>NW_024044838.1:3379731-3716067 GCF_015852505.1 Tachyglossus aculeatus | reverse complement strand
TCCGCTCCTCTGCCGCTAATCTCCTCACCGTACCTCGTTCTCGCCTGTCCCGCCATCGGCCCCCGGCTCACGTCATCCCCCGGGCCTGAAATGCCCTCCCTCTGCCCATCCGCCAAGCTAGCTCTCTTCCTCCCTTCAAAGCCCTACTGAGAGCTCACCTCCTCCAAGAGGCCTTCCCAGACTGAGCCCCTTCCTTCCTCTCCCCCTCGTCCCCCTCTCCATCCCCCTCATCTTACCTCCTTCCCTTCCCCACAGCACCTGTATATATGTATATATGTTTGTACATATTTATTACTCTATTTATTTATTTATTTTACTTGTACATATCTATTCTATTTATTTTATTTTGTTAGTATGTTTGGTTTTGTTCTATGTCTCCCCTTTTAGACTGTGAGCCCACTGTTGAGTAGGGACTGTCTCTATATGTTGCCAACCTGTACTTCCCAAGCGCTTAGTACAGTGCTCTGCACACAGTAAGTGCTCAATAAATACGATTGATGATGATGATGATGCTGGGATTCTCGGAGATCCGGGAGCTGCAGCTGGTCCATGCTGCGCTGTTCCTCCTGGTCTACCTGGCGGCCCTGATGGGGAATCTCCTCATCGTCGCTGTCACCGCCCTCGACCGGAGCCTCCACACCCCCATGTACCTCTTCCTCAGGAACCTGTCCATCCTTGACCTTTGCCTCATCTCCGTCACCGTCCCCCAATGCATCCACAACTCCCTGACCAACAAGAAATCCATCTCCCTAGTCGGCCGTGCCGTCCAAGTCTCTTCTGTGGTCTGGTTTTTTGTCTCGGAGTTGTTCATCCTCACGGCCATGTCCTACGACCGCTATGCTGCCATCTGCCTCCCCCTGAGCTACGAGGTCGTCATGGCCCGGGGGCTCTGTTGGAAGATGGCCACCGCCTCCTGGCTCAGTGCGGGCCTGTTTCGAGTCTTGCTTTAATCTTCGACATTTCCCTGTCCTTTTGCGGGTCCAATGTTGTCCAGCAGTTCTTCTGTGATGTCTCTTCCCTGCTGAAGATCACCTGCTCCGAGGACCATATATCCCTCGATGTGACCGTCACCTCCGTGGTAGCTTTAGGCATCGTCTGCTTCATTTTCATCATCGTCTCGTACGTGCGCATCTTCCGGGCTGTGCTGAGGATGCCGGCCACAGAGGGCCGTGTCAAAGCCTTCTCCACATGCCTGCCCCATCTCGTAGTCGTCACCTTTTTTTTCTCCACGGCCGCCTTTGCCCAGTTAAAACAGACTTCCAGCTCCTCCTTACTGTTGGACATGCTGGTGTCCATGTTTTATACCGCGGTGCCTCCAGCTCTGAACCCCCTCATCTATAGCTTGAGGAACAGGGACGTGAAGATAGCGATGGGAAGGGTCGAGGTTGGGAGTCTATTATCCAGAGATAGAAAATTTCACTTCACGCTTTGAAGTGAAGGATTGACTCTAGAAAGACATGAGCGGCCTGCAAAGATCTGAGGTATTTGTCGTTAGGGGCTTTTCCTGGATGCACACTATTACCAATGGCTTTGACGATTTTGGTAGAAGAGTTGAATCTACCAAATGGTAGATTCATGCTCACTAGGTGCCAGATAGTGATATATCTCTAATCCCCAGAGTTGAAACAGAAAGCTGTTATTAATTATGGAAAGAGAATGAGGACTCCATTGAGGTTGTTCTAGGAAGGAGTCCCAGCGTGGGAACCACGTGGTACTAGACAGTTATTTAGGTTGTGGGGGCTAGGACCACAGACAGCCCACGATCCTGGCCTTCCAAGATTCCTGAACAGTCAGACGTCTCAGCGGAGCCCCGGGAACGTCCTCCTGTGGGGAATCCCCCAGAAAATACCCCGGCCGTCGCCTGAGGGGACGGCACAGTCGACCAGAGAGCCGAGAGGGGGAAGGAGGATCATGACAGCTCTCACCCCTCTCCCAGACCTTCCTGACACCGCCACCAGTGTCCAGAACTGACAGGATGGAGTGATTCTCTCTCACAGCAGAGGTCGATACTCCCCAGTCCAGGACAGGCCCGGTGACTCCTGAGAGAAACAAGGGAAAGGTGAGGAACAAGGAAGAGAGAATTGAAATGAGAGTCTGAGATAAGAGGAGATCTGAGCTGAAATTTCTCCTGTTCCTTCATATGAATTCACCCAATCGATCAATCTATCAATATGTCAGTAGCATTTATCGAACATTTATTGAGTACAGAGTATCTAAGTATTACAGTTCCATGCACATAGTAAGCGCTTAACAAATACCATTATTATCATATGAGAAAGTACAATACAAATGTGCCTAGTACAGTGCTTTTCTGTGGTGCTTGTTAAGCACTTACCATGTACCAGGTTTTAAACTAAGCACTGCGGTAGACACAAGCTAGTCAGGTTGCATAGAGGACGTATCCCACAGGGAACTCAGTCTTAATCCACATTTTACAGGTGAGGTAACTGGAAAGGTGAGGGGCAAGGAAGGGAAATTTCAATATAAGAACAGGAAGTAACAGGAATTTTCCTGCTCTTTCTTAATAATAATAATTGTGGTATTTGTTAAGTGCTTACCATGTGCCAAACACCATACTCAGTACTGGAGTACATATGATATAATCAGATTGGACACTGTCCCTGTCCCACATGGGGCTCATCGTCTTAAACACCATTTTACAGATGAGGAAACCGAGGAACAGAAAGGTTAAGTGACTAGCCTGAGGTCGCCCAGAGTTAAGTGGCTGAGCCAGGATTAAGACCAAGGTCCCCTAGACTGCCAGGACCATCCTCTTTCCACTAGGTCGTGCTGTTTCTCCAATTATTTAGAATTATGTGACCACAATCCTTGCAGGTATTTGCAAATGTAATAGACCTCTATGAGTCAGGAATGGTTTGAGCGCTGTCCTGAACCAAGGCAGGTTGTTGGAGGAAATGAACAACCAATTAGCTTCTATCTACTCCAGTGCTTAGTACACTGTCTGGCACATAGTGAGCATGAAAAATTACCGTAAAAAACCCAGATTCCCTCCAACCCAAAGATTTTCTCTTCTCCTGTGCACTTTTATCTGGAATATTATTCTCATCCCTATTTTTTCTAAATGTCCTTAGGCAATCAATCAATCAATCAATCGTATTTATTAAGAGCTTACTGTGTGCGGAGCACTGTACTAAGCGCTTGGGAAGTACAAGTCGGCAACACATAGAGACAGTCCCTACCCAGCAGTGGGCTCAAGTCTAGAAGGGGGAGACAGAGAACAAAACCAAACATATTAACAAAATAAAATAATTTGAATAGATATGTACAATTAAAATAAATAAATAAATAGAGTAATAAATATGTACAAACATATATACATATATACAGATGCTGTGGGGAAGGGAAGGAGGTAAGACGAGGGGATGGAGAGGGGGACGAGGAGGAGAGGAAGGAGGGGGCTCAGTCTGGGAATGCCTCCTGGAGGAGGTGAGCTCTCAGTAGGGCCTTGAAGGGAGGAAGAGAGTAAGCTTGGTGGATGTGGGGAGGGAGGGCATTCCAGGCTAGTGGGATGACGTGGTCCGGGAGTCGACGGTGGGACAGGCGAGAACGAGGCACGGTGAGGAGATTAGCGGCAGAGGAGCGGAGGGTCCGGGCTGGGCTGTAGAAGGAGAGAAAGGAGGTGAGGTAGGAGGGAGCGAGGTGATGGAGAGACTTGAAGCCGAGGGTTAGGAGTTTCTGCCTGATGCGCAGATTGATTGGTAGCCACTGGAGATTTTTGAGGAGGGGAGTAACATGCCCAGAGCGTTCCTGGACAAAGACAATCCGGGCAGCGGCGTGAAGTATGGATTGAAGTGGGGAGAGACACGAGGATGGGAGATCAGAGAGGAGGCTGATGCAGTAGTCCAGACGGGATAGGATGAGAGCTTGAACGAGCAGGGTAGCGGTTTGGATAGAGAGGAAAGGGTGGATCGTGGCAATGTTGCGGAGCTGAGACCGGCAGGTTTTGTTGACGGCTTGGATGTGAGGGGTGAATGAGAGAGCGGAGTCGACGATGACACCAAGGTTGCGGGCTTGTGAGACGGGAAGCATTGTAGTGCTGTCAACAGTAGATGGGAAAGTCAGGGAGAGGGCAGGGTTTGGGAGGGAGACAAGGAGTTCAGTCTTGGACATGTTGAGTTTTAGGTGGCGGGCAGACATCCAGATGGAGATGTCCTGAAGGCAGGAGGAGATGCGAGCCTGGAGGGATGGGGAGAGAGCAGGGGCAGAGATATAGATTTGGGTGTCATCAGCGTAGAGATGATAGGTGACGCCGTGGGAGCTAATGAGGTCACTAAGGGAGTGAGTGTAGATCGAGAACAGAAGGGGACCGAGAACTGAACCTTGGGGAGCCCCCACAGTAAGGGAATGGAAGGGGGAGGAGGAGCCTGCAAAAGAGACTGAGAATGAACGACCGGAGAGATAAGAGGAGAACCAGGAGAGGACGGAGACTGTGAAGCCAAGGTCGGATAGCATGTTGAGGAGAAGCGGGTGGTCCCACAGTGTCGAAGGCAGCTGAGAGGTCGAGGAGGATTAGGATAGAGTATGAGCCGTTGGATTTGGCAAGCAGGATGTCATTGGTGACCTTTGAGAGGGCAGTTTCCGTGGAATGTAGAGGGCGGAAGCCTGACTGGAGTGGGTAGAGGAGAGAATTGGTGTTGAGGAATTCGAGGCAGCGCGTGTAGACAGCTCATTCAAGGAGTTTGGAAAGGAAAGGTAGGAGGGAGATGGGGCGATAACTAGAAGGTGAAGTGGGGTCAAGAGAGGGTTTTTGTTAGGATGGGAGAGACATGGGCATGTTTGAAGGCAGAGGGGAAGGAACCAGTGGAGAGTGAGCGGTTGAAGATGGACGTTAAGGAGGGGAGAAGGGACGGAGCGAGAGATTTCATGAGATGAGAGGGAATGGGGTCAGAAGCACAGGTGGCCGGAGTAGCACTTGAGAGGAGGGAGAAGAGCTCCTCTGAGGATACTGCTGGGAAGGATGGGAGAGTAGAAGAGAGTGTTGAGAGCCGGGGGGTTGGAGAAGTGGGAGAGTGACTTTGGGGAGGTCGGACCTGATGGATTTAATTTCACTAATGAAGTAGGAGGCCAGATCTTTGGGGGTGAGGGAAGGAGGAGTGGGAGGAACCGGGGACCTGAGAAGGGAGTTGAAGAGCTAACGGGGATGATGGGCATGGGTGTCAATAAGGGTGGAGAAATAGTTTTGTCTGGCAAAGGAGAGGGCTGAGGTAAGGCAGGAAAGGATAAACGTGATGTGAACGAGGTTGGCATGGTGTTTAGACTTTCGCCAGCAGCGTTTGGCAGCTCGAGCATAAGAGCCAAAGAGGCGGACAGTGGCAGTGATCCAGGGATGTGGGGTAGTGGAACGACAGCGGCGAAGGGAAAGGGGAGCGAGTGAGTCTAGCTGAGTAGAAAGGGTAGAGTCGAGCGCAGTAATCTGATCATCAAGATTGGGTAGAGAAGAGAAGGAGGCAAGGTGGGGTGTGAGGTGCTCAGAAAGATGGATGGGTCAAGAGAGCGGAGATCTCTGTGAGGGAGTAATATGGATTTACAGGGGAAAGGAGTGTGGGTGAGGAGGCAGGTGAGAAGATTAAGATCAGAGAGAGGGATTTCAGAGTTGGTGAGGGTGGACATAGTACAGTGGTAGGAGGTGATGAGGTCGAGGGTATGACCAAGTTGGTGAGTGGGTGAGGTGGGGTGGAGCAAGAGGTTGGCAGCGTCAAGGAGAGATAGAAGGCGGGCACAGAGGAGTCACCAGGGTTATCCATGTGGATGTTGAAGTCTCCGAGGATCAGAGTGGGCATGGAAAAGGAGAGAAGGAAGGTGAGGAAGGGGTCAAAATCGTTAAAGAAGTTGGAGGTGGGGCCGGGGGTGGGCGGTAGATGACGGCTACAAGAACCTGGAGTGGGTTGTAGAGGCGAATAATGTGGGCTTCATAGGAAGGGAAGGAAAGGGAATGGGGAGGAGGGATAGTGCGAAAATGACATTGGGGGGTGAGAAGGAAACACACACCTCCTCCTTTTCCGGTGAGACTGGGGGAGTAGGAGAAGAAGAGGCTTCCACCGGAGAGAGCAGCGGAAGAGACCGTGTCGTCTGGAGACAGCCATGTTTCAGTTAGGGCGAGGAGGAGTAGAGAGCTGGAAAGGAATAGGTCCAGGATGAAAGGGATCTTCCTTAAAACGGAGCGGGGGTTCCAGAGTCCACACTTGGCAGTAGTTGTCGAGGGAGGGGAGGTAGGGGGAAGGGTGCGAGGTGTGGGGAGGGTTTGGATTGGGATGAGTTGGCGGGGGCCTAGGCGGGGAGAGTGGGAAGAAGGGTGGCGATGGGAAAGGAGAACTGGGATGGGGTGGGGGAGGGGAGGGAGGGGGCTAGGAGGGAGGAGTGGAGGATTGGCGCTGGTACAGACAGATCCTTGGTAGGGGGTGAGGTGGATTGGTCTTGGTGGGGGAGAGGGAGGGAAAAAGCTGGGTGGGAGAGGGGAAGGGGAAGGTGAGGAATGGGAATGGCAGTTAGGAGCAAAGGAATTGAAAGTTCACGGTGAGGTCAGCAGGGCGAGTGACAGTACAGCGGGAGTTTAACAACTGAGATGCAGAATCGATAAAACAGTAGCAATGATATAAATAGGTGATGTAATCAAAGGGAGTAGTTAACGATTAACATGCCATGACAATAATGAAATTGGCAGATAATGATGTCACAGAGAGCAGATACAAACTATTATGTGCTGGAGTAGGGTGGACCTGTTAAGGGGGTCAGGGAGCAGAGATACCTGGGGAGAGGAGTGAACAGCCTACTAGCATGGGAGGGCTGAGTAGGTGCGAATGAAGTTGTCGTTAATGTAACGTGGTGGTAACAAGGGCCTTTTTCCCGGAGGAGGGGGTGGAGAGTTAGTCAGGACCGGACCGAAAAGGGCGGTATTGGGGGCACTTTAAGGAAGGTCGCTTAAGTGTTGGGGGGTGGAAGCCGGGGGTTGCCTATGGGGGCGCTCTGAGGAGAGGAGCCTTTAGGGAGCAGTAAGGCCGCGAGGTGTGATGGCGGGAGGGCCTCTCAGGAGCGCAGTCCCGGACGTCTACAGCGGCGTTCTGAGGAGAGGATCCTTCCGGGAGCAGCAAGGCCGCGCGGTGTGATGGCGGTCGGGCCTCTCGGGAACGGAGTCCCGGGCGTCTATGGCGGCGCTCTGAGGAGAGGATCCTTCCGGGAGCAGCGGGGGCCACGTGGTGTGATTGCGGGCGGGCCTCTCACTGTCCACCTCTCCAAGCTTCTATCTTCCAAGAGCTCAAGGGCTCCTGAGACGCTGGGTTGGGACACCAGAGGCAATTGAAATTCCCAGCAGAGGCTCAGATGGATTGCAGATGGAGGCGGGACATTCTGGGAAGGATGTGTCCATGGCGTCACTATGGGTCGGAGACGATTCGACAGCATGAGAAAAGATGCTCCATCCCATGGCTCCTCACGCTTTGGACAGAGGTGCCCTGCAGCCAATGCCAATTCCCAGAAAATGACCAATGTCACCTTGAAGACTGAATTCCTGGTCCTGGGATTCTCGGAGGTCCGTGAGCTGTAGCTGGTCCCCGCCGCGCTGTTTCCCCTGATCTACCTGGAGGCCCTGACGGGGAATCTCCTCATCGTCGCCGTCACCACCCTAGACCGGCGCCTCCACACCCCTATGTACTTATTTCTGAAGAACCTGTCCATCATCGACCTCTGTTACCTCTCTGTCTCCGTCCCCAACTCCGTCCACAACTCCCTGACCAAAAAGAGATCTATCTCCTTAGTGGGCTGTGCCCTTCAGGTCTTCTCCGTGGCATGGCTTGCCAGCTCAGAGCTGTCTGTCCTCATGGTGTTGTCCTACGGTACCTAGGCCGCCATCTGCCTCCCCCTGATCTACGAGGTCGTTATGGCTCGAGGGGCCTGTGGGAAGATGGTCGCTGCCTCCTGGCTCAGCGGGGGCCTGTTTGCAGGAAAGTGTTCAGCTGGGACATTCTCCCTGTTCTTCTGTGGGTCCAATACCGTCCCCCAGTTCTTCTGTGACGTCCCCCATCTGCTGAAGATCACCTGCTCCGAGAAGCACATCGCCATCGATGCGACTGTGATTTCTGGAACGGCCTTAGGGGTCATCTGCTTGATTTACATCATCGTCTCCTAGGCACATATCTTCCATTCCGTGCTGAGGATGCTGACCGCTGAGGGACGGGCCAAAGCTTTCTTCACCTATCTGCCTCACCTCTGCATCGCCTCTGTTTTCCTCTCTGTTTGTGTATTTTTCTACGCCAAGCCACCCACAGACTCCTATTTAATCATAGACCTGCTGGTATCCGTGTTCTACACGGTGGTGCCCCCCTTCCTGAACCCTCTCATCTACTGCCTGAGGAACAAGGACATGAAGGCCGCCATGGGCAGTATCCTAAAAGAGCCTCTCACCCAGCTTCCCCACTGGTATGAAATGTCTCCTTCCTTGTTCAAACACTGTCACACGACCACTTAACCAAGGTATTGCCCTTGAACAGATACTTAGGTGTTCTACAGAGTTCACAGAAAATGCTGGACGTTGATGAATTGTCCAAGTCTGGGAGGGATGTGGCTAACAGTGAAGTAGGATTGATAATCCGGTTTTGAGGAGGCATCATGGCCTAAAAGAAGGGGAATCCCTGTAGACTGTAAATTCATTGCGAGCAGGGAAAGTGTTTAACAACTCAGTTAAACTGAACTCTCCCAAGTGCTTAGTAGAGTAAATCCTGTTTTGGGGCAGTTCTAATCCCTGCTCTGCCACTTGTCTTCTCTGTTACTTAAGGTAAGCCACTTAACTTCTCTGTACTTCAGTGACCTCATCTTCAGAAACTGGATTAAGACTGTGAACCCCACATCAGACAACCCGATGACCTTGTATCTACCCCAGTGCTTAGAATAGTGCTTGACACATAGCAAGTGCTTAACAAATACCATACTTTTTTAATTTTTTCATGGCCTAAAGTAAAGGGAATAGCTCTAGACTGTAAGCTCATAGTGGGCAGGGAACGTGTCTACCAACTCTGTTATATTGACACATTCCAAGTGCTTAATAAATATGATTGATTGAGACGAGTTCCGATCCCAGCTCTGCTACTGGCTTGCTCTGTGACCTAAGGGCAGTGAGTTAACATCCCTAAGATCTCTCTTTCTCTTTCACTCTGAGCCCCAATGGGGCAGGAATTGTGTCTGACCTGGTTCTTATGTTTCTACTCCAGCAAGTGGACCAATTTAGTCACACAACCTCTTAATAAATACAGTACTGATATCATTATTAGTAATGACCATGAAAATATAATGATATGCTCTTTAGCATGACTCTCGGAATACGAACGAAAGTTGGAAAATGGGAGGTGGTATGGGAGAAGGGAAGAAAGGATGACTGCAGCTCCATCTGTTTTGTCAAATCCATCCTCTCTCATCAATCCATCTTTCCTTCCTTCCATCCATCCATCCTTCTAACCATTCATCTAGCCCTCCATCCATCCATCCAGAGCACGGGCTTGGGAGTCAGAGGGAGCGTGTTCTAATCCCGGTTCCATTACTTTTCTGCCATGTGACGTCGGGCAAGTCACTTCATTTCTCTATGCCTCAGTTACCTCGTCTGTAAAAAGGGGATTGAGACTGTGAGCCCCATGTGGGACAGGGACTGTGTCCAACCTGATTACCTTGTATCTACCCCAGCACTTAGAACAGTGCTTGGCATATAGTAAGCACTTACCAAAGACCATATTTATTACTATTATTATTATCAATAGTATTTATTGACCACATCCTGGGTGCAAAGCACTGTAGTAAGCTCTCAGGAGCGTTAAAAGAGGTATAATTGCATTGTTCCTGCTCTCCAGGTGATTATGATCTAATGGGGGAGATAGACACAAAGTAAATTAAACAGAAGAGGAAGGAGAGAAAGGAAAGACGAGAAAGTGGTCGAACGCTCACTTCAAGAGTACAGTTTATATAGTCAGTATGAACAGAGCATCAACGGATTTGCATTCAGGACAGGTCTGAAGAAGCAGCGTTGCCTAGTGAGTACTGTGTGGGCCTGAGATTCAAATGGACAGGGGCTCTGATCTCGGTTCCCCCACATGTCTGTTGTGTGACCCTGGGTAGGGTCAGTTAACTTCTCTGTGCCTCAGTTCCCTCATCTGTGAAATGGGGATTGAGATGTGAGCCACACGGGGGACATGGACCCTGTCCAATCTGATTAGGTTGTAACTACTCCAGCACTTAGTATAGTGCCTGATAGTAAGCACTTCACAAAGGCCATAAGAAAAAGTTACAATTGGCTGATTGACAGATTGAGTGTCTCAGGTGGTGAATTAGACAAAGGTGAAACCATTCACAGTGGCTAAAGATTGTCGTTGAAAACAGGAACCTTTGGGAAGCTGGCATGCAGATGCTGCTGTTTCCACGGGAACTCCGAGGGCCAGCACCATCGCTGATGCTGCAGGGACCAGGCCCTTTTCTCCCAGGAGACTCAGGAATTACGTGACCAGAGGTTGCTTGGTTTATCCAGGCCACAGGGTTCCCTTGGCAGGGCCCCGAGCCATCCCCCAGGGATCCCCCTAGGAGCAGCTCCTACTTTATCTACAGGGACACGGCCCCGTCTGGAGAGCTTGTCAAGGTGTGAGAGAGAGTGGAGAGGGATCGAGGACTTCTCTCTGTTCCTTTCTGGATGACTGAACCCAGGAGTCTGAGGGGAAAGAGGGGACCAGCCAAGCCCTGCAGAAGTCAGCGGCCCCAGCCCCTCGCTGCCCCGGTGAGAGTGTCCGGGGGTGAGTGGGATGGAGAGGCGGGTAGGGACGAGGATAAGGATGGAAGAGATGGAGCCAGTCTGGGGTCCAAGTTTGGGTTGAGGCCAGGGCCTTGGCCACTAGGGGGGAGGTAGGCTTGTAGGAGGGGAGGTGTTTTCTAGTTCAGTAACCCCCAACCATCTAGACTGTGAGCCCGTTGTTTGGTAGGGACCGTCTCTATATGTTGCCAACTTGTACTTCTCAAGAGCTTAGTAAGGTGTTCTGCACACAGTAAGCGCTCAATAAATATGATTGAATGAATGAATGAATCACACACCTCTCCTCCTTCTTCCTCAAACCTCACTACAATGCCAACTACCCGACAGGCTATGGTGCTCCGGCACAGTGTCTGCACTGTGGACAGTCATTTTGTCCTTCGGTGGGTCACATAATCCCTTATAGAGGGTAAATGACAGGCAGGGATGAGAGAGTGTGACTAGCTGTGGACAGCCACTGGCACTATCAGCCATTTCTACCTTTAAGAGTTGTTTCCAAATGTTGAGAGAAGGCTAATAGTGGGAAAGGTTGTAATCCCTGCCCTCATGGGCTTTCCAGCCTACTGGGCTAGGTTGACACAGTATAATTTGCAATCAATCAATTAATCTTGAATCATATTTATTGAGCGCTCATTGTGTGCACTAAACCCTTGGGAGAGTAATGATAATAGTAATAATAATAATAATAATAATAGTACTTGTTAAACTCTTACTATGTCCCAAGTTCTGTCCTAAGTGCTGGGATATATGCAAGTTAAGCAGGTTGGATACAGTCCTGGTTCCACATGGGGCCCAGTCTTAACCCACATTTTACAGATGAGATAACTGAGGATCAGAGAAGTTAAATGACGTGCCCATGATCAAACAGCAGACATGAGGAGGAGCCGGAATCAGAACCCAGGTCCTTCTGACTCCTTCTGACTTCTTAACTCGTGCTCTACACACTTTATTACACCATAACAGACACATTCCCTGCCCCTTCGAGAAGGAAGAAAAGAATGGAAAGATGAATATGCAATTATTGTAAGCCATTTTACAGAAAGATGAATATGCAATTATTGTAAGCCATTTTACAGATGTGGAAACTGAGGCCTAAAGAAGTTAAGCGACTTGTCCAAGGTCCCACAGCAGCAAACGGACAGAGGCAGGATCAGAACCAAAGTCCACTGACTCCCACTAAGCTATGCTTAATAATAATAATAATAATAATAATGGCATTTATTAAGCGCTTACTATGTGCAAAGCACTATTCTAAGCGCTGGGCGGATACAAGGTCATCAGGTTGTCTCACGTGGGGCTCACAGTCTTCATCCCCATTTTACATATGAGGTAACTGAGGCCCAGAGAAGTGAAGTGACTTGCCCAAAGTCACACAGTGGCAGAGCTGGTGTTTGAAACCATGACCTCTGACTCCAAAGCCCGGGCTCGTTTCCCTGAGCCACGCTGCTTCTGTAAGCACCTGCTTCTGCAAGCAGCTGCTTCTGCTTCACTCTGCTTGGGAGAGTACGAAAGAATAGGGTTGGAAGATGTATATTCTGCCCTCAAGGAGCTCTCAGTCAAAAGGAGAACTCCTGGGCCCATATTTTTTCCACTAAATTGGGATGGAGATGAATTGATTCGCGCTTGAGTTAGCTGAAGTGGGTATAGAGGGCTGGGAAATGAATCGGGGAAGCTGGTTGGAGGAGGGGGGATTTTAACAGAGCTCAGAATTCGGAAAGAACTGTGCTCTCTCTGCTTCTGCGTGGCTAAGAGATGGAATTCCAGACGAGAATGGAAATGGGAGAGTCGATCACGAGTAATAACTTGAAAGTTGCTCTGTGATCTGAGAAAACAAGTTGAACGATGGAAAGGGGGTGAAATGTAGTCATAGGGCAGAGAGCCTTCAAGCCAATTGTGAGTTTTTGTTGCTTGTGAAAAGACACCACATGTCCTGAGAGGAGGTTGAGGAGAGGAGAAGATGCAGGCTGAGCGATGCTTTAGCAAAGGACTAGATGAATGATGAGGTACGCTCGTGTTTGTGTGAGTACAAGTGTGAATGCAAATATTGAGCAAATGGAATCAGTTTAATATATAGGTGGGTTTTATTTTTCTTGTTTGTTTTATGGTATCATTACGATCTTATTATATGTCACGTATTGTACTAAGCACTGAGGTGGATACAAGCTAATCAGATTGGACACAGTTCCATGCCCCACATGGTGCTTTCAGTCATAATCCTCAATTTACAGATGAGGCAACTGAGGCACAGAGAAGGTAAGTGACAGGCCCCAGGTCATACAGCGGAGAAGGGGCAGAGACAGGATTAGAATCCAGGTCCTTCTGTCTACCAGGATCATTCTCTCTCCACTAAATGGATGAATGTCTGTATAAAGTCACTTCTTGTTTGACTCTAAAACCACCGAAAAAATTTCACACCTGTCATGTTCATATCTTTACGTTCTCTGACCTCTCCTACCGGCTAATCATTTTAGTTTCAGCATCCTCAACCAAAAATAAACTCTTGATATTTATTAAGTGCTTACTACGTTCCAAGCAAAACACTAATTGTGGGGGAGATTCAGGATAATCTGGAAGACCACAGTCCATGTCGCCCGAGGGATTCATAGACTAAGTAGGAGGGAAAACAGGTATCGAATCCTCATTTTACTATTAAGAAAACTGACATAGAGAAATTAAGTCACTGTCCATGGCTATGCAGCCGATAAGTGGTAGAGCTGGGATTAGAACCCAGGTCCTCTGACTCCCAGGCATTTGTTCTTCCCAATAGTGTATCCTGCTTCTACACTTTTCGAAGCTTGGTGCTTCCAATAGAATGGAAGCTTCTTTGGGCAGTGATCATATGCATTAATACCGTGTTCTCTGTAGGTACTGAATAAATAGAATTGATTGACTAGACCTATTCCTTCACCCATAACATCAACGTCTCTAAATTGAGGTGTTCCCTCCCTCTTCCTGTGCACGGAGTTGATATCATTCCCCAGAAATGTTCAATGTCTCCACGGTTAAATCAAAAAATATTTTGAATTCAATAACTGTTTCCTCTCCATAGAGAATCACGAGCAATTATCCTGTCAATTCTTCACTCATCCCATGAATTGACTCTAACTTTGGCAGTTCCCTCATCACATGCAGAAAGTCAGTGCTGTCTCCCCAAAATGCCCAGTGCCTCCACGGTAAGGGAATTCCTCGTTCTGGGTTTCTCGGAAATCTGGGAGCTGCAGCTGGTCCAGGCCATGCTGTTCCTCCTGTTCTATCTGGCGGCCGTGACGGAGAATCGTCTCATCTTCACCGTCACCACCCTCGACCGTCGCCTCCACACCCCCATCTTCATCAGGCACCTGTCTGTCCTCGATATCTGCTACATCTCCATCACCATCCCCAAATCCATATACAACTCCCTGACCGACCGTAAAGAAATCTCCTTCCTAGGCTGTGTAGCACAGGTATTGCTGATTTCCTTTGGAGCTGTAGAATATTACATCCTCACGACGGTGTCCTATGACCACTACGCTGCCGTCTACCTCCCTCTGCGCTACGAGGTCGTCATGAACGGAGTGGTCTGTGGGAAGATAGAGGCGGCCTCCTCTTGGCTCAGTGGGGGCCTGTTTGGAGTTTTGTTTTCAGCTTCGACCTTCTCAATGTTCCTCTGTGGGTGCAACATCGTCCAGCAGTTTTTCTGTGACATCCTGTCCCTGGTGAAGCTCCCCTGCTCCGAAGACCACGTCGCCGTCGAAGCGAACCTTACCGGCGGGTTAGCGTTAGGTGCCGTCTGCTTCATTGTCATCATTGTTCATACGTGCGCATTTTCCGGGCCGTGCTGAGGATGCCAGCTGCCGAGGTATGGGCCAAAGCCTTCTTCAACTGCCGGCCCCACCTCGTCGTCGTCACTCTCTTTGTCATGAATTCTTTGTGTGCTTACTTGAAGCCACCCTTAGATTCCCGTTGAGTACTGGACCTGCTGGTGTCTGTGTACTACACCGTGGTGCCCCCAACCCTGAACCACCTCATCAACAGCCCGAGGAAACGGGACATGAAAGCCACTCTGGGGGAGTAATAAAGTGGAGATTTCTCCTCCCTCTTCTAAGGGACAAAATGTCTGTTTCCTTTTGCAGACTATCCCATTCCTCATCAGTGTTCTGAACGTGGGGGTATCCATATAAAGAGCTGTCCAAAGAGAAAGTCCAGCTTCTGAGGATTTGTCAATGTCTGAGACAGAGGCTGATAGGACTGTGTGACTGTAAGCCCAGTGTGGACAGGGATTGTCTCTATTCTGAATGGTACTTTCCAAGCACTTAGTACAGTGCTCTGCACACAGTAAGCACTCAATAAATATGATTGAATGAATGAATGAACGACTGACAAGTGATTGTTTGGGCAACATCATGGCTTAGTGGAATGAGCCTGTAGCTGGTAGTCATGAGTTTTGAAAGGTCGGCCCGGTTCTGCCACAGGCCTGCTGTATGATCTTGGTCCAGCCACGTAACCTCTTTATGTCTCTCTGTAAAATCGGGATTACTATGGTCTCTCTCTTCCTCTTACAATCTGAGCCCTTGTGGGTCAGGAAACGTGTCCGATCTGATTAGTTTGTTTCTACTCCAGCACTTGGCACAGTCTTCTGCAAGTAAATTCTTAATAAATTCAATAATGATAATGTTGATACTACTACTGATAATAACAGTAATTCTATGAATTTTAAGATCACTCTTGGTGGTTGTGAAAATCAGAAAATCGGAGAGTGAAAAGGGAGAAGGGACACAATCCTGGAAACTGCCCCCTACATTTGACTGCCTGTTTACTTGTTTTGATGCCTGTCTCCCCCCTTCTAGACTGTGAGCCTGTTGTGGGCAGTGATTGTCTCTATTTGTTGCTGAAATTTACTTTCCAAGCGCTTAGTACAGTGCTCTACACACAGTACGTGCTCAAAAAATACGATTGATTGAATGAATGAATGAATGAATTTGATCAAATCCTTGCCTCGAATCCATTCGTTCATCCATCAATCCATCTGTCCGACCAACCATCCGTCCATCTGTCTGTCTGTTCACCCATCTGTCTGTCCATCCATCCATTCATCCATCCATCCATCCATCCATCCATCCATCCATCCATCCATCCATTCAACCATTCATTCATTCATTCATTCATTCAATCGTATTTATTGAGCACTTACTGTGTGCAGAGCACTGTACTAAGCGCTTGGGAAGTACAAGGTGGCAACACATAGAGACAGTCCCTACGCAACAACGGGCTCACAGTCTAGAACGGGGAGACAGACAACAAAACAAAACATGTAGACAGGTGTCAAAGTCCATCCATCCATCTACCCATAATAATAATAATAAGAATGATAATAGCAGTATTCGTTAAGCGCCTACGATGCGCCAATCACTGTACTAAGTGCTCGGGCGGATACGGGCTAATCAGGTTTTACACAGTCCCTATCCCACATGGTGGCACCATCTCAATCCCCATTTTAAGATGAAATAACTGAGGCACAGATAAGTTAAGGCACTTGCCTAAGGTCACACAGCAGACAATCCACCCATATGTCCATCCATCTATCCAGCCACCTACCCACCCACCCTTCCATTAATCCATCCAACCATCCATCCATCCATCCAACAACCCATCCATGCACCTATCAATCCATCCATCCATCAAGCAATGATATTTGTTGAATGCATCCTGGGTGTGAAGTACTCTACGGAACTCTTCACAGGGATCAAAATAAATTAAACACCATCGCTGCCTTCCAAGAGCTTAAGATCTAACAGGGGAGATAGTCACAAAATTAGTTCATGAGAGGACGAAGAAGAGAATGGAAAGAATGATAAGTAGATGACTATGTGCTTCAAGAGTAGATTTTATAAAAGTCACTATGTACAAAACTATAATGGTAGGTGTGAGTGCAAAAAAGAAGAAGTGGTTTAAGATGCTGATTGGTAGTTGGGAGAAGATGACTTAGGAAAAAGAAAAGTGAATCGTGCGAGGCATCCTGGAAGTGGTGGGATTATGGAGGCACATTGAAGATGGGGAAATCTGTGCTCTGATGGACTGGAAGAGAGGAGGAGGAGGAAATGTGGGCTGACAGACTATTTCTCCATTTTCCATCACTGAGATATTTTGAAAGAGGTCAGGGCTATTCAGAGGAGAGAATACAGTGACCTCCTCGCCTTAGTTTGGTACAGTGTCTCAGCTCTGAGATAGAAGAGGACGAACCCTAGGCTACAATTCATTCCTTCTGAAATCAGGGATTTTCCCATCGTGTCCACCCAGCCAGTATTAATGATTCCTTCCTATCACCCCGTTCTTAAAACCCCTCAGTCCCTCCCAAGCAAGCAATAAAGATAATAATAATTGCATTTGTTAAGCACTTACTATGTGTCAAGCACTGTTTTTTTTAATGACAATTATTATGCGCTTACTATATGCAAAGCACTGTTCTAAGCGCTGGGGGACGTCACAAGGTGATCGGTTTGTCCCATGGGGGGCTCACAGTCCTAATCTCCATTTTATAGATGAAGTAACTGAGGCACAGAGAAGGTATATTACTTGCCCAAAGTCACACAGCTGACAATTGGTGGAGTCGGGATTTGAACCCATGACCTCTGACTACAAAGCCCGTGCTCTTTCCACTGAGCTACGCTGATTCTCTGGGGTAGATACAGCATAATCAGGTTGTCCCACGGGAGGTTCACACTCTTAATCCCCATTTTCCAGATGAAGTAACTGAGGCCCAAAGAAGTTAAATGTCTTGCCCAAGGTCAAACAGCAGACAAGTGGCGAAACCAAGATTAAACCCCATGTCACCCGACACCCGAGCCCGTACTCTTGCCACAAAGCTATGCTGCTTCTCATGCTGATTCTTTGAGTTGAAGGGTCTTAGGGGAGGGTCTTAGGATGGATTTAGAGTCATTTCTCGTTCTCGTTCTTTCTAGATTTGCAATCAGAAGAAGTCAGAAAATGCAACTGATTAAGTGATCGATAGATTGTTTGAGGTTACGAACAACATGAAGCTCAGGAAAGGAGCGTGGCATATTCGATAGATCATGGATCTTGTAGTCAGGATGACGTGAGTTCTAATCTTGGCTCTTTTACCTTTCTGCTTTGACACCTTGGGCAAGTCTCTACACTTCTCTGGGCTTCAGTTACTTCATCTGTAAAGTGGGGATTGGGATTGATTGGGACTCAAAAATCTCCAGTGGCTACCAATCAATCTGTGCATCAGGCAGAAACTCCTCACCCTGGGCTTCAAGGCTCTCCATCACCTCGCCCTCTCCTACCTCACCTCCCTTCTCTCCTACAGCCCACCCCGCACCCTCCGCTCCTCTGCCGCTAATCTCCTCACCGTACCTCGTTCTCGCCTGACCCGCCATCGACCCCCGGCCCACGTCATCCCCCGGGCCTGGAATGTACTCCCTCTTCCCATCCGCCAAGCTAGCTCTCTTCCTCCCTTCAAGGCCCTACTGAGAGCTCACCTCCTCTAGGTGGCCTTCCCAGACTGAGCCCCTTCCTTCCTCTCTCCCTCTTCCCCCTCTCCACCCCCCATCTTACCTCCTTCCCTTCCCCACAGCACCTGTATATATGTATATATGTTTGTACATATTTGTTACTCTATTTATTTATTTATTTATTTTACTTGCACATATATATTCTATTTATTTTATTTTGTTAGTATGTTTGGTTTTGTTCTCCGTCTCCCCCTTTTAGACTGTGAACCCACTGTTGGGTAGGGACTGTCTCTATATGTTGCCAACTTGTACTTCCCAAGCGCTTAGTACAGTGCTCTGCACACAGTAAGCACTCAATAAATGCAATTGATGATGATGATGCTTCATCCGCAATTTCTCCTCACAGGACTTCTTCCACCAAATCCTGGGCGGATGCAAGAGAGAGGCAGTGTGTCCATGTGCATAGAGCATGGGCTGGGAGTCAGATGACATGAGTGCTAATAACGGCTGCCTCTTTTTTCAATTTTAATGGCATTTTTTATGTACTTACTATGTGTCAAACATAGTTCTAAGCACTGGGCAAGTTAGTCAGGTTGGATATTATTCCTGTACCTCATGGAGCTCACAGTCTGAGCAGGTGAGAGAACAGGGGAACTGAGGCACAGAGAAAATAAGTGACTTTCCCAAGGTCACACAGCAAGCAATTGGAAGAGCTAGAATTAGAGCCCAGGCCCATGCTCTTTCCACTGGGCCAGGCTGCGTCTCTCCTGGGTGACTTGGGGCGAGTCACTTCACTTCTCTGTGCCACAGGTCTCTCATCTATAAGATGGGGATTGAGACTGTGAGCCCTGTGTGGGACGAGGACGGCGACCCACCCAATTTTCTTGTATTTACTCCAGAGCTTAGTACAGTGCCCGACACGTAATGAGAGCTTAAGTAATACCATAAAAAGAGAGGTGAAAGGCATGATCCCTGCCCTCAAAGACTCCCCAATCTAACAGGCTAGATAGGCAAAATGACATTTACAACTAGGAGGAGAAAAGAATGGAACAATTGATATGTGGATGAGAAGCAGCGTGGCTTAGTGGAAAGAGCAGGGGGGTGGGAGTCAGAGGTCTTGGGTTCTAATCCCAGCTCTACTGCCTATGAGCTGTTTGACTTTGGGCAAGTCACTTAACTTCCCTGGGCCTCTGTTACCTCATATGTAAAATAGGGATTAAAACTGCGAACCCCAGGTGGGACAAACCCATTGCCTTCTATCTCACCCAGCGCTTAGTACAATGCTTGGCACATAGTAAGCGCTTAAAGAATAATATTATTATCGTTATTAGTGCTTGATAATCATATTTTTGAGTGCTTAATGTGTGCAGAGCGCTATTCTGAGTGCTGAGGAGAGTACCCTATAAAGGAGTTGGTAGACATGTGCCTGCCCACAAGGAGCTCACTACCTAGGAGGGAAGCAGACATTAATCAGTCAGCCAATAGGAGACATTTACTGAGCGCTTACTGTGTGTAGAGCACTGTACTAAATGCTTGGAGAAATATAATATAAATGTGTTGGTAGGCATGTTTTCTCAAGGAACTTAAAGTCTAGAGTAACATATCTTCCGTTCAGCAGCAATATCCTGAGGGTCTGTGAATGGATTAAGTCTGGAGATGGTTACTGACAGATGATGGGAAGAAGTGAATTAGCTAAATCCTCCTTGAGAAAGTGGAATTCCAGAGGGTTTTTGAGGGTGGGATATCTTTGGGCTGGGGAATTGAAAAGGGTGGATATCCAGGCCAAAGGAAAGGTGGGAGCCAGATGGTGGGAGGAGGAAGTGTCGAAAGTGAGTCACGGTAAGTAGGTTCTTTTAGGAGAGTTGGTTGAAGAAAGCTGATAATGAGGAGGAGTGTGTGTGTGTGTGTGTGTGCGCGCACGCACACACACACACAACGTATTGGGTAGCGGAAGCAGTGAACATGTTCAGGCATTGGGGAGGGTTGAAGATGAAGATAGAAAAAGATCTCCCTTCAGACTTTAAACTCGATGCGGGCAGGGAATGTGTCTACCAACTCTGTTGGGGTAGCGGAGGGGAGACAATCTCAGGAACTCCCTTTAAATTGAGCAAAATAATGTGAAAATCTTCATCTTTCCTCATCTCTGCCAGATAAGAAACTCGAAGATCATTTTGAATTCAATAACTTCCTTCTCTCCATAAAGAATCCCTAGCAAATGTCCTGTCAGTTTCTTCACTCATCCCATCAATGGACTCTGACTTTTGCTCTTCCCACATCCATTGCAGAAAGTCAATGCTATCCCCCCAAAATGCCCAGCGGCTCCGCGGTGACGTTATTCCTCCTGCTGTGTTTCTTGGAGGCCCAGGAGCAGCAGCCGGTCCACGCCGCACTCTTCTTCCTGATCAACCTATCGGCCACGAGGGGGAATCTTCTCATCGCCGACTCGATCAGCGCCTCCACACCCCATTCATTCATTCATTCATTCATTCATTCATTCATTCGATCAATCGTATTTATTGAGCGCTTACTGTGTGCAGAGCACTGTACTAATTGCTTGGGAAGTACAAGTTGGCAACATATAGAGACAGTCCCTACCCAACAACGGGCTCACAGTCTAGAAGGGGGAGACAGACAACAAAACAAAGCATATGAACAAAATAAAATAAACAGAATAGTAAATATGTACAAGTAAAATAAATAGAGTAATAAATCTGTACAAACATATATACAGGTGCTGTGGGGAGGAGAATGAGGTAGGGCGGGGGAATGGGGAGGAGGAGAGGAAAAATGGGGCTCAGTTTGGGAAGGCCTCCTGGAGGTGGTGAACTCTCAGAAGGGCTTTGAAGGGATGAAGAGAGTTAGCTTGGCGGATGTGCGGAGGGAGGGCATTCCAGGCCAGGGGGAGGACGTGGGCCAGGGGTCGACGTCGGGACAGGCGAGAACGAGGCACAGTGAGGAGGTAGCGGTGGAGGAGGAGCGGAGGGTGCGGGCTGGGCTGTAAAAGGAAAGAAAGGAGGTGAGGTAGGAAGGGACGAGGCGATGGAGAGCCTTGAACCCGAGAGTGAGTAGTTTTTGCCTGATGCACAGGTTGATTGGTAGCCGCTGGAGATTTTTTAGGAGGGGAGTAACATGCCCAGAGTGATTCTGCACAAAGATCATCCGGGCAGCAGCGTGAAGTATAGACTGAAGTGGGGAGAGACAGGAGGATGGGAGATCAGAGAGGAGGCTGATGCAGTAATCCAGTCGGGATAGGATGAGAGATTGAACGAGCGGGGTAGCAGTTTGGATTGGAGAAGAAAGAGCAGATCTTGGCGATGTTGCGGAGGTGAGACCGGCAGGCTTTGGTGACGGATTCGATGTCAGGGGTGAACGAGAGTGGAGAGTCGAGGATGACAGCAAGGTTGTGGGCTTATGAGACGGGAAGGATGGTAGTGCCGTCAATAGTGATGCGAAATTCAGGGAGAGGACAGGGTTTGGGAGGGAAGATAAGGAGTTCAGTCTTGGATTTATTGGGTTTTAGATGGCGGGCAGGCATCCAAATGGAGATGTTTTGAAGGCAGGAGGAGACCCGAGACTAAAGAGAGGGAGAGAGATCAGTGGCAGAGAAGTAGATTTGGGTGTCATCAGCGTAGAGATGATGGTTGAAGTCGTGGGAGCGAATGAGTTCACCAAGGGAGTGAGTGTAGATAGAGAAGAGAAGGGGACCCAGAACTGACCCTATGTACGTCTTCCTCAGGAACCTGTCTGTCCTGGACCTGTGCCTCATCTCTGTCACCGTCCCCAAATTCATCACCATCTCCTTGACTAATAACAGCTCCATTTCCTTCCTGGGCGGTTTGGCCCAGATATTACTGGTTATCGTGTTTGCCGCTTCGGAGTACTTTGTCCTCACGGCGATGTCCTACGACCGCTATGCTGCCAGCTGCCGCTCTCTGCAATACGAGGCCATCTTGGACCAAGGGGCCTGTGAGAAGATGGCCTCCGCGTCCTGGTTTAGCGGAGGTCTGTTAGGAGTCTTATTGTCAGCTTCGACCTTCTCCCTGTCCTTGTGTGGCTCTAGCGTTGTCCAGGATTTCTTCTGTGACGTCCCCTCCCTGCTGAAGATCACGTGCTCCGAGGACCACTTCGTCATCGACGTGAGCATGACCGTCGGGGTAACGTTTGCCGTCGTCTACTCTGTCTCCATCGTCATCTCATACGTGCGCATTTTCTGGGCCATGCTGAGGATGCCGGCCGCCGAGGGTCTGGCCAAAGCCTTTTCCACCTGCTGGACTCACCTCGGCGTCGTCATTCGCTTTGTCATAACTTGTTTCTGTGCTTACCTGAAGCCTCCGTCAGGCTTCTCGTCGACGCTGGACCTGCTGGTTCCCGTGTTCTACACCGTGGTACCCCCGAGCCTGGACCCCATTATCTACAGGCTGAGTAGCGTGAAGGCTTCCTTCGCCATCCCACCTTTTCCTTTAGAAAAGAACAGTCTCTTTATGTTGTTATTGTCATCACTCACATCACTAAGACATCCTGGAGAGGGGTGCATATGAACAGTTTTCTTTTCTGGCTTAAATGAGCCTTTCTCAGAGTCTGGAGGGACGTCTGATAAGATCAGCATGTGCTGGACTCAGAGGGCATTGCTCTGGGGTTGATACAAGGTAACAGGTTGGATCCCGCTTATATCCTACAAGGGGCTCAATCTTGATCCCCATTTTACAAAAGAGGGAACTGAAACCACAGAGAAGTGAAGTGACTTACCCAAGGTCCCACAGTAGACAGGTGGAGGAGCCGGGATTATCACACAGGTCCTTCTGACTCCCAGACCTGAGCTCTATCCACTTGTCTACGCTGCTTCTCTTGGGTAAGTCATTTAACCTTCTTAATTAACGAAATTAGTTTTTCTTCCCAGACCAATGAAGCTTTCCAAAATCTATCAGTCTCACATGATATGGAAAAAATCCCTCCTTGTGTTTCATTCCTAGGTATCGATGTCTTCTTCTGAATAAATTTTATCTAGCCGACTTGCAACTTTTCCTTTCTGAGAGTGAACGTAGTAGTGAAGTAGTGTGATCTAGTGAAAACAGCTTGGGCCTAATTGTCATTCATTCTTTCGTTCAAGCGTTTTATTAAGTGCTCACTGTGTGCAGAGCACTGTCAGAGCGCCTGGGTAGACTGTAAACTCCTCCAAACCGCCCAGGCTGTGCCACAGTGCCGAAACCTGGCACGCTGCTGCGTGATAGCCAAGTTTGGACAGTGGATAATAATAACAATAATAATGGTATTTGTTAAGCACTTACTTCGTGCCAGACACTGTACTAAGCACTGGGTTGGAAACAAGCCAAACAGGGTGGAGGGGCTTGTGATGGTTGGGGTCACTGTAGTGGACAACGCCCCCCTCCTGCAAGCCTCCTGCTCGGTTGGGGGACATGGCCCTGGACTGAACCCCAACATAAGTCCCAAGTGTGAGCATCTCCCTAGATTGGCACCGACTATTCCATCTTCCTCATTGTCCCTCCGTGTCCCTCCAACCCCCGTCCCCAAAGTACTCACTGGGCAGCGTGGGTCTGAGGGGCCCTGACCTCCATCTCCCCTTCGTCTTCTGGGAGGGGCAGGTCATGATGTCTCCAAAAAGCTGGCTACCGCACTTGGTACACAAGATGTGCTCAACAAATTGCAGTGATGAACTACTGGATGGATGAATGAATGGATGAATGGATAGATGGTTGGATGAGAGGAGATGGATCTGAGCAGTTAGATAGGATCTGTATCCATATTTTATTCCCCTTCTTCCAGTGGTTATACCTCCCCTAAGAGTACGCCTTAGTATCCACCTCTTCAAAGCCTTACTGAACAACATCTCCTCTAAAAGGCTTTCCCTGACTAAGGCCTCTTTCCCTTTTCTTCCACTCCCTTCTGCATCCCTCTGACTTGCTCTCTTTATTCATCCCCCTCCTCACTTACACTCCTTTCCCCTGTAAATCCATATTACTCCCTCACAGAGATCTCAGCTCTCTTGACCCCATCCATCATTCTGAGCGCCTCACACCCCACCTCGCCTCCCTCTCCTCTCTACCCAGTCTTGGGTAGATCAGATTACTGCTCTCAACTCTACCCTTTCTACTCAGCTAGACTCACTCGCTCCCCTTTCCCTTCGCCGCTCTCGTACCACTAACCCACAGCCCTGGATCACTGCCACTGTCCGCCTCCTTCGCTCTTATGCTCGAGCTGCCGAACGCTGCTGGCGAAAGTCTAAACACCATGCCAACCTCGTTCACTTCATGTTTATCCTTTCCTGCCTTACCTCAGCCCTCTCCTCTGCCAGACAAAACTATTTCTCCTCCCTCATTGACACACATGCCCATCACCCCCGCCAGCTCTTCCGTACATTCAAATCCCTTCTCAGGCACCCGGGGCCTCCCCCTCCTCCTTCCTTCACACGCAACGATCTGGCCTCCTACTTCATTAACAAAATTAAATCCATCAGGTCCGACCTCCCCAAAGTCACTTCCCCCCCTTCTCCACACCCCGGCTCTCAACACTCTCTGCTACTCTCCCATCCTTCCCAGCAGTATTCTCAGAGGAGCTCTCCTCCCTCCTCTCAAGTGCTACTCTGGCCACCTGTGCTTCTGACCCCATTCCCTCTCATCTCATGAAATCTCTCGCTCCATCCCTTCTCCCCTCCTTAACTTACACCTTCAACCACTCACTCTCCACTGGTTCCTTCCCCTCTGCCTTCAAACATGCCCATGTCTCTCCCATCCTAAAAAACCTTCTCTTGACCCCACCTCACCTTCTAGTTATCGCCCCACCTCCCTCCTTCCATTCCTATCCAAACTCCTTGAACGAGGTGTCTACACGCGCTGCCTAGAATTCCTCAACAGCAACTCTCTCCTCGACCCCCTCCAGTCTGGCTTCCCTCCCCTACATTCCACGGAAACTGCCCTCTCAAAGGTCACCAATGACCTCCTGCTTGCCAGATCCAACGGCTCATACTCCATCCTAATCCTCCTCGACCTCTCAGCTACCTTCGACAATGTGGACCACCCCCTTCTCCTCAACACGCTATCTGATCTTGGCGTCACAGACTCCGTCCTTTCCTGGGTCTCCTCTTATCTCTCCGGTCGTTCATTCTCAGTCTCTTTTGCAGGCTCCTCCTCCTCCTCCCATCCCCTTACTGTGGGGGTTCCCCAAGGTTCAGTGCTTGGTCCCCTTCTGTTCTCGATCTACAAGCACTCCCTTGGTGACCACATTCGCTCCATGGCTTCAACTATCATCTCTACGTTGATGACACCCATATCTAAATATCTGCCCCTGCTCTCTCCCCCTCTCTCCAGCCTCGCATCTCCTCCTGCCTTCAGGACATCTCCATCTGGATGCCTGCCCGCCACCTAAAACTCAACATGTCCAAGACTGAACTCCTTGTCTTCCCTCCCAAACCCTGCCCTCTCCCTGACTTTCCCATCTCTGTTGACGGCACTACCATCCTTCCCGTCTCACAAGCCCGCAACCTTGGTGTCATCCTCGACCCCGTTCTCTCATTCACCCCTCACATCCAAGCCGTCACCAAAACCTGCCGGTCTCAGCTCCGCAACATTGCCAAGATCCGCCCCTTTCCTCTCCATCCATACCGCTACCCTGCTCGTTAAAGCTCTCATCCTATCCCGTCTGGACTACTGCATCAGCCTTCTCTCTGATCTCCCATCCTCGTGTCTCTCCACACTTCAATCCATACTTCAAGCTGCTGCCCGGATTGTCTTTGTCCAGAAACGCTCTGGGCATGTTACTCCCCTCCTCAAAACTCTCCAGTGGCTACCAATCAATCTGCGCATCAGGCAGAAACTCCTCACCCTGGGCTTCAAGGCTTTCCATCACCTCGCCCCCTCCTACCTCACCTTCCTTCTCTCCTTCTACAGCCCACCCCACACCCTACGCTCCTCTGCCGCTAATCTCCTCACCGTACCTCGTTCTCGCCTGTCCCGCCATCGGCCCCCGGCTCACGTCATCCCCCGGGCCTGGAATGCCCTCCCTCTGCCCATCCGCCAAGCTAGCTCTCTTCCTCCCTTCAAGGCCCTACTGAGAGCTCACCTCCTCCAGGAGGCCTTCCCAGACTGAGCCCCTTCCTTCCTCTCCCCCTCGTCCCCCTCTCCATCCCCCCATCTTACCTCCTTCCCTTCCCCACAGCACCTGTATATATGTATATATGTTTGTACATATTTATTACTCTATTTATTTATTTATTTTACTTGTACATATCTATTCTATTCTATTTTATTTTGTTAGTATGTTTAGTTTTGTTCTCCGTCTCCCCCTTTTAGACTGTGAACCCACTGTTGGGTAGGGACTGTCTCTATATGTTGCCAACTTGTGCTGCCCAAGCGCTTAGTACAGTGCTCTGCACACAGTAAGCGCTCAATAAATACGATTGATTGATTGATTGATCCCGCTCCCAGCCCCACATCACTTATGCACATATCCATAATGTACTCATTCATATTAATGCCTGTCTCCCACTCCAGATTGGAAGCTCATTATGGGTAGAGAATGTGTCTGCCATATAGTTATACTATGCTCTCCCGAGTGCTTAGTACAGTGCTCTGCATACCATAAGCACTCAATAAATATGATTGACTGACTCCTAAATTGTTTTTATTAATATCATCATCATCATCCTCACTCAAAAGTATTTATTGAGCACTTAGTATGTGCAAAGAACTCTACTAAAATCTTGGGAGAGTACAATACAGGTAAATCAGGCAGCACGGTCCCTGCACATAACAAACTAGCAGTCCAGAAGACCATCTAATTGAATATTTGGTCAGCACACTGGATAAAACCACCCAGACCTGGGATATTTGGGAGGCTGAAATGTCTCGATATTAGGTCAGTATTCTACAGGTAAATGTCTATCCCTCCTACCACCAGTACCTCAGAAAAAAATCAAAGCAATACAGGGACTCACTGTGATACATCCATGTGGATTCTTATCCTGGCTCTGCCACTAATCTGCTGTGTGACCTTAGGCAAGTCCCTTCACTTCTCTGGCCCTGAGTTACCTCATCTGTAAAATGGGGATTGAGACTGTGAGCCCCACGTGAGCCCCACCCGATTTGCTTGTATCCACCCCAGTGTTTAGTACAGTGCCTGGAACAAAGAAAGCACTTAAAAACACCATAACAATGATAATAATAATAACAATAATTATTATTATTATCAACCCACCTGGAAGATACCTTAGAAAGCAATTACAAGATACCTGTAAATATACTGTTGCAAGACTCTGCAGGAAGTAAACCAGGAAATAAAAATTCACGGGCTCCTGATCATAATCATAATTAATTATCATACTCATAATTATCAACATTATCATTAGAGTCTTTATTAACAGTTTACATGCAAAAGGCTGTAACAAGTGCTGAGTAGAAACAAAATGATCAGCTCAGACAAAGCCTCTGGCCGTGAGAGGCTCAGAATATATGATAAAGAGAAAGCATGTATCAAATCCTCATGTTACAGAGAGACCCAGAAAGATTAAGTTGGTCACTCAAGGTTAAACAACTGGTCAATGACAAGGTTGGCATTAGAAGCCAAGTGTCATGGCTCCTAGTGGCCTGATCACTCCCCTCTAGACTGTAAACTCCTTGCGGGCAGGAAACGTGCCTACCAAATCTTTTCTTTATCTTCCCCTCTAAACCCTGTCCTCGCCTTGATTTCCACATCACCGTAGATGACCCACAATTCTTTCTGTCTCACAAGCCCATAACCTTGGCATTATCCTCGACTCCTCTCTCTCATTCAATCCATCACTAAATCCTGTCGCTTCCACCTTCACAACATCGCTAAAATCTGTCCTTTCCTCTATATCTGAACTGCTACCACGTTAATCCAATCCCTTATTCCATTCCACCTTGTTTATTTTATTAGCCTCCTTGCTGACCTCCCAGGACTCCTGTCTCTCCCCACTCCAGTGCATTCTTCACTGTGCTGCCCGGATCATTTTTCTATAAAAGCTTTAAGTCCATGTTTCCCCACTCCTCAACAACCTCCAGTAGTGCCCATGCCCATCTGCATCAAACGGAAACTCCTCACCACTGGCTTTAAAGCACTCATTAACTTGCCTCCTCCTACCTCACCTCGCTACTCTCCTACCACAACCCAGATAGCACACTTCGCTCCTGTAGTAAATATTATTGATTTACTTATGGATTAAATATCAGCACAAGGAAACACATTTCGACCTATAGAGGAGTCTGGGGAAAATCTCCTTTTTAAGACTGTCCACAGAGCAGCTCTCAAGTTCCTGTTCCTCAGGCTGTACATGAGGGGGTTCAGGGTCGGGGCATGACGGCGTAGAACACGGACATCAGCAGGTCGAATACCGAGGAAGAGTGTGAGGGAGACCTGAGATAGTCAAACACGCCTGTGGAGAGGAAGACGATGATGAGCATGAGATGGGGCAGGCAGGAGGAGAAGGCTTTGGCCAGGCCCTCGGCATCCGGCATCCTCAGAACGTCCCGGAAGATCCGCATGTATGAGGCGACTATGGCACCTATTGTTAGCCCAAAGGACATGCTCACTTTGATAGCAGTGTGGTCTTCAGAGCAGGTTATCTTCAGCAGGGAGAGGACATCACAGAAGAAATGCTGTACAACCGTGGACCTGCAGAAGGACAAGGACAAGGTCGAAGCTGAAAACAAGACCCCGAACAGCCCGCCGCTGAGCCAGGAGGCGGCTGCCATCTTCCCACAAACCCCTGGTTTCATGAGGACCTCGTAGCACAGAGGGAGGAAGATGGCAACGTAGCGGTCGTTGGACATCTCCATGAGGACGAAAAACTCCCAGGCATGAAACAAGGCCACCAAGAAGAGCCGGGTGGCACAGCTCAAGAAGGAGATGGATCGGCAGTAAGTCAAAGAGATGGTGACAGATTTGTGGACGGTGACGGATATGTAGCAGAGGTCGATGAGAGCCAGGTTCCTGAGGAAGGAGTACATGGGGCTGTTCAGGTGCCGGTCGAGGGCGGTGATGGCGACGATGAGGAGATTCCCCGTCAGGGTCGCCAGGTAGATCAGGAGGAACAGCGCAGCGTTGACCAGCTGCACTTCCTGGACCTCCGAGAAACCCAGCAGGAGGAATCCCGTCACCGTGCAGATGTTTGAAATTTCTGCGGGATGATGTCGACTCCCTGCACAGGAAGAGAGAAGACTTCAATTTACAGGCCTTGATGGCGTCGATAAAGGATCAACAATAATTCCTGTGGGATTAAATCAATCACTGAGCCCCCTTTTTCCTCTCCTCCTCTCCATCCCCTTCCGCCCTACCTCCTTCCCCTCCCCACAGCACTTGCATATATTTGTAGAGATTTATTACTCTATTTATTTTACTTTTACGTATTTAATATTCTATTTATCTTGTTAATGATATATATATAGCTATATTCTAACGGTTTTGACACGTGTCTACATGTTTTGTTTAGTTGTCTGTCTCCCCCATCTAGAGTGTGAGCCCGTTGTTGGGTAGGGACCGTCTCTATATGTTGCCGACATGTACGTCTCAAGCGCTTAGTAGAGTGCTCTGCACACAGTAGGAGCTCAATAAATACGACTGAATGAATGAATGAATCATTTGTGCAGACTGATCACCTACAGAGTTCAATAGTATTAGTTCAAATGATCTCTGCTGTCGAGGAATTCCAAGCTCACAGTGTTGTAGGAATGGCAAAGTGTAGTGGAAAGGGCCCAGTCCTTGGAGTCGGAGGGCTTGGGTTCTAATTCTGGCTCTGCCACTTGCCTGCTGTGTGAACTCGGGCAGCATACTTAACTTCTCTGAGCCTCAGATTCGTCGTCTATAAAATGGAAATCCAAGGGCCGTTCTTCCTGCTACTGAGACTGTGAATCCCTTATGGGGTAGAGACCGTGTCCTACCTGATTACTGTGAAACTACCCCTGTACATACTACTGTGCTCGGTGTATAATTAGCATTTAACAAGAGCCACAGTATCATTATTATTTGGGGAGACAGAAACTACAATAAATTGCAGATAGGAGACTACCAGAGAGCATGAACTGCTATGAAAGGTTGTAGGTCAGTCAACGTATTTATTGAGGAGTTACTGTGTACAGAGTACTGTACTAAATGCTTGGGAGAATCCAACATAATGGAGTTGGTAGTTACATTCCCTGCCTATGACGAGCTTATAGTCTAGAAGTGATTTTATACTTACACTAATATCCTCAGCCCCTCTCAGGATTGCACCTGGAGAGTTTCCAATAACCCTACCAATCTCGGCTGTGGGAGGAAAAGTCAATCAATCAATCAATCAATCATATTTATTGAGCACTTACTGTGTGCAGAGCACTGTACTAAGCGCTTGGTAAGTACAAGTTGGCAGCATATAGAGACAGTACCTACCCAACAGTGGGCTAACAGTCTAGAAGGGGGAGACAGAGAACAAAACCAAACATATTAACAAAATAAAATAAATAGAATAGATATCTACAAGTAAAATAAATAAATAAATAAATAGAGTAATAGATATGTACAAACATATACATATATACAGGTGCTGTGGGGAAGGGAAGGAGGTAAGACGGGGGGGATGGAGAGGGGGACGAGGGAGAGAGGAAGGAGGAGGCTCAGTCTGGGAAGGCCTCCTGGAGGAGGTGAGCTCTCAGTAGGGCCTTGAAGGGAGGAAGAGAGCTAGCTTGGTGGAAGTTGGGAGGGAGGGCATTCCAGGCCAGGGGGATGACGTGGGCCGGGGGTCGACAGCGGGACAGGGGAGAACGAGGCACGTTGAGGAGATTAACAGCAGAGGAGCGGACGGTGCGGGCTGGGCTGTAGAAGGAGAGAAGGGAGTTGAGGTAGGAGGGAACGAGGTGATGGAGAGCCTTGAAGCCGAGGGTGAGGAGTTTCTTCCTGATGCGCAGATTGATTGGTAGCCACTGGAGATTTTTGAGGAGTCAGAAGTCAAGCAGAGTCGTAGCTCGGTCAGTGGATAACGAGTGGAAGACCATCTGCTACAAGTCAAAACTCACCTGTGCTGGGCAGCAACTGAATGGGAGAGACTCGAGGGCAGAGACTCGAGTTTACTGCATGGAAGAATGCAATGGCAAACCACTTCTTTATGTTTACCAAGAAAACTCTAAGGAAACACATACCAGAATGACTACTTATAGTTTATCCATAAAGCCTCCTTCTGTGCAGTGAAAACCTGAGTCTCTGCCGTTGTCTTGATCCACATTTTGATCATTTGTTCATCTGCCTTTGACTCTTTCCCATGCTGCTGCTGGCCTAGTACAGGTAAATCAACTTTGATGCTTCCGCTTAGACTTTTCCATAATGCATAATGGGTAACCTTAGTGAGAGTTGCTCTCAATGGCATAGCCCTAAGCTACACTGGTGTACGCAAACTCTCCTGCCACGGTAAGGCATTGATTCGTAGGACAACTTCCGTTCAGGAGAATTGATAATGGTACCAGGGTTTTTCCCAGAGTCAGTCACGCTTTCTCATCCCTGACAATCACGTTCCCGCTGAAAACGTTTTTGACATACAGGAACCACTGACAGCCAAAGTGACCTAAGCATCATGCCAATGCTCGGTTGTAGCATCCGAGACTGGTTGGTAGTTGCCATGGTAGCCAGGGTGGGGATGCTGGAGGTAGGAGAGATATGTCAGTGATGGGGCCACCAGTAGATAGAGCACGGGCCTGGGAATCAGAAAGACGTGGGTTATAATCCCGGTTCCCTCACAAATCGGTTGCGTTACCTTGGGCAAGTCACTTCACGTCCCTGTGCCAGGGTTACCTCGTCTGCAAAATGAGGATAAGAGTGTGAGCCCCATTATGGACAGGGACTGTGTCCAATCTGATAAACTTGCATCTAGCCCAGAGCTTAGAACAGTACTTGGAACACAGAAAGTGCTTAACATGTACTAAAGGTATTTATTAGTTATTATTGCTGACAAGCCATTCCCCTTCTACAAGCCTGCCCAGTTTGGGGTACAGTGTTGGTCTGAACTGATATCTCCCCCCTTATAGATTGTGAGCCCGTTGTAGACAGGGTTTGTCTCTATTCCTTGATGAATTGTACTTTCCAAGAACTTAATTCAGTGCTCTGCACAGAGTAAGTGCTCAGTAAATACGATTGAATGAATGAATGAACTCTAACCTGTTCCCCGAGTGCGAGAATCTCCCCAGAATGGCTCCATCTCTAGCTTCATCCTTCTGGTTCCATTCTGCCTCTCTCCACCCCTGTTCACTCTCAGCCGGGCAGCTGGATCTGGCTGGGGGCACTGACCTACACTGGAATGGGTTGGTCTCCTCCTTTTCCTCGCATTCCTGGGTTCGGTCAGCCGCAAAGTTATGGCCAGGAGCCCACAGCCACTCTTCGCTCTCCCACGGATGCTGACCGCTCTTCACGTGGGCCCCGTCCCCGTAGATAAAGCAGTTGCTGCTCCAAGGTTGGGGGGCGTCCCTGGAGGAGCGGCCTGGGTCCCTGTGGAGCAACCGCATGGGCAAGGCGACGCGAGAACCCTCTGGAGATAAGGACCTGGCACTCCCAACCGCAGCAACGGTCCTGGCCTATGATGTTCCCATGGCAACAACTGCATCTCCTTCTACTTACGTATGCCCGTATCCAGAGAGAGAGAGAGAGAGACAGGGAGAGAGTGATATGCTTCTGAATAGGAGAAGCAGAATGATTTAGTGGAAAGAACATGGTCATGAGAGTCCCAGTTCTCCTGAATGCTTGCCAGGTGACCTTGGGCAAGTCGATTCACTTCTCTGGGCCCCATTTTCCTAAGCTGCAAAATGGAGATGCAATACTGGTTCTCCTTCCTATGTAGCCTGTGAACTTCATGTGGGACAGGGATTGTGTGCAACCTGATTGATTTGTACCTATCCCAGGGATTAGAACAGTGCTTGATTCGAAATAAGTACTTATCAAATACCATATCAAACATTGAATATATCCTCATATCCTCATTGGGGGAGTACGATTAGTTAGTCTGAGTAACCAATGGAGAACCAGAGCCCTTAAAACAGAGGTAGGGAGTGACAGATTGGCAAGCTCTGTTAGGGTCTGGCAACTAGAAGCAGCTTGGCCTAGTGGAAAGATCCTGGCCTGGGAGTCGGAGAACCTGGGTTCTAATCCCGACTTCACCGCTCAACTGCTGTGTGACCATGGGCAAGTCATTTCATTTTCCAGTGCCTCAGTTACCCCCTCTGAGAGACTGAGAGTCCCATGTCGGACAGGGAATTCGTCCAACGTGATGATCTTGTGTCTACCCTAGCATTTAGCTGCTTGACCTTGGAGAAGTCACTTAATTTCTCTTGTGCATCAGTCTCCTTATCTGTAAAATGGGGATCAAATCCTATGCCCTCCTTACTTAGACTGTGAGCCCCATGTGGACAAGGGCTATATCCAACCAGATTATTCCTTCCTTCATTCATTCGATTGTATTTATTGAGTGCTTACTATGTGCAAAGCACTGTACTAAGCGCTTGGAAAGTACAATTCAGCAACAGAGACAGTCCCTGCCCACAACAGGCTCACAGTCTAGAAGCAGGGAGACGAGCATCAAAACAAGTAAACAGGCATCAATAGCATCAATACAAATAAATTAAATCATAGATTGATATACATCATTAATATAAATAAACAGAATTATAAATATGTACAATTATACACAAGTGCTGTAGCAGGGGGAGGGGTAGAGCTAAGGGAGCAAATCAGGGCGATGGGGAGGGTCGGGGATCAGAGGAAAATAGGGGCTTAGTCTGGGATTAGCTTGTATCTACCCCAGCACATAGCTCAGTGGCTGGCATAAAGTAAGCACGAAACCAGTACCTTCAAAAAAATGTCCTCACTGGTCTCTGGAAGGATTCACCCTCCTCCTAGCTAGGTCTACAAATACATGCATAACCGCAGAGGTGGTCCAAAAGTGTTAAAGAGGTCATTTAATCAATCATTCAATCTGTAGCATTTATTGCACTCCTAAGGTGTGCATAGTCCTATGCTAAGATCTTTAAGAGAGTATGATAGGATACCAAGACATAAACCCGCTCCTCAATCTAGAGGGGGAAAAGAGACACTAAAGTTATAGACAGAAGGAAGGAGGAAAAGTAAGTGCTTAAGTAAAAGGGCATGTGAAAATCAGTCAGTGGTATAAATTGAGTGCTTATTATTTGCAGAGCAGTGTACTATAGGGCTTGGGTAAGGAGTACAATATGACAGAATTAGCGGACACATTCACTGATAATAACAAGCTTAATAAATCTATAGAAAAGCTAAGGGAGTTAGTGTGTGTGATCAGGAGAGAAGAAAAATGAATGGGGAATCGTTCTGGATGCTGATGCTGATGCTGATTATGATTATGGTATTTGGTAAGCGCTTAGTATGTGCCAAGCACTGTTCTAAGCCCTGGGGTAGATACAGGGTCATCAGATTGTACCACGTGGGACTCAGAGTCTTAATCCCCATTTTACAGATGAGGTAACTGAGGCACAGAGAAGTTACGTGACATGCACAAGTCACGCAGCAGACATGCGGGATTAGAATTTACGTCCTCTGACTCCCAGGCCCGTGCTCTTTCCCCTAAACCACGCTGTTTCTCAGCATGGGATGGGATGAGATTTCAGAAGGATTTTGAAGATGGGGAGAGCAGAGGCCTGGTGGTGTTAATAATCAATTAATAAATCATACTTATTGAGTGTCTACTGAGTTCAGAGCACTGAACTACACACTTGGGAGAGTAAATATAACAGAGTTGGTAGACCCAATTCCTGCCCACGATGAGCTTACAATCTATAAGGGGAGACAGACATGAGTATAAATAGATAAATGATGGATATAGACGTGTTGTGGGACCGATGAAGAGTGAATAAAAGGAGCAGATCCAAGCACAAGGGCGACACAGGGGGGAGTGAATTGAACAGGGAGGAAGGTCCTGACAGGAGGAATGGAAAGAGTTGGATGGCTGTTACAATCTCTGTGATCCGGGGCTCCCCTCCCTGCTCAGGGATCAGAAATGGTATTTCTTAAGTGCTTAAGGTGTGTCGAAAACTCTTCTAAGTGCTGGGGTAGATACAAGTGAATTAGGTTGGACACGGTTCTTGTCCAGCATGGAGCTCACTGCCTAAGTAGGAGGGAGAACAGAAGAACAGAGGCACAGAAAAGCGAGGTGAATTGCCAAAGGTCACACAGCAAGCAGGTGGAGGAGCTGAAATTAGAACCCAGGTCCTCTGACTCCCAGGCACGGCAGCTGTCCATGAGGCCATGCTGCTTTTCACTCCTCAACTTTACTGACGTCATTCTTAACCCCACCATCTCACCAACTTGGATACAAGCTTGATCTTGTCAGCTATAATCACTGTACATGTTTCCAATTATTGTCTTCCATCCACAAGGAATTGGGGTTGCTAAATTCCGGGAAGCAGTAAGAAATTATAAGTGCGATCAATCAATCGGTCAGCCACTCCGTGGTCTTGAGTGCTTTGTATGTACAGAGCACTGTACTAAGTGCTTGGGAGAGTCCAAAACAACAGTTCAATGAGATGGTAGTGAGCTCTCAAAGTTACAGAAGCAACATGGCCTTGCAGGTAAAGCACGGCCCTGGGAGTCAGAGGACTAGGGCTCTAATCCCGGATCAGCCACTCATCAGCTGTGTGACTTTGGGGAAGTCATTTAACTTCTCTGTGCCTCAGTTACCTCATCTGTAAAATGGAGGTTAAGACTGTAAGCCCCACGTGGGACAACCTCGTTACCTGGTATCTACCCCAGTGTTTAGAATAGCTCTAGGCACATAGTAAGCGATTAACAATGTCATTACTATTATTATTATTATTATTATTATTATTATTATTATTATTTAATTTCATCTCCTCCACTTGTCTCCTGTTTGACTTTGGGCAATTCATTTCACTTCTCTGTGCCTCTGTTCTACAACTACAATCCAGCTCACACTGTTTAATCCCTTGTAATAATAATAAAAATAACTGTAGCATTTCTTATGCACTTATTACATATCAGGCACTGTATCAAGTTCTGGGGTGGATAGAAGCAAATTGGATTGCACACAGTCCCTAATCTCTGTTTCTACTATGTGCCTGCTGTGTGACCTTGGACAAGTCACTTAACTTCTCTGTACAGCAGTTTCTTCATCTGCAAAAATGGGGATTCAATTCCTGTTCTCGCTCCTACTTAGACTGTGAGCCCTATGTGGGATTCGATTATCTTGTATCCATCCCAGTATGTAATGCAGTGCTTTTCACATAGTAAGTGCTTAACAAATACCATAATTATTATTACAAGCCCCACTTTTCCCCCCAGACTAAACCCCCCTTTTCCTCAGTTCCCCCTTCCCTCCTATTGCCCCGACTCGCTCCCTTTGCTCTACCCCCATCCCCGCCCCAAGGCACTTGTGCATATATGTACATATCTATAATTCTATTCATTTATATTAATGTCCATTTACTTGTTTTGATGTGTACATATCTATAATTCCATTTATGTATATTGATGCCTGTTTACTTGTTTTGATGTCTGTCTCCACCTTTCTAGACTGTAAACCCAGTATGGACAGGGATTGTCTCTATTGCTGAATTGTACTTTTCAAGCACTTAGTATAGTGCTCTGCACAAAGCAAGTGCTCAATAAATATGATTGATTGATTGAATGAATGAATGAATTGCCTGTTCAGAATCTTGTACCTCCTATACTCTTGAGTACTCACAAACCCTCTTAGCATTGGTATAAATACTTGATATACCTTATAATTTACACAGTAAAATAACCCCTTTTATTTCTTCCTCTTGTCTGTAGTTTATTCTGGTGCCTCTTTCCCCTCTTAGATGTTAAGCTTGTTGAAGGCAGGGATTCTGTCTGCTAACTCTTTGTATTCTACCAAGTGCTTAGTACAGTGCACTGCACATAGTCAGAATCTAATAATAATAATAATGGCATTTGTTAAGTGCTTACCATGTGTAAAGCACTGTTCTAAGCGCTGAGGGGGATACAAGGTGATCAGGGTGTCCCACATGGGGCTCACAGTCTTAATTCCCATTTTACAGATGAGGTAACTGAGGCTCAGAAAAGTTAAGTGACTTGCCCAAGGTTGCATAGCAGACATGTGGCAGAGCTGGGATTGGAACCCATGACCTCTACCTCCCAAGCCCTGGCTCTTTCCACTGAGCCACGCTGCTTCTCACCGTGCTGTTGAGCCACGCAGCATTACATGCTGCGGTGCATGTAATAAATACCACTGATTGACTGATTGATAAAATGATCAGGTCCCTGACCGATACTGGGACCATTCAAGTCAGAAGCCGACGATTTCCTCCGCAAAATGGAAGCCATTCTCTCCAGGGACCCTCCTAAAGGCTGCCTTCATGTCCCGGTTCTTCAGACTTTAGATGTGGGGGTTCAGGGCGGGGGGCACCACCGTGTAGAACACGGACACCAGCAGGTCCAGCGTTGAGGGGGAGCCTGACACAGGCTTCAAGTAAGCACAGAAACGGTTATGACAAAGAGAGTGACGACGCCGAGGTAAGGCAAGCAGGTGGAGAAGGCTTTGGCCCGGTCCTCGGCGGCCGGCATCCTAGGCACGGCCTGGAAGATGCGCATGTACGAGACGACGATGGAGACGAAGCAGATGAAAGCGAACACCACCCCGGTAGTCACACACATATTGATGGCATCGTGGTCCTCGGAGAAGGAGATCTTCAGTAGGGAGGGGATGCCACAGAAGAACTGGGAGTTGGCGTTGGACTCACAGAAGGACAGAGAGAAGGTTGTAGTTGAAAACGAGATTCCACACAGCCCCCTCGGTCCATGACGACACCGTAGCGCATGGTGCAGCAGATGGCCACGTAGCGGTCGTATGACATCGCCGTGAGAAAGAAAAACTCTGAACCGGCAAACAAGACCACCAGGAAGACCTGAGCGGCACGGGCCAAGAAGGAGATGAAGTTGCGGTTGGTCAAGGAGCTGCGGACAGAGTTGAGGACGGTGATGGTGATGAGACAGAGATCTCAGGTTTCTGAGAAAGAATTACATGGGGGTGTGGAGGTGCCGGGCGAGGGAGGTGACAATGACGATAAGAGGATTCTCCATCAGGGCCGCTAGGTAGACGGTATGGACCAGCTGCCTTCAGTATGCTTTCTGAGGTTGGTATATTCTTGCCTTTTGTGTCCACTGGGGGCTCGATAAACACCGTTATTACTATTATCACATAATCAATTTAGTATCTGCTCTGCACACAGTAAGCGCTCAATAAATACCACTGAATGAGGGAATATTTATTGAGCTCTGAGAAGAGCTCTGTGTGTAGAGCACTGTACTAATGCTTGGCAGAGTACAGTATAACAATATAACAGACACACTCCCTACACACATCGAGCTTATAGTCTCTGCACATATCCGTAATTTATTTTATATTAACATCTTTATCCCCTTTTAGACTGAAAGGTTGTTGTGGGGAGGGAACATGTCTACCAACTCTATTAAATTGTATTCTCCCAAATATTTAGTACAGTGCTCTTCACAAGGTAAATGCTCAAAAATACGATTTATTAATTGCTTGATTGATTGATACTACAACTTCTACTAGGGCTATTGCTGCTACTACTGTTATTATTATTATGACTGCTTTCCCCTCTTATATCTTTGTCATCTTGTTGTCCCCACTTGGAGAATTATGGTGTCAATCCTCCTTTGCAATTCCCTCCTAGTTACATGGAAATCTTTTACCAAATTTCTAGGTCATTTTGAAATTGGTAACTCTCTTCCAATATGCCATAAGTTGCTCCTCTCATAGACTCACCGGAAAAACTCTTGTTGATTTTTACACATCACCAAGATCCTTGTCCTGTGCAGGGAGTCATCATCACCTACCAGTGACCAACATCTCCACTGTGAGAAAATTCCTCCTGCTGGAATTCTCGGAGGTCCGGAAGCTGCAGCTGGTCCACACCACACTATTCCTCCTGGTCTACCTGGCATCCCTGATGGGGTATCGCCTCATTGCTGCCGTCACCGCCCTTAACAGGCGCCTCCACACCCCCATGTACTTCTTCCTCAGGCACCTGTCTGTCCTCGACCTCTCCTCATCTCCATCACCGTCCCCAACTCCATCCACAACTCGCTGACCAACAAGAGATCCATCACCTGAGTGGGCTGTGCCGTCCAGGCCTCATCTGTGCTCTGGTATGCTCTCCCGGAGTTGTCCCTCTGCACGGTGATGTCCTACGACGGCTACGCCACCATCTGCCTCCCCCTGTACTACGAGGTCTTCGTGGACCGAGTGGCCTGTGGGAAGATGTCCGTCGCCTCATGGCTCAATACGAGCCTTTTGATGTCTTGCTTTCAGCTTCGACCTTGCCCCTGTTCTTCTGCAGGTCCAACATCGTCCAGCAGTTTTTCTGTGATGCTCCCTCCCTTCTGGAGATCACCTACTCTGAAGAATACGTGGCTCTCGACGTCAGCGTCACCTCCGTGGTAGCGTTAGGCATCATCTGCTTCATTCTCATCATCGACTACTACGTGCGCATCTCCTGGCCGTGCTGAGGATGCCGGCCGCTGAGGGAGAAAACTAGCTGCCCCATTTCGTCGTCTTCACCTTTTCTTTCTCCACAGCCGTCTTCACCCACTTAAAAGCGACTTCCAGCTCCTCCTTCCGGCTAGACCTGCTGGTGTCCATGTTCTACACGTGGTGCCCCCTTCGCCGATCTATAGCCTGAGAAACAGGGACGTGCAGATGGCGATGGGGAGGGTCCTGGTTGGGGGGGTCTTCTCTCCAGAGATAGAAAATTTCACTTCATGCTTTGACCCTGTTATTTCTCTCCCCAAGGATTGACTCTAGAAAGACTTGAGCGGACTGCAAAGTTCTGAGATATTTGTCGTTAGAGACTTTTCCTGGCTGCATGCTGCCTATTATCAATGGCTTTGACTAGTTTGGTAGAATAATTTTTATTCGGCTGTTCTTACCTGTTATTTAAATCTAGTTCTCATGCCTGGGGATGGATCCCTGCACTTGGATTCACCCCCTTTATTCATTACCAGCGGAGGATATAGCACAGGCCTGGGAGTCAGAAAAACCTGGGTTCTAATCCTTGCTCTGTCATTTGTCTGCTGTGTGACCTTGGGAAAGTAACTTAACTTCTCTGGGCCTCGGGTCCCTCATCTGTAAAATGGGGATGAATACTGTGGGCCCCATGTGGGACATTGACTGTGTCCAGTCTGAGTACCTCATATCTACCCCAGTGGTTAATACAGTTCCTGGTACTGGTGCCTAACAAATACAACTAAAAACAATTGAAGAGATAGCTGCAGAAGGGTGTTTAAGACTTAATTTTGATCCTCAAATCTTCCCCAGAAGCCAGGAGGAGGGGTACAGGTTGAGGTTTTCCAACCACGTACCCGACTCCACCAATTGTCAGCTGTGTGACTTTGGGCAAGTCACTTAGCTTCTCTGCGCCTCAGTTACCTCATCTGTAAAATGGGGATTGACTGTGAGCCCCCCATGGGAGAACCTGATCATCTTGTAACCTCTCCAGGGTTTAGAACAGAGCTTTGCACATAGTAATGCTCTCAGTTGTCACTCAATACAAACCATTATGATTTCTCCTGCTACTCTTACTATGGCTACTATTACTATTTATTGTATAATATACACTTCAATATTCAAGTATTAATTCAATCAATCAATCAATCAAATTGTAGCACAACAGAAGGCCAAGGTACATTCTTTGCACACAATAAGCTTATACTTTTCAAAAATGTTACAGGTGCATGTGGCACACAGCCAATCATTGTCAAAACTGGAATGAGATCTTGTGGTCCTTTTCTTTTTTGTTTTTTTATTTGCCAAGTCGATCTAAATATTGGATTCAACCATGACCAACCAAATGGGCTAGGGTGCCTATTCTCCCTGCCATGCTATATCACCAGTCCTCAGAGTTGAAATAGAAAGCTATTATTAATCATAGAAATAGAATGAGGACTCCATTGAGGTTATCCTAGAATGGAGTCCCAGAGTGGGAACCACATGGGACTGGGCAGTTATTTAGGTTATGGGGGCCGGGACCACAGAGAGCCCATGATACTGGCCTTCCAAGATTCCTGGACAGTCAGCCCTCGCAACTGAGCCCCGGTACCGTCCTCCCTTGGGGAATCCCTCAGAAAAGCAGTGTGGCTCAGTGGAAAGAGCAGGGGCTTTGGAGTCAGTGGTCATGGTTTCAAATCCGACTCTGAAAATTCTCAGATGCGTGACTTTGGGCAAGTCACATAACTTCTCTGTGCCTCAGGTACCTCATCTGTAAAATGGGGATTGACTGTGAGCCCCCTGTGGGACAACCTGATCATCCTGTAACCTCCCCAGAGCTTAGAACAGTGATTTGCACATAGTAAGCGTTTAATAAATGCTATTATTATTATTATTATTAAAATAACCGAGCCGTCGCCTGAGGGGATGTCGCAACCAGCCGGAACGCCGAGAGGGGGAGGAAGGATCCTGACAGCTCTCACCCCTCTCCCAGACCTTCCTGTCACCGCCACCAGCGTCCAGGACAGACGAGATGGAGTGAATCTCTCTCTCAGCAGAAGACGATATTCCCCAGCCCAGGACAGGTCCGGTGACTCCGCAGAGGAACAGGGGAAAGGTGAGGGGCAGGGAAGAGAGAATTCAAATGGTAGTCTGAGATAAGAGGAGATCTGAGCTGAAATTTGTCCTGTTCCTTCATATGAGTTCACCCAATGGATCAATCTATCAATCAGTCAGTAGAATTTATCGAACACTTATTGAGTACAGAGTACCTCACTAAGCGTTACAGTATCATGCACATAGTAAGCACTTAACAAATACCATTATTATCATTTGAGAAAATACAATACAAAAGCGCCTAGTACAGTGCTTTTTTCTGGTTAAGCACTTATCATGTACCAGGTATTATACAAAGCACTGCGGTAGACACAAGCTAGTCAGGTTTCATAGAGGACGTATTCCACGGGGAACTCACAGTCTTAATCCCCATTTTACAGGTGAGATAACTGGGGCACAGAGAGGTGAAGGTCACCTAGCGGACAAGTGGCAGAGCAATGGTTGATACATAGCATTTAACTTCATCTAATTCTCCAGAGTGGAAAGAACAAAGTTCAGCGACACTGAAGCTGACAGACGGAGACAGAATTTAAGAATAATATAATATAGCTATAATCCGTTCTGCCTTGCTCTGATGGGTTTTGGCTAGAACTTGCAATTGGATCTGTACCCTTTGAGCGCTTGGTATTCACTCCCCCTCCAGCCCCACAGCACTTACGTCTATATATGTAATTTATTTATTTATATCAATGTCTGCCTCCCCCTCTAAGCTAGAAGATCTTTTTGGACAGGGGTCGTGTTTATCAACTCTGTTACGTTGTACTCTCCCAAGAACCTAGTACAGTGCTCTGCATATAGCACGCTCTCAATAAATACCATTGATTGTGTGATTGATTGATAGAACGCTTTCAGGGAAATTGGGAACTTCAGAATTCCCTCCCCAGGAGAGGGGAAGAATACTATTTGCCTATCGGTATATCTACACAAGCACATATCAGCTTGGCACATATCGGCCTATCAATCGGTGGTATTTATTGAGCGCTTCCTATGTGCCGTGTACTGTTCTTAGCTCTTGAGAGCAGATATGTTTCCTGTCCATAATGAGCTTAAAGTGTAGATAGTAACTACTTAACAAACACCACAATATGCTATTATACGACTCTGTGACCCTATCTGGAAACCTTATATTTTTTAGAAAGAAACGCTGCCTCTACTCTCCCAAGCGCTTAGTACAGTGCTCTGCACACAAGGAGTGCTCAATATATACCATTGATGGTGACAAGTGTGGTGTTGGACGCGATGAGTGTTACAGCAGGTCTCTCCTTAACACACAGTTTTGTGAGAACACAACCAGTGCATCCTAGGAGGAATGGGTGCAATGACAAGAGAAGGGCGAGAAGCTGTGTAGCACAATCCCTGTTGATGTTTAGAGCGAACTTAACATCAATAAACTCTGGAAGGGTTGCTGTATTGTCCTAAAGCAAGCCAGGAGGCTGGACGAGGTGAGCTGATGAGTCTTATTCAGGGATGGAGTCACTGTCCTGTTGTACAAACTTCTCTCTGAAGCTCTGAATCATGCCTTTTTAATGATTTGGCTAAGCATTTACTATGTGCTAGGCACTGTACTAAGCGCTGGGGTCTATGCAAGCTCATCAGTTTAGACACAGTCTATGTTCCACGTGGGGCTCAAAGTCTTAATCCCCATTTTTCAGATGAGGGAACTGAGACACCGAGAAGATAAGTGACCTGTCCAAGGTCACCAAACAGACATGTGGTGGAGCCGGGATTGGAATCCAGGGATTAGAACCCACGTCTTTAAACGCGATGGACAAAGGACTATCCCAGGACGTGGACAACATCTCCATTATGACAGAATTTCTCATGCTGGGTTTCTCGGAGTTCCGGGATCTGAGGCACAGAGAAGTTAAGTGACTTGCCCAAAGTAACAGAGCTGACAATTGGCAGAGCCGGGATTCGAACCCATGACCTCTGACTCCAAAGCCCGTGCTCTTTCCACTGAGCCAAGCTGCTTCTCTGAATCCATACTAAGACCCTCTTAATCCATACTAAATCTATGGTAAATCTAAATCCCCTGGCTAGCCTGGAGAATCAACCCAGAGAAGCAGCATGGCTTAGTGGAAAGAGCACGGGCTTGGGAGTCAGAGGTCATGGGTTCGAATCCCAGCTCTGCCACTTGTCAGCTGTGTGACCTTGGGTAAACCACTTAACTTCTCTGTGCTTCAGTTACCCCATCTGTAAAATGGCGATTAAGATTATGAGCCCCACGTAGGACAACTTGATCAGCTTGTATCCCCCCCAGCGCTTAGAACAGTGCTTCATACAGGGTAGGTGCTTAACAAATAACATAAAAAAAACGCCAAACCCTGGTGGGACAACCTGATTATGTTGTTTCTACCCCAGCGCTTTGAACAGTGCTTGACACATAGCAATCACTTAACATATGCAATTATTATTACTGTTATTATTATTATTATCAGTTTGCAAGGGGCTGAGTGTTTCTGAGAACAGGGGGCAGGCAAGGAATCACTGATACTGGGTGGGGATCACATTTCCTCCTCCCCCCTTCAAGTCCAGCAGAACACAACCTTCCCCATATTCAAAGCCTTTCCGTCTTCCCACCACTTCCAGGATGCCTCGCACGATTCATTTTTCTGCTCCCTAAGTTATCTTCTCCCAACTACAAATGAGCATCTTAGACCACTTCTCCATTTTTCCACTCACACCCACCATTACAGTTTTGTACATAGTGGCTTTTATAAAATCTACTCTTGAAGCACTTAGTCATGTATTTACCATTCTTTCCATTCTCCTCTTAATCCTCTCATTAATTAGTTCATTGTCTATCTCCTTTGTTAGATTTTAAGCTCTTGGAAAGCAGGGGTGTTTAATTATTTTGATCTCTCTGAAGTGTTCACTACAGTACATTACACACAGGACACATTTAACAAATATCATTGATTGATGGATGGATGGATTGATAGATGGATGTATGGATGGAATGTTGGATAGATAGATGGATGGAATGTTGGATGGATAGATGGATGGAAGTGTGGTTGGATAGATGGATGGATAGATGAATTGATGGATGAGTGGATTGTCTGATGTGTGACCTTAGGCAAGATACTTCAATTCATTGAGCTTCAGTTATCTCATCAGTAAAATCGGGATTGACAGTGTGAGCACCATGTGGGATAGGGACTGTGTAAAAACCTGATTAGCCCGTATCCACCCCAGCACGTAGTTCAATTCCTGGCACATAGTAAGCGCTTAACAAATACCACTGTTATTGTAATTATGGATGGAGGGATGGTTGGATGTATGGAAAGATGGGTAAACAGACCGACAGTTGGACGGATGGACGGTCAAACGGATGGATTGATGGATGAACGAATGGATTCGAGACAAGGATTTGATCAGTCCAATTCATTCATTCATTCAATCGTATTTATTGAACGCTTGCTGTGTGCAGAACACTGTATTAAGCGCTTGGAAAGTACAATTCAGCAACAAATACAGACAGCCCCTGACCACAATGGGCTCACAGTCTAGAAGGGGAAGATAGGCATCGAACCAAATATGGGGTCAGTTTCCATGATTGCATCCCTTCTCCCTTGTCACCCTCCGATTTTCGGATTTTCATAACCACTGAGTGATCTTAAAATTCAAAGAATTACTGATATTATCAGTTGTAGTATCAATAGTATCATTATTGAATTTCTTTAGAATTTATTGGCAAAAGCCTGCCATGTCCTGGAGTAGAAACTAACTAAAGAGAATGACACATTTCCTGACGCACAGGGGCTACAATTGAAAGAGGAAGAGAGCACATATTTAATCACGATTTTACAGAGAGCCCCAAAGAGTTTCGTGGAAGGATCAAGGTCATACAGCAGGCCGGTGGCAGAACCGGGCAGACCTTTCAAATCTCATGACTCCCAGCCATAGGCTCATTCCACTAAGCCATGATAATGCCAAAATAATCACTTGTCAGTTATTTATTCATTCATTCAATCATATTTATTGAGTGCTTATGGTGTGCAGATCATTCATTCATGCACTCAATCGTATTTACTGAGCGCTTACCGTGTTCAGAGCACTGTACTAAGCGCTTGGGAAGTACATGTTGGCAACATATAGAGACGATCCCTACCCAACAACGAGCTCACAGTCTAGAAGGGGGAGACAGACAACAAGACAAAACATGGACAGGTGTCAAGTCGTCAGAACAAATAAAATTAAAGCTAAATGCACATCATTAACAAAATGAACGGAATAGTAAATATTTACAAGTAAAATAAATAGAGTAATAAATCTATGCAAACATATATACAGGTGCTGTCGGGAGGAGAAGGAGGTAGGGAGGGGAGGATGGGAGGAGGAGAAGAAAAAGGGGGCTCAGTCTGGGAAGACCTCTTGGAGGAGGTCTGCTGACGTCACTATTGAAGGCACTACCATCCTTCCCGTCTCACAAGGCCGCAACCTTGGTGTCATCCTCGACTCCGCTTTCTCTTTCACCCCTCACATCCAAGCCGTCACCAAAACCTGCCGGTCTCACCACCGCAACATTGCCAAGATCCGCCCTTTCCTCTCCATCCAAACCGCTACCCTGCTCGTTCAAGCTCTCACCCTATCCCGTCTGGATTACTGTATCAGCCTCCTCTCTGATCTCCCATCCTCCTGTCTCTCCCCACTTCAATCCATACTTCACGCCGCTGCCCGGATTGTCCTTGTCAAGAAACGCTCTGGGCATGTTACTCCCTTCCTCAAAAATCTCCAGTGGCTACCAATCAACCTACACATCAGGCAAAAACTCCTCACCCTCGGCTTCAAGGCTCTCCATCACCTCGCCCCCTCCTACCTCACCTCCCTTCTCTCCTTCTACAGCCCAGCCCGCACCCTCCGCTCCTCTGCTGCTACTCTCCTCACTGTGCCTCATTCTCGCCTGTCCCGCCGTCGACCCCCGGCCCACGTCATTCCCCAGGCCTGGAATGCCCTCCCTCCGCACATCCACTAAGATAGCTCTCTTCCTCCCTTCAAGGCCCTAATGAGAACTCACCTCCTCCAGGAGGCCTTCCCTGACTGAGCCCCCTCCTTCCTCTCCCCCTGTTCCCCATCCGCATCTTCCTGCCTTAACTCCTTCCCCTCCCCACAGCACCTGTATATATGTATATAAGTTTGTACGTATTTATTACTCCATTTATTTATTTATTTTATTTGTACATGTTTATTCTAATTATTTTATTTTGTTAATATGTTTTGTATTGTTCTCTGTCTCCCCCTTCTAGACTGTGAACCTACTGTTGTGTAGAGTCCGTCTCTATATGTTGCCAAATTGTACTTCCCAAGCGCTTAGTACAGTGCTCTGCACACAGTAAGCGCTCAATAAATTACGATTGAATGAATGAATGAAGGAAGGAAGGAAGGAGGTGAGCTCTCAGTAGGACTTTGAAGGGAGGAAGAGAGCTAGTTTGGCGGATGGGTGGAGGGAGGGCATTCCAGGCCAGGGGGAGGACGTGGGCCGGGGGTCGACGGCAGGACAGGCGAGAATGAGGTACAGTGAGGAGATTAGCGGCAGAGGAGTGGAGGGTTCGGGCTGGGCTGTAGAAGGAGAGAAGGGAGGTGAGATAGGAGGGTGCGAGGGGATGGAGAGCCTTGAAGCCAAGAGTGAGGAGAGCACTGTTCTAAGCGGTTGGACAATACCATTCAGAATATAGAGAGACAATCCCTGCCCACACTGGGCTTGCAGTCACACACGGCTCATCAGCCTCTGTTCCAGACATTGACAAATTCTCAGGCGCTGGACTTTCCCTTTGGACAGCTCTTCATATGGATACCCCCACTGTAAGAACCCTAATGAGGAATGGGATAGTCAGCAACAGGAAACAGATATTTTGTCCCTTAGAAGAGGGAGGAGGAATCTCCGTTTAGGACTCTGCCCAGGGCAGAGTTCATGTTCCGGTTCATCAGGCTGTAGATGAGGGGGTTCAGGGTCGGGGGCACCACGGTGTAGAGCACAGACAACAGCAGGTCCAGAATTGAGGTGGAGTCAGACACGGGCTTGTGGTAGGAGATGGAGGCCGTAGAGATGAAGATGGTGACGACACCGAGGTGGGGCACGCAAGTGGATAAAACTTTGGCCAGACCCTCAGTGGCTGGCATCCTCAGCACGGCCCGGAAGATGTGCATATAGGAGACGACGATCAAGACGAAGCAGACAACACCTAAAGTTACCCCACCACATCGATGGCAGGGAGGTGACGTCATAGAAGAATTACTCGACGGTATTGGACCCACAGAAACTCAAGGAGAAAGTCAAAGCTGTATACAAGACCCCAAACAGCACCGCTGTGAGCCAGGTGGAGGCCGCCATATTTCCACGGGCCGTGTTAGTCATGATGAGCTCATAATGCAGGGGGCAGCGGATGGCGGAATAGCGGTCATAGGACATAACCGTGAGGACAACCATGTCTGAAGTGACCAAAACGACCACCAGGAAGACCTGGGCGGCAAAGCCCAAGAGGGAGATGTATCTACGATCGGTCAGGGACATGACGACAGACTTGGGAAGGGTTACAGAGCTGAGGCAGAGGTCGAGGACAGACAGGTGCCTGAGGAAGAAGTACATGGGAGTTTGGAGGCGCCGGTCGACGGTAGTGATGGCGACAATGAGGAGATTCCATGTCAGGGCCGCCAAGTAGACCAAGAGGAACAGCACGACGTTGACCAGCTGCAGCTCCCGGATCTCCAAGAATCCCAGCAGGAGGAATTCTATCACCATAGAGACGTTGGGCATTTTTCAGGGGCAGCATTGACTGCATGTGATGAGGAAAGAGCCAAAGTTAGAATCCATTGATTGGATGAGTGAAAGAATTGATAGGATACTTGTTGGCGATTCTCCATGTAGAGAAGACAGTTATTGAATTCAAAATGATCTCTGAGTTCACCGTGGAGACATTGAACATTTCTGGGAAATGATGTTGACTCCCTACACAGTAAGAGGGAGGGAAGACTTCAATTTAGAGACATTGATGTTAGGGATGAAGGAATAGGACTAGGTCAATCAGTTCTATTTATTGAGTACCTACAGAGCACCAAGCTTCGAACTGTGTACAAGCAGGATGCTATTGGGAAGAACACAGGCCTGGGAGTCAGAGGAACTGGGTTCTAATCCCAAATCTACTACTTGCTGGCTGCGTAGCCATGGGAAAGTGACTTAATTTCTCTATGTCTCAGTTTTCTCAATAGTAAAATGAGGGTTCGATACCTGTTTTCCCTCCTACTTAGTCTGTGAATCCCTTGTGGGACATGGACTGGTTTCTACCAGATTGTTCTGAATCTCCCCCAGCACTTAATACTTTGCTTGGCACATAGTAAGCACTTAATAAATATAAAGAAAATTATTTTTGGTTGAGGAGACTGAAACTAAAATGAACAGCAGATAGCAGAGGTCACAGAATATAAAGATATGGACTCGACTTTTGTGAAACTTTTTCGATGGTTTTAGGGTCAAACAAAAAGTGCCTTTACACATGCATTAATCCACTTAGTGGAGAGAAAATGGGCCTGGTAGACAGAAGGACCTGGATTTTAATCCTGTCTCCGCTCCTTGTCTGCTGTGTGACCTGAGGCCAGTCACATACCTTCTCTGTTCCTTAGCTACCTTGTCTGTAAATTGGGGATTACAACTGCGAGGACCCTATGGGGCATGGACTATGTCCAACCTGATTAGCTTATATCAACCCCAGTGCTTTGTACAGTACCTGGCATATAATAAATACTTAACGATACCATTAAACAAACAAGAAAAATGAAACCCACATATACACCAAACTGATTCCACTTGCTCACATATCCGCATTCACACTTGTATTCACCCAAACACTAGCAGTATTTGTTGAGAAGTGACATGACTTAGTGACAAGAGCCTTGGGAATAAGAGGTCGTGGGTTCTAATCTCACTTGTCAGCTGTGTGATTTTGGGCAAGTCACTTAACTTATCTGTGCCTCACTTACCCCATCTGTAAAATGGGAATTTCATCCATTCATTCATTCAATCGTATTTAGTAAGCGCTTACTGTGTGCAGAGTACTGTACTAAGCACTTCGGAAGTACAAGTCGGCAACATATTGAGATGGTCCCTACCCAACAACGGACGGGCTCACAATCTAGAACGGGGAGACTGTAAGCCCCATGTGGGACACCCTGGTTATACACCACGCTTGGAACAATGCTTGGCACAAAATGAGTGCTTAACAAATACCATAATTCTTCTTCTTATTATTATTCTTATTATTATTACAAACATAGCTCATCATTCATCTAGTCCTTTCCTAAAGCATCGCTCAGTCTACATCTCTCCTTTTCTCAACCTCCTCTCATGACCAGTTGCTTATGGCAAGCAATAAAAAATCACAGTCAGCTTGAAGGCTTTCCGCCCGATGACTGTATTTCAGCCCCTTTCCATTGTCCAACTCGTCTTAGCTCTCAAAGCAATCTTCTAATTGTTACTCACGATCAACTCTACCATTTTCATCCTAGCCTGGAACTCCCTCTCTTATCCACTCAAAAATCACAGAGAGCACAGTTCTTTCCGAATTCTGAGCACTGCTAAAATCCCTCCCACCTCCAACCACCTACCCCAATTCATTTTTCCAGCCCTCTAAACCCATTTCACCTAACTCGAGCGCGAATCAACTCATTTCTATCCTCATTTAATGGAAAAAGCATGGGCCCAGGAATTCTCTTCTTGACTGTGAACCCCTTGAGGTTAGCATACACATCTATCAGCTCTGTTCTATTGTACTCTCCCAAGCATAGCTTAGTGGGAATCAGAGGACTTGGGTTCTAATCCTGCCTCTGTCTCTTTGCTGCGATGGGACCTTGAGCAAGTCGCGTCATTTCTCTGGGCCTCAGTTTCCTAATCTGTAAAATGGTATGCAATAATTGCACATTCATCTTTCCATTCTTTTTTTTTCCTTCTAGAAGGGGCATGGAATGTGTCTGTTACGGCGTTGAAAAGTGGATAGAGCACGGGCCTGGGAGTCAAGAAACCGAAAGACCAGAGTTCTAATACCAGGCCCGCCTCATGGCTGCTATGTGACCATGGGCAAGTCATTTAAATTCTTTGAGCCTCAGGTTCCTCATCTGTAAAATGGGGGTTAAGACTGTGAGCCCCAGGTGGAACAAGGAATGTATCCAACCTGCTCAACTTGTATCTACCACAGCGCTTAGGACAGTACTTGGGACATAATAAGACCTTAACAAATACTGCTACTATTATTATTATTATTATTATCAACTTCTCAAGGTCTTAGTGTACACAGTAAGTGCTCAATAAATATTATTCAAGAATAATCGACTGATCCTGAATAATACTGTGAAACCTAGGCCAGGAGATTGTAAAGTTCCTGAGGGCAGAGATTACAACCTTTCCCATTATTTTTCTTCTCCCAACATTTGGGAAGAACTCTTAAAAGGAGGATTTTCTGACAGTGCCAGTAGCTGTCCAAAGCTGGTCACTCTCTCTCAGCCCTGCCTGTTATTTACCCCCTGAAAGGGATTCTGGAACCCACAGAAGACCTAAGTGACTTTCTTTAGTGCTGACACTGTGCTGGAGCACCATAGTCCAGCGGGTGGGTGGCATGGTAGCGAGGTTTGAGGAGGAAGGAGGAGAGGTGTGTGATGGTTGGGGGTTACCAAGCTGTAAAACACCTCCCCTACTGCTAGCACACCTTCTCCAGTGAGGGCCGCGGCCCTAGTCTGAATCCCTATTTAGGCCCCAGACTGGCTTTATCCATTCCATCCTCATCTTCGTCCCCCTCGCGCCCCTCTATCCCACTCACCCCGGGTCACTTTCACCGGGGCTGTGTGGGGCTGAGGGTGGATGACCTCGGCAGGGCTGGGATGGTCCTCTCATTCCCCTCAGAACTCCTGGGTTTGGTCAGCCAGAAAGGAACAGAGAGGAGCCCTAGGTCCCTCTCTGCTTTCCCTCAGACCCTGAGAAGCTTTCCAGATGGGCCCCCGTCCCTGTAGATAAAGCAGGAGCTGCTTTGGGGAGGATACTTGGAGGACGACTCTGGGCCATGCCGAGGGACCTCATGGCCTGGACTAGCCAGGCACCCTCTGGTCACGTGGTTCCTGAGGCTCCTGGGAGACAAGGGCCCGGTCCCTGCAGTATCAGCGATGGTGCTGTCCCTCGGGGTTCCCATGGAAACAGCGGTATCTGCATCCCAACGGTTCCTGTTTTCAAAGACAGTCTTTAGCCACTGTGAATGGTTTCACCTTTGTCTAATTGACAACCTGAGACACTAAATCTGCAAGTCAGTCAGCCAATTGTAACTTTTTCTTATGATCTTCGTGAATCTCTTACTATATCTCATGCACTATACTAAGTGCTGGAGTAGTTACAAACTAATCGGATTGGACAGAGTCCATTTCCCCCTTGGGGCTCACATCTCAATCCACATTTTACAGATGAGGGAACTGAGGTATTCAGACTTTAAGCGACTTGTCCAAGGTCATACAGCAGACGAGTGGTGGAACCGAGATCAGAACTCATGTCCATTTGAATCGCAGGGCCACGCTCTACCCACTAGGCAACGTTGCTTCTTAAGACTTGTCCTCATTGAAAATCCGTTGAGGGTCTGTTCATACTGACTATATAAACTGTACTCTTGAATAAAGAGTTCATCCACTTTCTCATCTTTCCCTTCTCTCCTTCCTCCTCTATGTAATTTATTCTGTGTCCATCTCCCCCATTAAATCATAATCTCGTGGAGAGCAGGAACAATGAAATTATATCTCTTTTGAGCTCTCCTGAGAGCCTGCTACAGTGCTTTGAATCCAGGATGTGATCAACAAATACAATTGATAATAATAATAGTAGTATTTATGGTCTTTGATAAGCGCTTACTATGTGCCAAACACTGTTCTAAGTGTTGGAGTAGATATAAGGTAAGCAAGGTGGAAAGAGCCCATGTCTCCCGTGGGGCTCACATCTCAATCCCCATTATACAGATTAGGGAACTGAGGAACCGAGAAGTTAAGCGACCCTCTCCAAGGTCATGCAGCAGACATGTCGCGGAACCTTGATCAATATCCCCGACCTCTGACACCCAAGCCGGTGTTCTAGTTAGTTGGATGGATGGATGGAAAGAAGGAAGGAAAGATGGATTGGTGAGAGAGGATGGATTTGACAAAACAGATGGAGCTGCAGTCATCCTTTCCTTCCTTCTCCCATACCACCTCCCAACTTCCAACTTTCATTCCCACCCCCAGAATCATACTAAAGAGCATGTCATTATCTTTTCATAGTCATTACTAATAATGATATCATTATTGTATTTATTAAGAGGTTGTGTGCCTAAGTTGTCCCACTTGCTGGAGCAGAAACAAAAGAATGTGTTCAGACACAATTCCTGTCCCACAGGGCCTCAGACTGTAAGAGGAAAAGAGATCCTAGGGATGTTAAGTCACCTCCCCTAGGTCATACAGCAAGCCAGTAGCAGAGCTGACATCAGAACGCAAGTCTCTATCAAACAATCATATTTATTGAGCACTTACACTGGGCCCAATATTGTACTTAGCACTTGGAAAAGTTCGAAATAACAGAGTTGGTAGATACGTTCTCTGCCCACAATGAGTTTACAGTCTAGAGAGATTATCATTCCTTTAGGCCATGATAAAATTAAAATAGATGATGGTTTTTGTTAAGGACTTGCTATGTGCCAAGCACTGTTCGAAGCACTAAGGTACATACAAGGTAATCGGGTTGTCCCACGTGGAGGTTATAATTTTAATCCCCATTTTAAAGATGAGGTAACTGACGCACCGAGCAGTTAGGTGGCTTGCCCAAGGTCACACAGAAGACAAGTGGCAGAGCAGTGATTAGAACTACACCAAAACTGAATTTACAGTACTAAGCACTTCGGAGAGTTCAGTTTAACAGAGTTGTTAAGCACATTCCCTGCCCACAGTGAGCCTATAGTCTACAGGGACTCCCCTTCCTTTAGGCCATGATGCCTCCCCCAAACTGGATTGTCAGTCATACATCAATCTTAGCCGCCTCCCTTCCAGACTTTGATAATTCATCAAGCTCCAGCGTTTCCTGTGAACCCTGTAGGACAGCTAAATATCTGGGTAGGCCCAAGTGCAATTCCTTGGTTAAGCAATTATTTGCTCAAGGAAGGAGACATTTTGTCCCAGAGCAGTTGCTGGGTGAGTTACCCTTTTAGTATCCTGCTCACGGTGGCCTTCATGTCCCGGTTCCTGAGGCTGTAGATAAGTGGGTTCGTGGACGGGGGGATCACTGTGTAAAACACGGACCACCGTGTAGGTTCACGATAAAGGAGGAGTCTGAGAGCGGCTTGATGTGGACAAATGCACCCGCAGAGAGGAAAACGGTGACAACGGGGAGGTGGGACAGGCAGGTGGAGAAGACATTGGCTCCGCTCTCGGTGCTCGACATCCTCAGTACGGCCCGGAAGAAGTGCACATACGAGATGATGATCATCATCATCATCATCATCAATCGTATTTATTGAGCGCTTACTATGTGCAGAGCACTGTACTAAGCGCTTGGGAAGTGCAAATTGGCAACATATAGAGACAGTCCCTACCCAACAGTGGGCTCACAGTCTAAAAAAGATGATGATGAGAAGGAAGCAGACGAGACCTACCTCTACCCCTGCAGCGACGACCATGGGGCTATGGGTCATACGACTTCTGCCAGGCTGAGTTTTTCCCCTGTCTCCCCTTGGACACCTGGGTTCCGTCAGCCAAGGAGAGACATCGAGGAGCGTCAGCACCTCTCTGTTCTCCCGCAGACAGTGAGATTCTTCTCCAGGTGGACCCCATTTCCAAAGATAAATCAGGCACCGCTCTGGGGGGAATCCCTGGAGGACCGTCTCGGGGCCTTATCAAGGGGTCTTGGGGCCCAGACGACATGGGAACACTCTGGTCACGTGGTTCTTCATCCTTGAAACTGATCTACAGGATGAAATATTGTCTCAGACGTTGTTTTGCCGTCTGCCTCCTTGTTTTCAGTTTCTGCTTTCCTTTTAGTAGCTGTTTGGGTAATCTGTTATTGCTCATTCTCCTTTCATCAATCACTCAATCGATAGCATTAATTGAATGCTTTCTGCGTGCGGAATTCTTTACACCACCCCACATGGTAGTGTTCAGGTGAGTATAACTTTGATGTTGGGAGACATTCTGCCATCCAGAAATTCATTGTTCATTGAATTCGTTAAGCCCTTACTTTCCGCTAAGCGTTGTTCTAAGCACGGGGTAAGTACAAAACAATCAGGTTCCACACGGGGCTCACAGTCTAATTGGGGAGGGGTGCTGGGGGACAGGTATTGAATCCCCATTTTACATATGAGGAAACTGAGGAATGGAGAAATGAAGTGACGTACCCGCGGTCGCACAGCAGGTAATTGGAAGAGCTAGGATTAGAAGCCAGGTCTTCCGACTTCTGGGCTAGTGCTCTTTCCACAAGGCCATGCTGCTTCGCTGATCTTTTCCTGTAGTTTGTAAGTTAGTCCTAAACAATTATTGATGCTGGTGGAACTCTGCTTCAGAGGTTGTGGTGCCTGGATGGTGTAAGATGGTCATGGATGCTAATCCCAGCTCTGCCACTTGTCTGCTGTGTGATCTTGTACAGGTCACTTCGCTTCTCTGGGCCTCAGTTACCTCACTTGTAAAATGAGGACTAAGACCATGAACCCCAGGAGAGACGGGTATTGTGTCCAACCTGATTAACTTGTATCTACCCAAGGGCTTAGTGCAGTGCCTGTCACTTAGTAGGTGCTTAACAAATACCAGTTGGAAAAAAACAACAAAAAAGCAAAAACAAAAACAAAACAAAACAAAAATCAATCCATTTCTCTGAGGAAATAGGAGCAAGGTGCATTCTGCAACTTGGTAATTGGGCCGTGTAAAGTTTGGAAGTTTCAGGTCGGGCTCCACAGCAAGGGGACGAGTTAATTCAGGAGTTAATCCCCCACCGATAACATTATTTCTCAGGGAAAATCAGTTCCGAATGACAAAAGTCTCCACGGTTACCTTCCATTAAGACTTGTGCCCTCCTTCGACGAGTGGCCTTCAGCTCAGGAAGCAGAAGACGAATCCAGTCTCATCCAGTCTGTCTGTGGAAATGATGATCTTGTTCAAACTAAGTGTTAAAATTGGTTTTCCCTTCCCCTAAAATGTTCTGTAGGTGAAACACACACTTAGGTGCAAAGAACGGGTCTCTGAAAGATGCTGGGGTCATTCACTGTGGCCATGTTAACTTCAGTAGGCAAAGAATGGTTCCTTCACGTCTCCAAGATGGAAGACATTCCCTGCGTAGCCCCTTCCGCAGGGCAGCCTTCACATCCAGGTTCCTTAGGCTGCAAATGAGAGGGTTCAGGGCGGGGGGCACCCCCGTGTAGAACACGGACACCAGCAGGTCCAGTACCGAGGAGGAATCTAAGAGTGGCTTCAGGTAGGCACAGAAACAAGTCATGAAAAAGAGAGGGATGACGCCGAGGCGAGGCAGGCAGGAGGAGAGGGCTTTGGTCTGGCCCTCGGCGGGCGGCATCCTCAGCACGGCCCAGAAGACGTGCAGGAACGAGACGATGATGAGAATGAAGCAGACGACGCCTAATGCTAACCCGGCGGTGATGGTCACGTCGATGGCGATGTAATCTTCAGCAGGGAGGGAACGTCACAGAAAAAACTTCTGGACGACCTTGGACCCGCAGAAGGACAGGGAGAAAGCCGAAGCTGAAAACAAAACTCCTAACAGGCCCACACTGAGCCACAGACCATTCTTTTCATGACGACCTCGTAGCGCAAGATGGAGATGGAGGCATAGCGGCCATAGGACATCACCGTGAGGACAAAATGTTCTGCAGCTGCAAAGAAAACCACCAAGGAAATTTGTGTGACACAGCCCAGGAAGAAGATGGTTCTACGGTCTGTCAGGGAGTTGTGGATGGATTGGAGGATCGTGACGGAGATGTAGCAGAGGTCGAAGACAGACAGGTTCCTGAGGAAGAAATACATGGGGATGTGGAGGCGCCAGTAGAGCACGGTGACGTTGACCATGAGGAGATTGCCCGTCAGGGCTGCCAGGTAAAGCAGGAGAAACAGCACGGCGTGAACCAGCTGTGGCTCCCGGATCTTCGAGAATCCCAGCAGGAGGAATTCCTTCACCGTGGAGACGTTGGCCATGTCTTGCAAGATGTTCTTGTGCATCATGATAGGACCTGATTTCAGATAGGGATTAAAAATATTCAATGAGAAACTCAGATGACAAGATAAGACCCTTGTCCGGGTATGACCTTCTATCGATCCATTAATCAATCAGTGGTATTTATTAAGCGCTTACTTTGTGCAGATGACTGTTGTAAGTACTTGGGAGAGTCCACAACAATAGAGTTTGTAGACGCGTTCCCTGCCCACAACCAACTTGCCGTCCAGAAGTGGTAACTCACTTGGTCATTTCGTCCTGCCTCTTGTCTTAATTCAGGAGAAAACGGAAAATTTTCCATGTTGATGATCTCTATGTTATTCTGAAACATCAGCAGAGATTCTGTCCGGTGTTCTGCACACAGTAAGAGCTCAATAGGTTTCACTGATTGATTTGGTCTTATAACAATCTGGAACGCAGTGGTTATGTAATCACAAAACTATGTGTTTAGGAAGGTTGGGTCTGTACAATTCACTATGTCAGACACTACATATATTAACACATGCCATTTCTTCCTGCAACACTGCACACTGCGTCCAAACAGGCTCGAAGTGTAGAATGGAAGTTTGGAAATTTTCAGACGGCTTCCAAGCCAAGACACGTTCCAGCAAAAATAAGGATTACGGCAAAACTGAATGTATCAAGAAGCTCTTACTCTCAGCATTTGTTAATGGCATTCGTTAAGAAGTTATTATGTGCCGGGCACTGTACTAAGCACTGCAAGGAATACAAGCAAATCGGGGTGGAAACAGTTCCTGTCCCAAACGGGGAACACAGTCTTAATCCCATTTTATGGATGAGGTAACTGATGCACAAAGAAGTGAAGTGACTTTCCCAAAGTCACACACTAGAAACGTGGCAGAACTGGGATTAGAAACCGGGTCCTCTTGACTCGAGGGCCCATGGTCTTTCCACTAGGTGACACTGCTTTTAATTTAGATAAATTGTGACTCTGACCGGTCATCTCAGTTCCCTACTGAAATTTCCCTCACCTTTCCCCTGCTCCTTTCCGGAGTCACCGGGACTGTCCTAGGCTTGGGAGCATCCACCTCTGTTGAGAGAGGCTCACTCCATCTCGTTGGTCCTGGACGCGGGTGGCAGTGACAGGAAGGTCTGGGCGAGAGGTGAGAGCTGTCAGGATACTCCCTCCTCCTCTCGGGTTTCCGGTTGGATGTTCCGTCCCTTCAGACAACGGCAGGGCTATTTCCTGGGGGATTCCCTGTGGGAGGAAAGGCCCGGGGCTCCGCTGACACAAATGACTGTCCAGGAATCTCGGAAGGCTGGGATCATGGGCTCCCTGTGGTCCCAGCCACCACAACATCATTAACTGTCAATTCCCACGTGGTTCCCACTCTGAGACTCCTTCGCAGGACAACATCAATAGACAACTCATTATTCCTTTTCTCCGGTTAATAATAGCGTTCTGGTTAAGCTCTGAGGTTTGGAGCTTCATTCCATGCCAGGGCTTGGGACCATCTGAAATCTGCAGCAATCTAATTTAGACATTGCCCTGTAGCTCTTCATCGGTAGGGAATGTGGCTACCAACCCTGCTATATTGTTATATAGTACTCTCCCAAGCGCTTAGTACCTAGGTCTACACATAGCAAGCGCTCAATAAATATGATCGATCAATTGATATGCATTATTTTCCACTAATGAATTCCTATCTGCATTCCCCATTCCTCCCAAGCTCACCATCTCATTCTCCTCGTTCCCATCTCCCCCAACTCAGGACCCTACCTCACCACCTTTCCCCCGCTTGGAATTCCCTCTCCCTTCATATCCACCAGATCACAGGGCATCCCATCTTCAAAACTCCTTCCTGAAACTCTTTTAATTCCTGGGACCGCCCCTGATAATTTATTTTATAATGGTACATGATAAGTGCTTACTATTTTCCAGGGACCATTCTAATAACTGAAGTACATACAAGCTAGTCAGGTTGGACACTGTCGCTGTCCCGCATAGGACTTCTAGTCTTAATACCTATTTTACAGATGAGGTAGTTGAGGCAAGAAGTGAAATGAATTACGCAAGGTCACCTGGCAGGCATGTGGTGGAGCCGAAATTGTAACCCAGGGCCTCTGACTCCCAGGTCCACGCTCTATCAACTGGGCTATGCCTCTTCCCTGTGCTTCTATGTCTTAGGGTGTTTAATTGTCTAGGTCTGTTACTGTGTAAAAAGCCCACCTCACCATCTTTAATAATAATGATAATAATATCAGTAATAACAATTGTGGAATTTGATGAGTTTATAATTTTCCAGACACTGTACTAAGCGCTGGAGTGGATACAAGCAAATTGGTTCAGACAGGTTCCTGCCCCACAGGGAGCTCACAGTCTTAATAACCACTTTACAGCTGAGGTAACTGAGGCCCAGAGATGTGAAGTGACTTCCCCATGATCATACAACAAAAAAGTGGTGGAGCCGAGATTAGAACCCAGGTTCTTCCGTGCTCTCTTTTTAACTCTCCTCAGAGCTTACTACAGTGCTTTGTACCCAGGATGTGGTCACTAAATACTGCGGATGGATGTATGGATGTATGGATGAATGGATGGATGGTTGGGAGGCAAGAATATGACCAGTCAAAAGTGGGCAGGGTGTTTCCATGGTTGCTTACCTTCCCCCTTGTCACTGAGCTATTTTTCGATTTTCGTAACCACCAACAGTGATCCTAAAATTCATATCACACTTGTTTTCATCATTATTAGTTGCATCAACATTATAATTACTGACTTTATTAAGAATTTACTTGCAAATGAATGTCAAATGCTGGAGTAGAAACAGAATAATCTGAACAGACATATTTTCCGGTCCACAGGGGCTCAGAGGGGACGAAGAAGAGAGGGCACATATTGAATCCTGATTTCCAGAGAGGCCCAGAGAGGTTAAGGTGCTAGACCAAGGTCGCCCAGCAGGCCAGTGGCAGAACTGGGCAAACATCGCAAGTCTTACTACTCCCAGGCACATGCTCAGTCCATTAGGTTTTGATGCCCCCCAAGCCATGAATTGTCAGTCACACACGTCTTATCAGCCTCCTTTCCAGACACTGACAAATCATCAGTCGCTGTACCCTCTCTTTGTATTAGTAGACTAGCTGACGAGGGATGGGATAATCAGTGAAAGGAAGTAGACATTTTGTCCCACAGAGGAGGGATTAGGAATTTCCTCTTTAAGATTCTCCCCAGAGAAGCTTTCAGGTCCCGGTTCCTCAGGCTGTAGATGAGGGGGTTCAGGGCAGGGAGCACCACGGCGTAGAACACGGACACCGGAGGTCCAGGATTAAGGTGAGGTCAGACACTGGCTTGAGGTAGGAGATGAAGGCCGTAGAGAGGAAGAAGGTGACGGCAGGGAGGTGAAGCAAGCAGGTGGTGAAGGCTTTGGCCCGGCCTTCGGCGGCCTGCATCCTCAGCACGACCCGGAAGATGCATACATAGGAGACGACGATGGAGACGAAGCAGACGACACCCAAAGCTACCCCACTGGTGACGCTCACATAGATGGCGACGTGGGTCCCAGAGCAGGAGATCTTCAGCAGGGAGGTGACGTCACAGAAGACCTGCTGGACGAAGTTGGACCCATTGAAGCTCAGGGAGAAAGTCAAAGCTGAATACAAGACCCCAAACAGCACCCTGCTGAGCCAGGAGGCGGCTGTCATCTTTCTCCTCAACACGCTGTCTGACCTTGGCTTCACAGACTCCGTCCTCTCCTGGTTCTCCTCTTACCTCTCCGGTCGTTCATTCTCAGTCTCTTTTGCAGGCCCCTCCTCCCCCTCCCATCCCCTTACGGTGGGGGTTCCCCAAGGTTCAGTGCTTGGTCCCCTTCTGTTCTCGATCTACACGCACTCCCTTGGTGACCTCATTCGCTCCCATGGCTTCAACTATCATCTCTACGCTGATGACACCCAGATCTACATCTCTGCCCCTGCTCTCTCCCCCTCTCTCCAGGCTCGCATCTCCTCCTGCCTTCAGGACATCTCCATCTGGATGTCTGCCCGCCACCTTAAACTCAACATGTCCAAGACTGAACTCCTTGTCTTCCCTCCCAAACCCTGCCCTCTCCCTGACTTTCCCATCTCTGTTGACGGCACTACCATCTTTCCCGTCTCACAAGCCCGCAACCTTGGTGTCATCCTCGACTCCGCTCTCTCATTCACCCCTCACATCCAAGCCGTCACCAAAACCTGCCGGTCTCAGCTCCGCAACATTGCCAAGATCCGCCCTTTCCTCTCCATCCACACCGCTACCCTGCTCGTTCAAGCTCTCATCCTATCCCGTCTGGACTACTGCATCAGCCTTCTCTCTGATCTCCCATCCTCGTGTCTCTCCCCACTTCAATCTATACTTCATGTTGCTCCCCGGATTGTCTTTGTCCAGAAACGTTCTGGGAATGTTACTCCCCTCCTCAAAAATCTCCAGTGGCTACCGATCAATCTGCGCATCAGGCAGAAACTCCTCACCCTGGGCTTCAAGGCTCTCCATCACCTCGCCCCCTCCTACCTCACCTCCCTTCTCTCCTTCTACAGCCCAGCCCACACCCTCCGCTCCTCTGCCGCTAATCTCCTCACCGTGCCTCTTTCTCGCCTGTCCCGCCATCGACCCCCGGCCCACGTCATCCCCCGGGCCTGGAATGCCCTCCCTCTGCCCATCCGCCAAGCTAGCTCTCTTCCTCCCTTCAAGGCCCTACTGAGAGCTCACCTCCTCCAGGAGGCCTTCCCAGACTAAGCCCCTTCCTTCCTCTCCCCCTCGTCCCCCTCTCCATCCCCCCCACCTTACCATCTTCTCTTCCCCACAGCACCTGTATATATGTATATATGTTTGTACATATTTATTACTCTATTTATGTATTTATTTATTTTAATTGTACATATCTATTCTATTTATTTAATTTTGTTAGTATGCTTGGTTTTTTTCTCTGTCTCCCCCTTTTAGACTGTGAGCCCACTGTTGGGTAGGGACTGTCTCTATATGTTGCCAACTTGTACTTCCCAAGCGCTTAGTACAGTGCTCTGCACACAGTAAGCGCTCAATAAATACGATTGATTGACTGATTGATTTACACAGGCCGGTTTGTTCGTGATGACGTCAGAGCGCAGGAGGCGGCGGATGGCGGCATAGCGGTCAGAGGACATCACCGTAAGGACAAAATATTCTGCACCTCCAAAGAAAACAACCAGACTAAACTGCGGGCCATAGCCATAGAAGGAGATGAATTTCTTGTTGGTCAGGGAATTGTGGATGGATTTTGGGACGGTGACGGAGATATAGCAGAGGTCGAGGACACGCAGGTCCCTGAGGAAGAAGTACAGAGGGGTGTGGAAGCACCAGTCGAGGGCGGTGACGGTGACGATGAGGAGATTCCCTGTCAGGGCCACAGGTAGACCAGAAGGAACAGCACGGAGTGCACCAGCTGCATCTATACCACCTCCGAGAAAGCCAGCAGGAAGAATCCCGTCACCGTGGAGACGCTGGGCATTTTGGGGAGGCAGTATTGACTTTTTGCAATGGATGAGGGAAGAGCCAAAGTTAGAGTCCATTTATGGGATGAGGGAAGAAACTGACAGGACAATTGCTAGTCATTCTCTATGGAAAAGAGACAGTTACTGAATTCAAAATGATCTTTGAGAATCATACCCAGCCGGGATGAGGAAAGATCCAGACTTTTACACTATTTTGGCCGATTTAAAGGGAATTACTGAGATTGTCTCTCCTCCACCACCCCAACAGTGTTGGTAGACACATTCCCTGCCCACATCGAGTTTACATTCTGGAGGGAGATCTTTTTCTATCTTTGTATTCAACCCTCCCCACTGACTGAACTTGTTCACTGCTTCCACTACCCAATACTTTGCGTGCACACACATACACTCACAAACAAACACAGCTTAAAGCACAGGGACCCTGATTGCAGCAGCTCCCGTAAAGTGGAAAATGAATTCGTTCCGTTATATATTAAGCGCTTACTGTGTGCAGAGCACTGTACAAAATGCTGGGGAGAGTACAATAGAATAATAAACAGACACAGTCCCTGCCCACAACGAGCTTACAGTCTAGAGGAATAACGGATTGAAGTTGGGTTGATTTCACTGGCCTTAGTGCCATCCACTTGTTCTAACTCTCCTTCTCATTATCAGCTTTCTTCAACCAACCGTCCAAAAAGAACCTGCTTACCACGACTGGCTTTCGACGCTTCCTCTTCCCACCTCTGGCTCCCACCCTTCCTTTGGCCTGGAAATCCACACTTTTCAGTTCCCCAGCCCTACGTTGTGCCACTCTCAAATACCCTCTGGAATTCCACCTTCTCAAGGAGGATTTAGCTAATTCCCTTCTTCCCACCATCTGTCAGTGACCATCTTCAGACTTAATGCATCAGCAGACTCTCAATATATTTCTGATGAAGGTAAGGTTAATTACTCCTTGAGCAAACATATCTACCATCTCATGTATATATTGTATTCCTCCAAGCATTTAGTACAGTGCTCTGCACACATTAAGCACTCAATAAATGTCTCCTATTGGTTGACTGATTAATGTCTGCTTCCCCCCTAAACGGTAAGCTCCTTGTGGGCAGGGAGCATGTTTACCAATTCTTTCATAGGATACTCTCCTCAGAACTTAGAATAGCGCTGTGCACACATTAAGCACTCAGAAATATAATTATCAAGCCCTAATTATAATAATAATAATAATAATAATAGTATTTGCTAAGCATTTACTATGTGTCAAGCACTGTTCAATTCACTGGGGGAGATAGAAGGTATTCGGCTTGTCCCACCTGGGGCTCACAACCTTAATCCCCATTTTACAGATGACATAACAGAGGCTCAGAAAAGGTAAGTGACATGCCCGAAGTCACACAGCTGACAAATTGCGGAGCTGGGATTAGAACCCACGACCTCTGACTCCCGTGTCCGTGCTCTTTCTACTAAGCCACGCTGCTTCTCATCCACAAATCTTTTGTTCCATTCTTTTCTCCTCAGTTGTAAATGACATTTTTCCTATTTACCCTGTTAGATTGGGAAGTCATTGAGGGCAGGGATTCATGCATTTTACGTCTCTTTTTATGGTATTTCTTAAGCTCTCATTATGTGTCAGGCACTGTACTAAGCTTTGGGGTGAATACCAGAAAATTGGGCGGGTCACAGTCCCCGTCCCACACAGGGCTCACAGTCTAAGTCATCTTACAGATGAGGGAACTGAGGAACAGAGAAGCAAAGTGACATGCCCCAAATCACCCAGGAGAGATGCGGCCTGGCCCAGTGGAAAGAACATGGGCCTGGTCCCCATTTCCACCTCTTCCAATTGCTTGCTATGTGACCTTGGGCAAGTCACATCTTCTCTATGACCCAGTTCTCCTGTTCCTCCTCCTACTCAGACTATAAGCCCCACGAGGTACAGGGATAATTTCAACCTGATTAGCTTGTGCAGTACTTAGAGCAATGTTTGACACATAGTAAGCACATAACAAGTACCATTAAAAAATAAAAAGAGGGGGAGCCGTTATTAGAACCGTTATTAGAGAAGCAGCGTGACTCAGTGGAAAGAGCCCGGGCTTTGGAGTCGGAGGTCATGGGTTCAAACCCCGGCTCCTCAGCTTGTCAGCTGTGTGACTTTTGGCAAGTCACTTCACTTCTCTGGGCCTCAGTTCCCTCATCTGTAAAATAAGGATTAAGACTGTGAGCCCCCTGTGGGACAACCCGATCACCTTGTAGCCCTCCCCGGCGCTTAGAACAGTGCTTTGCACATAGTAAGCGCTTAATTAATGCCATTATTATTATTATTATTATTATTATTATTATTATTATTAGAAACCAAGTCCTCTGATTCCCTGCCCATGCTCTATCCACTAGACCACATTGCTTCTTTCTTGCATCCTCTCAGGTTTCGGTGGGAAAGTCTTGTGAGGAGGAATTAGTGATGGAAGTATCTGACTGATGCAGTCTCATTAATACCCCCTTGTCCCTGTCCGAAGGGTTGAGATGATAGGTGAAGTCTCCATGGCACGGGGATGATGCCATTTCATAACGTCCTAGCCCGGCAGCCAGGGTAGCCGGGCTTTGGGCGGTGGATGGAGGGGATCAGGGGGCTGCCGTAGGGGAAAATGTTTTCTCTCTGCTTGTGTACGCAGTCATGGTTACAACTCCACCCCGGAACCCCGGTTTGAACGTCTTCCCAGAGTGACCCTCAAACTCACATCTATGTGCCTGTTGGTTCCTCCATGTCCTTCCTCACCCCCGATCACTCTCAACGGGCCAGCGTGGGGCTGGAGGACCAATGACCCGCTCTGGGCTGGGCTGGTGCCCCCTTTCTCCTCGGACTGCTGGATGCGGCGGCCACGGAGGGACAGCGAGGAGCTGTCATCCCTTCTCTGCTCTCCCAAGGACACTGAGATGTGCTTTCCAGACATGGCCCCCATCTCCTTAGATAAAGCCACCGCTGCTCCGAATAGTGTCCTCGGAGGACCAGAGCACGGCAATTAGTCCCCAAATTATTTGAATCCCCACACGGATGAAGATTCGGTGTTGGCACTTCTCTGCAGCGTTCCATGACAACAGCATCCTAACTGTTCCCGCTGTTAGTGACCATCTGGATCAACGGGTGGGCGTTTCAGCTTCTTTTGTTTTCTTCAATGGTACCTGTTAAGAGCTTACTATGTGCCAGGCTTTGTACTAAGACCTGGAATTCGATACAAGCTAATCAGGTTGGATGTAGTCCCTGTCCCACATGGGGCTCAATCCCCATTTTTCAGATGAGCTAACTGAAGCCCAGAGAAGAGAAAAGACTTGCCCAAGGTCACACAGGGGAAAGCTAGCAAAGCCGAGATTAGAACCTAGGTCATACTGAGTCCCACGTAAGTGCTCTATCGAATAGGCCACGCTGCTTTCCTGAGTTTCATCTTGTTCATAACCTCAAACAATCAATCGGTCATTTAATCAGTTGTATTTTCTGTCTTCTTCTGATTAGAAATCTAGAAAGAACGAGAAATGACTCTAAATTCATCCTAAAACCCTCTCCCGGGCTGGGTTGGGGGTTCAACCCAGAAAAGCAGCATGAGAAGCAGCATAGCTTAGTGGCAAGAGCACGGGCTTGAGAGTCAGAGGACATGGCTTCTAATTTCGGGTCCACCACTTTTCTGCTCTGTGACCTTGGGCAAGCCACTTAACTCATCTGTGATTCAGTTACCTCATCTGGGAAATGGGGATTAAGAGTGTGAACCGCAGGTGGAACAACCTGATTGCGTTGCATCTACCCCAGCGCTTAGAGCAGTTCTTGACACATAGTATTTAACAAATGCAATTATTGCTATTATTATTATTATTATTATCAGTTTGGGAGGGCCTGAGGGATTCTGAGAACGGGGTGATGGGAAGGAAACACGGACACTGGCTAGGTGAACACGACGGGAAAATCTGGTTTCAGAAAGAAAAGGTTGTAGCCTAGGGTTTGTCCTCTTCTATCGCAGAGCTGAGACACTCCACCAAACTGGGGTGTAGCGGCCAGTGCATTCTCTCCTCTGAATGGCCCTGTCCCCTTTCAAAATAGTTCAGTGATGGAAAATGGAGAAACGATATGTCAGCCCACATTTCCTCCTCCCTGCTTCCAGTCCATCGGAGCACAGCTTTCCCCGTCTTCAAAGCCTTTCCGTTATCCCACCACTTCCAGGATGTCTGGCACGGGTCATTGTTCTTCTCCTTAAGTCATCGTATCCCACTACCAATCAGTATTTTAGACCATTTCTCCAATTTTGCACTCACACCCACCATTAGAGCTTTGTACATACTGGCTTTCAGAAAATGTACTCTTTAGGCATATAGTCATCTATTTATGAAGGCTTAGTACAGTGCTCTGCACACAGCAAGCGCTCAATAAATGCATACGATTGAATGAGTGAATGAATGAATTTATCATTTTTTCCATTCTCTTCTTTGTCCTCTCATTAGCTAATTCTGTCTCTAACTTCCCTGTTCGATTTTAAGCTCTTCGAAAGCAGGGATGTTGTTTAATTTATTTTGATCTCTCTGAAGCATTCACAAAGTTCTTTACAACCAGGATACATTCAACAAATACCATTGATTGATGGATGAATGGATTGATAGATGGATGCATGGATGGATTGTTGGATGGATGGATGGGTGGGTGGGTGGGTAGATGGATGGATGGATTGTCTGCTGTGTGACCTTGGACATGGCACTTCACTTCTCTGTGCCTCAGTTATCTCATCCGTAAAATGTGGATTGAGACTGAGAGCCCCACGTTGGATAGGGACAGTGTAAAACCTGATTAGCTTGTATCCCTCCCCCCCCCCCCCCGCCAGCACTCAGTACAGCGCATACAGCACCTGGAACATAGTAAGCGCTTAACAAATGCCACTATTACTATTATTATGGATTGATGGGTGGAAGGATTGATGGATGGATGAATGGATGTACGGATGGTTGGACAGACAGATAGGTGAACAGACAGACAGATGGACGGATGGATGTTCGGGTGGATGGATGAACGAATTTATTTGAGGCAAGGAATTGATCAGTCAAATTCATTCATTCAATCATATCTATTGAGCGCTGACTGTGTGAAGAGCACTGTACTTAGCGGTTGGAAAGCAAAATTCAGCAACAAATAGAGACAATCCCTGGTCACAACGGGCTCACAGTCTAGAAGGGGGAGACAGGCATCAAAACCAGTAAACAGGCAGTCAAATGTAGGGACGGTTTTCATGATTGCGCCCTTTCTCCCGTGTCACCCTCATAGGTTCAGATTGTAAGTGAAAGAGAGAGCACATATTAATTCCCGATTTTACAGAGACCCAAAGAGGATACGCGGCTGGACCAAGGTCATACAACAAGCCCTTTCAAAGGTCATCAATGTTCTCCTGCTTGCCAAATACGATGGCACCTACTCTATCCTAATCCTCCTCGACCACTCAACTGCCTTCGACACCGTGGACCACCCCCTTCTCGTCAACACACTATTCAATCTTGGCTTCACAGACTCCGTCCTCTCCAGGTTCACCTCTTATCTCTTCGGCCGTTCATTCTCAGTCTCCTTTGTGGGCTCCTCCTCCCCGTCGCATCCCCTTACTGTAGGGGTTCCCCAAGGGTCAGGTCTTGGTCCCCTTCTGTTCTATATCTACACTCGCTCCCTTGGCGAACTCATTAGCTCCCACGGCTTCAACTAAATGCGCTGATGACACCAAAATCTACATCTCTGCCCCTGCTCTCTCTCCTTCCCTCCATGCTCACATATCCTTCTGCCTTCAGGACATCTCCATCTGGATGTCTGTCCGACATCTAAAATTCAATATGTCCAAGACTGAACTCCTTATCTTCCCTCGCAAACCCTGCCCTCTCCCTGACTTTCCCGTCACTGTAGACGGCACTACCATCCTTCCCGACTCACAAGCCCGCAACCTTGGTGTCATCCTCGACTCCGCTCTCTCATTCACCCCTCACATCCAAGCCGTCACCAAAACCTGCCGGTCTCAGCTCCGCAACATTGCCAAGATCCGCCCTTTCCTCTCCATCCAAACTGCTACCCTGCTCATTCAAGCTCTCATCCTATCCCGTCTGGACTACTGCACTAGCCTTCTCTCTGATCTCCCATCCTCGTGTCTCTCTCCACTTCAATCCATACTTCATGCTGCTGCCCGGATTATCTTTGTCCAGAAACGCTCTGGACATATTACTCCCCTCCTCAAAAACCTCCAATGGCTACCGATCAATCTGCGCATCAAGCAGAAACTCCTCACCCTGGGCTTCAAGGCTCTCCATCACCTCGCCCCCTCCTACCTCACCTCCCTTCTCTCCTTCTACTGCCCAGCCCGCACCCTCCGCTCCTCCACCACTAATCTCCTCACTGTACCTCGCTCTCGCCTGTCCCGCCATCGACCCCCGGCCCACGTCATCCCCCGGGCCTGGAATGCCCTCCCTCTGCCCATCCGCCAAGCTAGCTCTCTTCCTCCCTTCAAGGCCCTGCTGAGAGTTCACCTCCTCCAGGAGGCCTTTCCCAGACTGAGCCCCTTCTTTCCTCTCCCCCTCGTCCCCCTCTCCATCCCCCCGTCTTACCTCCTTCCCTTCCCCACAGCACCTGTATATATGTATATATGGTTGTACATATTTATTACTCTATTTATTTATTTATTTATTTTACTTGTACATTTCTATCCTACTTATTTTATTTTGTTGGTATGTTTGGTTACGTTCTCTGTCTCCCCCTTTTAGACTGTGAGCCCACTGTTGGGTAGGGACTGTCTCTATGTGATGCCAATTTGTACTTCCCAAGCGCTTAGTACAGTGCTCTGCACATAGTGAGCGCTCAATAAATACGATTGATTGATTGATTGATTGGTCTTATCTCCGCAACATCGCCAAGATCCGCCCCTTCCTTTCCATCCAAACCGCTACCTTGCTTCTTCAATCGCTCATCGTATCCGGACTGGATTACTGCATCAGTCTCCTCTCTGATCTCCCATCTCCCTATGTCTCCCCCCTTCATTCTATACTTCACGCTGCTGTGCAGAAACGCTCTGGGCATGTTAATCCCCTCCTTAAAAATCTCCAGTGGCTACCAGTCAACCTACGCATCCAGCAAAAACTCCTCACTCTCGGCATCAAGGCTCTCCATCACTTCGCCCCCTCCTACCTGATCTCCTTTCTCTCCTTCTACATCCCAGCCCGCACGCTCTGCTCCTCTGCCGCTAACCTCCTCACGGTGCTTCATTCTCGCCTGTCCTGCCGTCGACTCCCGGCCCACGTCCTCCCGCTGGCCTGGAATGCCCTCCCTCCGCACATCCGCCAAGCTAGCTCTCTTCCTCCCTTCAAAGCCGTACTGAGAGCTCACCTCCTCCAGTAGGCCTTCACAGACTGAGTCCCCCTTTGCCTCTCCCCCTCCCCACCCCCCCGGGCCTAAGTCCTTCCCTTCCTCACAGCATCTGTATATACGTTTGTACAGATTTCTAACTCTATTCTACTTGTATGTATTTACTATTCTATTTATTTTGTCAATGATGTGCATCTAGCTTTACTTCTATTTATTCCGATGACTTGACACCTGTGCACATGTTTTATTTTGTTGTCTGTCTCCCCCTTCTAGACTGTGATCCCGTTGTTGGGTAGGGACCGTCTCTATATGTTGCTAACTTGTAATTCCCAAGCGCTTAGTACAGTGCTCTGCACACAGTAAGCGCTCAATAAATGCGATTGAATGAATGAATGAAAGCCGGTGGCAGAATCGGACAGACCTTTCAAATCTCATTACTCCCAGTCATATGCTCATTCCACTAAGACATGATGCCGCCCAGACAATTACGTGTCAGCCATTCACTCACTCAATCATGTTTATTGAGTGTTTACCGTTTGCAGAACACTGGACCAAGTGCATGGAGAGTACAAGTGAGACAATCCCTGCCCAAACCGGGCTTACAGTCACACATATCTTGTCAGCCTCTGTCCCAGACATTGACAAATCCTCAGGCGCTGGACTTTGTCTTTGGACAGCTTTTCATGTGGATACCCCGACGGTCAGAACCCTGATGGGGAATGGAATAGTCACCTAAAGGAAACAGAAATTTTTTCCCTTAAAGGAGGGAGTAGGAATCTCCCTATTAGAACTGTGCCTAGGGCGGCCTTCAGATCCCAGTTCCTCAGGCTTTAGATGAGGGGGTTCAGGGTGGGGGACACCACGGTGTAAAACACGGACACCAGCAGGTCCAGGGTCGAGGGAGAGTCTGAAACGGGCTTGAGGTAAGAGATGACAGCCGTAGAGAGGAAGACGGTGAGGACGCCGAGGTGGGGCAGACAGGTGGAGAAGGCTTTGGCCCGGCCCTTGGTAGCCAGCATCCTCAGCACGGCCTGGAAGATGCGCATGTAGGAGACGAAGATGGAGACGAAGTAGACAACACTTAAAGCTACCCCGCCGGTGATGCTCACATTGATAGCAACGTGGTCCTTGGAGGAGGAGATCTTCAGCAGGGAGGGGACGTCACAGAAGAACCGCTGAACTATGTTGGACCCACAGAAGCTCAGGGAGAATGTTGAAGCTGTATACAAGACCCCAAACAGCACTCCGCTGAGCCAGGAGGCAGCCGCCATCTTTCCACATGCCGTGTTAGTCATGATGACCTCATAGTGCAGGGGGTGGCAGATAGCGGCATAGCAGTCGTAGGACATCGCCGTGAGGACAACCAGCTCTGAAGTGTCCAAAACGACCACCAGGAAGACCAGGACGACACAACCCAGAGGAGAGATGGATCTACGATCGGTCAGGGAGATGACGACAGACTTGAGAAGGGTGACAGAGATGAGGCAGAGGTCGAGGACAGACAGGTGCCTGAGGAAGAAGTACATGGGGGTTTGGAGGCGCCCGTCGAGGGTAGTGACGGCGACAATGAGGAGATTCCACGTCAGAGCTGCCAGGTAGACCAAGAGGAACAGCGCGGCATGGACCAGCTGCAGCTCCCAGATCTCCGAGAATCCCAGCAGGAGGAATTCTCTCACCGTGTAGACGTTGGACATTTTTCAGGGGCAGCATTGACTTTCTGCATGTGATCAGGATAGAGCCAAAGTTAGAATCCATTGATTGGATGACTGAAAGAATTGGCAGGACACGTGCTGGCGATTCTCTATGTAGAGAAGACAGTTATTGTATTCAAAATGATCTCTGAGTTCACCGTGGAGACATTGAACATTTGAAATTGAAAATTTCTGGGAAATGATGTTGACTCCCTGCACAGTAGCAGGGAGGGAACACTTCAATTTAGAGACAGTGATGTTGGGGATGAAGGAATAGGACTAAGTCAATCAGTTCTATTTATTGAGTACCTACAGAGCACCAAGCTTCGAACTGTGTAGAAGCAGGATGCTATTGGGAAGAACACAGGCCTGGGAGTCAGAGGAAATGGGTTCTAATCCCAAACTTGCTGGCTGCGTAGCCATGGGAAAGTGACTTAATTTCTCTATGTCTCAGTTTTCTCAATAGTAAAATGAGGGTTTTATACCTGTTTTCCCTCCTACCTAGTCTGTGACTCCCTTGTCGGACATGGACTGCGTTCTACCAGATTGTCCTGAATCTCCCCCAGCACTTAATACTTTGCTTGGCACATTGTAAGCACTTAGTAAATATCAAGGAAAATATTTTTGGTTGAGGAGACTGAAACTGAAATTAATAGCAGATAGCAGAGGTCACAGAATATAAAGATATGGACTCGACTTTAGTGAAAATTTTTCGATGGTTTTAGGGTCAAACAAAAAGTGCCTTTTCACATGCATTCATCCACTTAGTGGAGAGAAAATGGGCCTGGTAGACAGAAGGACCTGGATTTTAATCCTGTCTCCGCTCCTTGTCTGCTGTGTGACCTGAGGCGAGTCACGTACCTTCTCTGTTCCTTAGCTACATTATCTATAAAATGGGGATTACAACTGCGAGGACCCTTTGGGGCATGGACTATGTCTTACCTGATTAGCTGGACATAGTCCAACTTTGTATGCCAACTTTATATGCCAGTGCTTTGTACAGTACCTGACATATAATAAGTACTTAACGATACCATAAAACAAACAAGAAAAATGAAACCCACATATACACCAAACTGATTCCATTTGCTCACATATCTGCATTCACACTTGTACCCACACAAACACAAGCTTACCTCATCATTCATCTAGTCCTTTCCTAAAGCATCTCTCAGCCTACATCTCTCCTCTCCTCAACCTCCGTTCACGGACAAGTATTCTCTTCACAAGCAACAAAACTCACAATCGGCTTGAAGGCTCTCCACCCTATGACTGAACTTCACTCTTCTGACATTATTCAACTCGTCTTCTCAGCTGTCAAAACAACTTTCCAGTTGTTACTCAAGATCGACTCTCCCATTTCCATCCCAGCCTGGAACTCCCTCCCTTGGTCACTAAAAATCACAGAGAGCACAGTTCTTTCCGAATTCTGAGCACTGCTAAAATCCTCCTTTCTTCAACCAGATTCTTCGATTCATTTCCCAGTACTCTAAAACCACTTCACCTAACTCAAGCGCGAATAAACTCATGTCCATCCTCATTGTCTTCTTCACTGTGAGCTCCTTGTGGGCAGCAAACACATCTATCAGCTCTGTTCAATTGTACTCTCCAAAGCATAGCTTAGTAGGAGTTAGAAGACTTGGGTTCTAATCCTGCCTCTGTCCCTTTACTGTTTTGGGATCTTGGGCATGTCGCTTCACTTCTCTGGGTTTCAATTTCCTCATCTGTGAAATGTCACACAGTAATTGCATATTAATCTTTCCAATCATTTTTCCTTCTAGAAGTGGAGGACATGGAATGTGTCTGTTGTGAATGTGTCAGAATGTGTCTTTATAAAGTGCATAAAGCACTTCCGCTCTGCCTTCAAACATGTCCACGTCTCCCTCGTCCTAAAATGACCCTCTCGTGACTCCACTACCCCTTTAAGTTCCCACCCTATCTCCCTCCTATCCTTCCTTTCCAAACTCCTAGAGTGAGTCGTCCACACTAGCTGCCTCGAATTACTCAACTCCAACTCTCTCCTGGACCCCCTTCAGTCTCGATTCTGTCCCCTCCATTCCCCCGAAACTGCCCTCTCAAAGGTCAATAATGACCTCCTTCTTGACATGTCCAATGGCCTCTACTCTATCCCAATCCTCCTCGACTTCTCAGCTGTCTTTGACATTGTCGACTATCCCGTTCTCCTCAACACATTATCCAACCCTGGCTTCATGGACTCCACCCTCTCCTGGTTCTTCTCTTACCTCTCTGGCCGTTCATTCTCGGTCTCCTTCGCGGGATCCTCCCCCTCCCATCCCCTAACTGTAGGGCTTCCTCAAGGGTCAGTTCTTGACCCCCTTCTGTTCTCTAACTACTCTCACTCCCTTAGTGAACTTATTCGCTCCCACTACTTCAACTGTCATCTCTACGCAGATGACAACCAAATCTACATCTCCCCTCCCCTATTCTCTCTCCCTCCTTCCAGGCTCGTATTGCATCCTGCCTTCAGATCACCTCCACCTGGATGTCTGCCCCAGAGCTTAAAGCAGTGCTTTGCACATAGTAAGCGCTCAATAAATGCCATCATCATCTCCTAAAACTCAACATATCCAAGACTTAGCTCCTTATCTTTCCTCCTAAACCCTATCCTTTCCCTGTCTTTTCCATCACTATGGACGGCACTACAATCCTTCCCATCTCACAAGCCCACATCCCTGCTGTCATTCTTGACTTCACTCTCTCATTCACCCCACACATCCAATCCCTCACCAAAACCTGCCGTGTTACCTTCACAACATCGGCAAGATTCGCCCTTTCCTCTCCATCCAAACCGCTACCTTGATGGTAAAATTTCTCATCCTAACCTTACTGGATAACTGCATCAGCCTCCTTTCTGATTTCTCATTCCCCTGCCTCTCCTAGCTTCAGTATCTACTTCATGGTGCTGCCCGGATTAACTTTCTACAGAAACGCTCTGGACATGTCACTCCCTTCATCAAAATCTCCAGTCGTTGCCTAACAACCTTCACATGAAGCAAAAACTCCTCACTATTGTCTTCAAAGCTCTCGATCAACGTTCCACCTCCTACATCACCTCCCTTCTCTCCTTCTACAGCCCAGCCTGCACAGTCCACTCCTCTGTCGCCAACCTCCGCATTGGGCCTCGCTCTTGCCTGTCCCGCTGTCGACAACTGGCCTACGTCCTTCATCTGTCCTGGAATGCCCTCCCTCCTCACATCTGCCAAACTAGCTCTCTTCGCCTCTTCAAAGCCCTAGTGATAGCTTACTTCCTCCAGGAGGCCATCCGAGACTGAGCCCCCCTTTTGCTCTGCTCTTCCTCCCCTCCCCATCGTCCCTATTCCCTCCCTCTTCTCTACCCCCTTCCCCTCCCCGCAGCAGTTGTGCATATTTGTACATATTTATTACTATATTAATTTTATTAACGATGTATATATATCTATAATTCCATTTATGTATTTTGATGATATTGACGCCTGTCTACTTGTTTTGTATAGTTGCCTGTCTCCCCATTCTAGACTGGGAGCCTGTTGCTGGATAGGGATTGTTCCTATCTGTTGCCGATTTGTACATTCCAAACTCTTAGTAGAGTGCTCTGCACACAGCAAATGCTCAATAAATGTGATTGAATGAATGAATGAAAGAATGAGTCAGAAGCACTTGGGTTCTAATTCCGGCTCTGCCTCATGTCTGCTGTGTGATCATGTGCAAGTCATTTAACTTCTCTGAGGCTCCGTTACCTCATCTGTAAAATGGGTGTTAAGACTGTGAGCTCCAGGTGGAACAAGGACTGATTCCAAACCCCTTAACCTTGTTCTACCCCAACGCGTATTTCAGTGCTTGGGACATAGTAAGAACTTAACAAATACTACCATTATTGTTATCACTCTCCAAGTGCTTAGTGCACACAGTAAGCGCTCAATAAAACTGATTCAAGATTAATAAAATGATAGTAAATTAGATTTTGCCCTTTCCTCTCCATCCAAACCGCTACCCTGCTCATTCAAGCTCTCATCCTATCCCGTCTGGACTACTGCACCAGCCTTCTCTCTGATCGCCCATCCTCGTGTCTCTCTCCACTTCAATCCATACTTCATGCTGCTGCCCGGATTACCTTTGTCCAGAAACGCTCTGGACATATTACTCCCCTCCTCAAAAACCTCCAATGGCTACCAATCAATCTGCGCATCAGGCAGAAACTCCTCACCCTGGGCTTCAAGGCTCTCCATCACCTCGCCCCCTCCTACCTCACCTCCCTTCTCTCCTTCTACTGCCCAGCCCAGACCCTCCGCTCCTCCACCGCTAATCTCCTCACTGTACCTCGTTCTCGCCTGTCCCGCCATCGACCCCCGGCCCACGTCATCCCCCGGGCCTGGAATGCCCTCCCTCTGCTCCTCCGCCAAGCTAGCTCTCTTCCTCCCTTCAAGGCCCTGCTGAGAGCTCACCTCCTCCAGGAGGCCTTCCCAGACTGAGCCCCTTCCTTCCTCTCCCCCTCGTCCCCCTCTCCATCTCCCCATCTTACCTCCTTCCCTTCCCCACAGCACCTGTATATATGTATATATGGTTGTACATATTTATTACTCTATTTATTTATTTATTTATTTATTTTGCTTGTGCATTTCTATCCTATTTATTTTGTTTTTTTGGTATGTTTGGTTTTGTTCTCTGCCTCCCCCTTTTAGACTGTGAGCCCACTGTTGGGTAGGGACTGTCTCTATGTGTTGCCAATTTGTACTTCCCAAGCGCTTAGTACAGTGCTCTGCACATAGTAAGCGCTCAATAAATACGATAAATAATAATAATAATTTTGTCATCCTAGACCAGTAGGCTGGACAGCCCATGAGGGCAGGGATTACAACCTTTCCCACTAATTCTCTTTTCCCAACATTTGGGAAGAACTCTTACAGGGACGAATTGCTGATAGTGTTAGTGGCTGTCCAAAGCTGGTCCCACTCTTTCAGTCCTGCCCGTCATTTACCCTCTACAAGGGATTCTGGGACCCACTGAAGGCCAAGGTGACTGTCCACAGTGCTGACGCTGTGCCAGACGCCCATAGACCGGAGGGTAATTGGTATGGTTGAGGGGTTTGAGGATGAAGGAGGAGAGGTGTGTGACGGTTGAGGGTTACTTAACTGGAAAACACCTCCCCTCCTGCTAGCACTCTTGCCCCGCTGGGGGCCACGGCCCTGGCCCGAACCCCAGCTTAGGCCTCAGACTGGCTCCATCTCTTCCATCCTCATCCTCGTCCCCCCCGCCCCTCTATACCACTCATACCTGGTCACTCTCACCGGGGCAGTACGGGCCCGGGGGTCGCTGACCTCTGCAGGGCTGAGCTGATCCCCTCTTTCCCCTCAGACTTGTGGGTTCAATCAGGGCCCTTAGTCCCTCTCCGCTCTCCCTCTATACCCGAGAAGCTCTCCAGACTGGCCCCCTTCCCTGTAGATAAAGCAGGAGATGGTCCCAGGGGGATCGCTGGAGGATGGCCTGGGACCCTGCCAAGGGACCCCATGTCATGGACAAGCCACGCATCCTCTGGTCACATGGTTCCTGAGGCTTCTGGGAGACAAGGGCCCCATCCCTGCAGCATCAGCGATGTTGCTGGCCTTGAGGGTTCCCGTGGAAAAAATGGCATCTGCATCCCAGCTTCCCAACAGTTCCTGTGCTTACCTACAGACTTTAGACACTGTAAATGTTTTCACCTTTGTCTAATTCACAACCTGAGACACTCAATCCGTCAGTCAATCAGCCAACTGTAACTTTTTCTTATGGTCTTTGTGATGTGCTTGCTATATATCAGGCACTACACTAAGTGCTAGAGCAGATACAAGCTAATCGTATAGGACAGCGTCTATATCCCCCATGAGGCTGACATCTCAATCCCTATTATACACGTGAGGGAACGGAGGCACGGAGATGTTAAGCGACAATGCCCAAGGTCACACAGCAGACATGAGGTGGAACCGAGATCAGAACCCATGTCCATTTGAATCCCAGGCTCAGGCTGCTTCTTTTGACTTGTCCTATTTGTAAGTCCGTTGAAGCTCTGTTCATACTGACTATATGAACCGTACTCTTGAATCAAGCATTCGTCCACTTTCTCATCTTTCCCTTCTCTCCTTCCTACTCTATGTAATTTATTATGTGTCTATCTCCCCCATTAGATCATAATCTCCTGGAGAGCAGGAACAGGAAATTATGTCTTTTTTCAACTCTTCTGAGAGCTTACTACAGTGCTTTGCACCAAGGATGTGGTCACTAAATACCATTGCTAATAACAATAGCAATAATTATGGTCTTTGTTAAGCCCTTACTATGTGCCAAGCACTATTAAGCGCTTACTATGTGCCACGTGATGGAGTAGATACAAGGTAATCAGGTTGGACACAGTCCCTGTCCCACATGGGGCTCAGTCTCAATCCCCATTTTACAGATGAGGTGATTGAGGCACAGAAAAATTAAGTGACTTGCCCAAGGTCACATGGAACCAGAATTAGAACCCCGACCTCTGACTCCCAAGCCCGAGCTCTGGATGGATAGATGGATAGATGAATGGTTAGAAGTATGGATGGGTGGAAGAAAGGAAAGATGGATTGATGAGAGAGGATGGATTTGACAAGATAGATGGAGCTGCAGTAATTCTTTCTTCCCTTCTCCCATACCACCTCCCAATTTCCAACTTTCTTTCCCACCCCCAGAGTCATGTTAAAGAGCTTATCATTATACGTTCATAGTCATTGCTAATAATAATGTCATTATTGTATTTATTAAGATGTTGTGTGCCTAAATTGTTCCACTTGCTGGAATAGAAACAAAAGAGTCAGTTCACACACAATTCCTGCCCCATAGGAGCTCCGAATGTAAGAGGAAGATAGATTCTAGGGATGTTAAGTCACTGTCCCTAGGTCATAAAGCAAGCCAGTAGCACAGCTGGCATCAGAACCCAAGCCTCAATCAGTCCATCAATCATATTCATTGATCACTTACTCTGGGGGTAGCACTGTACTAAGCACTTGGAAAAGTTCAATGTAGCAGAGTTTTAGACACGTTCCCTGCCCCTCAAAAGCTTACATGCTAGAGCGATTCCGATTCCATGATAAAATTAAAAAAAAATATATGGTTTTTGTTAAGCACTTGCTATGTGCCAAGCACTGTTCTCAGTACTGGGGCAGATGCAAGGTAACTGGGTTATCCCACGTGGGGTTCACAGTCTTAATCCCTATTTTGCGGATGAGGTAACTGAGGCATGGAGAAGTTAAATGGATCTCCCAAATTCACATATAAAACAAGTGGCAGAGCAGGGATTAGAACCACCCCCAAACAAGATTTACTGTTATAAGCTCTTGGGAGAGTTCAGTTCTACAGAGATGCTAAACATCTTCCCTGCCCACAATGGGTTTACAGTCTACAAGGACCCTCCTTCCTTTAGGCCATGATACCTCCCCAAAACTGGATTGTCAGTCATGATTCAGTCTTAGCCACCACCTTTCTAGACTTTGACAATTCATCAACGTCCAGCGTTTTCTGTGAACTCAGTAGGACAGCTAAGTATATGGCTTGGGCCAAGGGCAATTTCTTGGTTAAGTGGTGGTGTGAGATTATTTGCACGAGGAAGGAGACATTTTGTCCCAGAGTGGAGGCTGGGTGAGTGACCTCTTTAGGATCCTGCCCATAATAGCCTTCATGTCCCTGTTCCTCAGGCTGTTGATGAGGGGTTTAAGGGAGTGGAGCACCACCGTGTACAACACGGACACCAGCACGTCCAGTACTGAGGGGGATTCTGAGGGTGGCTTCAGGTAAGCAAAGAAACAAGTCATGAGAAAGAGAGTGACGACTACGAGATGAGGCAGGCAGATAGGGAGGGCTTTGGCCTTGCCCTTGGCGGCCGGCAACTTTGGCACGGCCCGGAAGATATGCACGTACGAGAAGATGATGAGAATGAAGCAGACGAAGCCTAACGTTGCCTCAGCAGTGACGCTTACGTCGACGGCGACGTGGTTCTCGGAGCAGGTGATGTTCAGCAGGGTGGGGATGTCACAGAAAAACTGCTGGACGACATTGGACCCGCAGAAGGACAGGAAGAAGGTCGAAGCTGAAAACACTGAGCCACGAGGTGGCCGCCGTCTTCCCACAGGCCACTCTGTTCATGAAGGTCTCGTAACGCAGGGGGAGGCACATGGTGGTGTAGCGGTCATAGGACATCACCATGAGGACAAAATATTCTATATCTGCAAAGAAAACCACCACGAAAACTTGTGTGACACAGCCCAGAAGGAAATGGATCTACGGTTGGTCAGGGAGATGTGGTTGTATTGGGGAACAGTGACGGGGATGTAGCAGAGGTCGAGGACGGCCAGGTTACTGAGGAAGAAATACATGGGAATATGGAGGCGCCGGTCGAGCGCGGTGATGGTGACCACGAGGAGATTTTCCGTCAGGGCTGCCAGGTAGGTCAGGAGAAAAAGCACGGCGTGAACCAGCTGTGGGTCCCGGATCTCCGAGAATCCCAGCAGGAGGAATTTCTTCACCGTGGAGACGTTGGGTATGTCCTGCAAGTTGTCCTTGGGCATCATGATAGGACATTGCCAAGATCCGCCCTTTCCTCTCCATCCACACCGCTACCCTTCTCGTTCAAGCTCTCATCCTATCCCGTCTGGACTACTGCATCAGCCTTCTCTCTGATCTCCCATCCTCGTGTCTCTCCCCACTTCAATCCATACTTCTTGCTGCTGCCCGGATTGTCTTTGTCCAGAAACGCTCTGGGAATGTTACTCCCCTCCTCAAATATCTCCAGTAGCTACCAATCAATCTGCGCATCAGGAATAAAATCCTCACCCTGGGCTTCAAGGCTCTCCATCACCTCGCCCCCTCCTACCTCACCTCCCATCTCTCCTTCTACAGCCCACCCCGCACCCTCCGCTCCTCTGCCGCTAATCTCCTCACCGTACCTCGTTCTCACCTGTCCCGCCATCGACCCCCAGGCCCACGTCATCCCCCGGGCCTGGAATGCCTTCCCTCTACCCATCCGCCAAGCTAGCTCTCGTTCTCCCTTCAAGGCCCTACTGAGAGCTCACCTCCTCCAGGAGGCCTTCCAAGACTGAGCCCCTTCCTTCCTCTCCCCCTCATCCCCCTCTCCACCCCCCATCGTACCTCCTTCCCTTCCCCACAGCACCTGTATATATGTACATATGTTTGTACATATTTGTTACTCTATTTATTTATTTATTTATTTTACTTGTACATACCTATTCTATTTGTTTTATTTTGTTAGTATGTTTGGTTTTGTTCTCTGTCTCCCCCTTTTAGACTGTGAGCCCACTGTTGGGTAGGGACTGTCTCTATATGTTGCCAACTTGTACTTCCCAAGCGCTTAGTACAGTGCTTTGCACTCAGTAAGCGCTTAATAAATACGATTGATGATGATGATGATGACCTGATTTCAGACAGGGATTAAAACCATTCAGCAAGAAACTCACATGACAAGATAATACCCTTGTACGGGGATGAACCTCAATCAATCTATTAATCAATCAATGGTATTTATTGAACGTTTACTGTATGCAGACCACTGTATTAAGCGTTTGGGAGAATCCACTTCAACAGAGTTGTTAGACACATACCCTGCTTACAACACCTTCCAATCTAGAAGGAGAACTTCACTTTGTCAACTCGTCCTGCCTCCTGTCTTAATTCTGGACAGAACGGAAAACCTTCCACGTTGATGATCTCTATGTTATTCTGAAAAATCAGCAGATATTCTGTCCAGTGTTCTCTATGCAGTAAGTGCTCTATACATTCCACTGATTGATTTGGGTTTATAAAAATCTAGAACGCAGGGGTCGCATAATCACAAAACTGTGTGTTTAAGGACGCTTGGTGTTGTACAATTCACCCTGTCAGACACTACGCACATGCACACAAGCCGTTTCTTCCTGCAACACAGCACACTGTGTCCAAGCATGCTAGAAGTGTAGAATGGAAGTTTGCAAATTCTCAGACGGCTTCCTAGCCAAAACACGTTCCAGTAAATACAAGGATTAGGGCATTAGGGCAAAATTGAGTCTATCAAGAAGCTCTTACTTTCAGGATTTTTTATGGTATTTGTTAAAGGCGTTCTATGTGCCGGGCACTGTACTAAGCGGTAGGGAAAGCAAATCGATTTGGACACAGTCTCTGTCACACAAGGGCTCACAGTCTTAATTCCTATTTTACAGATGAGGTAACTGAGGCACAAACAAGTGAAGTGACTTACCCAGTGTCACACACCAGATAAGTGGCAGTACTTCCCTGTTCCCTGTAGGATTTTTCCCCTCCGCACTCCGCCACGAGGGCTCGACATCTCCCTTCCTTAGAAGCCCGCTATCGGGCTCCAATGACCTGCCTCCGGGCTCATGATCATCCCCCAAGGACACCGAGGCCAGCCCATCAAACCCGCCGCAGGCCCCGCGACCGGTCAGAAGCTCGTGTATCTCTCAGATGATCCTAGAGAGTTGATAACTCTGCTGACCATCCAACGCCCTGGATTGAAATCCCTCCTATGATCACTAGACTCACCCTTCGAAGTGACCATCCAGGTAGACAAACCACGGCCATGGGACATTGTATACACCATGCCTTCCCCCCAACACAAAAAAGTAACCGTCTTTGGAGAGCCTCCGCACCCTTCTTCCCTGTGTTAGCACCGGATGTCACTGATTCCCCCCGCCCCGCTCCCCGGGTAACAATGGCCTTGTTCTCACTGAGTTACTTTTAGCAACTACCTGCATTCTACCTGGACTCTCCTTGCCATTAAACGTTTTTATTTGATTGACCCATGAACAATTAAACCTTCTACTCTGGTCATCACCCGCTTATTTTATTGTTGCTATTGTATGTTAATTGTTAACTGCTCTTAGTGTTGTAATTTACCTCCCTAACCTCATAATGACCTATCAATTCCACTGCTCCCATCTGCCTTTCCCAGTCCTCACGTTCCACTTCCCCTCTCCCACCCAGCTCTTTCCCTCCCTTTGCTCCAGCTCCACCCCTCCTCCCCGCTCCCTCTCTAGAATCCCACTGTACCAGAGCCAGTCCTCATTCCCCTCCCCTTGCGCTTGTCCCCGCAAAAACACTCCCATCCAACCCCTTCCCTCGACTTCCCTCGACAGTTTCGACCATCCTGTCCAGACTCTTGCAGCCGTCGTCTACCGCCCCCCTGGTCCCACCTCCAACTTCTTTAACCATTTTGACCACTTTATAACCTTCCTTCTCTCTGATCCTCGCAGACCTCAACATCCACATGGATGTACCCGGTGGCTCCTCTGCTGCCCACCGTCTAGCACTCTTTAACTCTGCCAAACTCGCTCCACCCCTCCTTGCCCACTCACCAACTTAGTCAAACCTTCGATCTCATCATTTCTTACCGCTGCACTATCTCCACTCACACCAACTCTGAAATCCCTCTCTCTGACCATAACCTTTTCACATGCCTTGTCTCTCACACTCCTCCCCCTGTAAATATATATTACTCCCCCACAGAGACCTCCAGTTTCTCCAGTTTCTTGACCCCATACATCTCTCTCAGCGCATCACACCCCACCTTGCCTCCCTATCCACTCTACCCACTCTTGATGACTAGATTACTGCTCTCAACTCCACCCTCTCTACTCAACTCAATTAGCTCACTCCCCTTTCCCTTCATCGCTCTCGCACCACTAACCCACATCCCAGGATCACTGCCACTGTCCGCCTCCTTCGCTCATATGCTCGAGCTGCTGAACGCTGCTGGCGAAAGTTTAAATTTTGTTCTCTTTAAGCTTATCCTTTCCTGCCTTAACTCTGCCCTCTAATCTAACAGGCAAAACTGTTTTTCTTCCTTTAATGACACCCATGCCCATCACCCCCATCAGCTGTTTGGGACATTTAAATCCCTCCTCAGGCCCCCTGTACCTCCCCCTCCTCCATCCCTCACTGCCATTCATTCATTCATTCATTCGTTCATTCAATCGCATTTATTGCGCTCTTACTGTGTGCAGAACACTGTACTAAGCGCTTGGGAAGTACAAGTCGGCAATATATAGAGACGGTCCCTACCCAACAACGGGCTCACAGTCTAGAAGGGGGAGACCGACAACAAAACAAAACATGTGGACAGGTATCAAGTCGTCAGAACAAATATAAACGAAGCTGATGCACATCATTAACAAAATAAATAGAATAGTAAATATGTACAAGTAAAATTAATCGAGTAATAAATCTGTACAAACATATATACAGGTGCTGTGGGGAGGGGAAGGGGGTAACGGGGATGGGGAAGAGGAGAGGGAAAAGAGGGCTCAGTCTGGGAAGGCCTGCTGGAGGAGGTGAGCTCTCAGTAGCGCTTTGAAGGGAGGAAGAGAGTTAGGTTGGTGGATTTGCGGAGGGAGGGCATTCCAGGCCAGGGGAAGGATGTGGGCCGGGGGTCGACGGCGGGACAGACAGGAACGAGGTACAGTGAGGAGGATAGCGGCAGAGAAGCGGTGGATTCGGGCTGAGTTGTAGGAGAGAAGGGAGGTGAGGTAGGAGGGGGCGAGGGGATGGAGAGCCTTGAATCCGAGAATGAGGAGATTTTGCTTGATGGGTAGGTTGACTGGCAGCCATTGGAGATTTTTGAGGAGGGGAGAAACATGACCATAGTGTTTCTGCACAAAGATGATCCGGGAAGCAGCGTGAAGTATGGACTGAAGTGGAAAGAGACAGGAAGATGGGAGATCAGAGAGGAGGCTGATACAATAATCCAGTCGGGATAGGATGAGAGATTGAACCAGCAAGGTAGCGGTTTGGATGGAGAAGAAAGGGAGCATCTTGGCGATGTTGCAGAGGTGAGACCGGCAGGTTTTGGTGATGGATTGAATGTGAGGGGTGAACGAGAGAGAGGAGTCGATGATGACACGAAGGTTGCAGGCATGTGACACAGAAAGGGTGGTAGTGTCATCTACAATGATGGGAAACTCTGGAAGAGGGCAGAATTTGGGAGGGAAGATAAGGAGTTCAGTCTTGGACATATTGAGTTTTAGATGGCGGGCAGGCATCCAGATGGAGATGTCCTGAAGGCAGGAAGAGAACCGAGACTGAAGGGAGGGAGAGAGAGCAGGGGCAGACATGGAGATTTGGGTGTCATCAGCGTAGAGATGATAGTTGAAGCCGTGGGAGCTAATGAGTTCGCCAAGGGAGTGAGTGTAGATCGAGAACAGAAGGGGACCAAGCACTCACCCCTGAGGAACCCCTACAGTAAGGGGATCCGAGGGGGAGGAGGAGCCCGCAAAGGAGACTGAGAATGAATGGCCGTAGAGAGAAGAGGAGAATGAGGAGAGGACGGAGTCTGTGAAGCCAAGGTCAGATAGCGTGTTGAGGAGAAGGGGGTGGTCCACAGTGTCGAAGGTAGCTGAGTGGTCGAGGAGGATTAGGATAGAGTAGGAGCCGTTGACTTTGGCAAGCAGGAGGTCATTGGTGACCTTTGAGAGGGTAGCTTCAGTAGAGGGTAGGGGGCAGATGCCAGATTGAAGGGGGTCAAGAAGAGTGTTGGCGTTGAGGAATTCGAGGCAGTGGGTATAGACGACTCGTTCTAGAAGTTTGGAAAGGAATCGTAGGAGGGAGATAGGGCGATAACTAGAAGGGGAGGTGGGGTCAAGAGAGGTTTTTTTTTTTAGGATAGGGAAAACGTGGGCATGTTTGCAGGCAGTGGAGAAGGAACCAGTGGAGACTGAGCGGTTGAAGATGGAAGGTAACGATGGGAAGAGGCGAGAGATTTCATAAGATGAGAGGGAATGGGGTCAGAAGCACAGGTGGATGGAGTAGCAGTTAGGAGGGAGGAGATCTCATCTGAAGATACTATTGGGAAGAATGGGAGAGTAGGGGAGGGGGTTGAGAGCAGGGGGTTTGGAAAATTGGGAGGAGTGACTTTGGGGAGCTCAGACCTGATGGAGCTAATTTTACTAATGTAGTAGGAGGCCAGATATTTGGGGGTGAGGGATGGAGGAGGGGGAGGAACAGGGGCCTTAGAAGGGAGTTAAATGAACGGAAGAGCTGACGGGGATGATGGGCTTGGGTGTCAATAAGTGAGGAGAAATGGGTTTGCCTGGCAGAGGAGAAGGCAGAGTTGAGGCAGGAAAGGATAAACGTGAAGTGAACAAGGTTGGCTTGGCTTGACTTTCGCCAGCTGCGTTCAGCAGCTCGAGCATAAGAGCGAAGGAGGAGGACAGTGGCAGTGATCCAAGGCTGTGGGCTTGTGGTACGAGAGCGGCAAAGGGAAAGGGGAGTGAGCAAGTTGAGTTGAGTAGAGAGGGTAGAGTTGAGAGCAGTAATCTGGTAATCAAGATTGGGCAGAGAGGAAAGGGAGGCGAGGTGCAGTGTAATGCGCAGAGAAAGATGGTTAGGGTCGAGAGAGCGAGGTCTCTGTGAGGTAGTAATATAGACTTACAGGGGAGAGGAGTGTGAGTGAGGAGGCATGTAAGAAGATTATGATCAGACAGAGGGATTTCAGAGTTGGTGAGGGTGGAGATAGTGCAGCGGTAGAAGATAACGTGGTCGAGGTTGTAACTAGGTTGGTGAGTGGGCGAGGTGGGGTGGGGCACAAGTTGGCAGCATCAGGGAGAGGTAGAAGGTGGGCGGCAGAGGAGTCACCAGGGACATCCATGTGGATGTTGAAGTCTCCGAGGATCAGATTGGGCATGGAAAATGAGAGAAGGAAGATGAGAGAGGGGTCAAAATCGTTAAAGAAGTTGGAGGTGGGGCAGGGGGTGCGTAGATAACGGCTACAAAAATCTGGTATGGGGTGGAAGAGGCGAATAATGTGGGCTTCAAAGGAGGGGAAGGAAAGGGAAGGGGGAGGAGGGATAGTGTGAAAGCGACATTGGGGAGTTAGAAGGAAATGTGAGAAGAAGAGGCCTCCACTCGAGAGAGCAGCAGAAGAGACCGTGTCATCTGGAGAGAGCCATGTTTCAGTTAGGGAGAGGAGGAGTAGAGAGCTGGAAAGGAATAGGTCCAGGATGAAAGGGAGCTTACCTATAATGGAGCGGGGGTTCCAAAGGCCACACTTGGCAGCAGCTGTGGAGGAAGTGGGGAGGGTCACCCTTTGGGTGCGAGGGGTGGGGAACTTTTGGATTGGGATGAGTTGGCGGGGGCCTGGGTGTGGAGAGGGGGAAGAGGGGTGGCGATGAGAAAGGAGAACTGGGATGGGGTGGGCGCGGGGAGGATCTGAGAGAGGGGGCTAGAAGGGAGGAGTTGAGGGTTGGCGCTCATACAGAGGGATTCTGGGGAGGGGGAAAGGAAAGGGGGGATGGGCAAAAGGGAGTGAAAGAGCTGGGTGGGAGAGGGGAAGGGGAGGTGAGGAATGGGAAGGGCAGTTGGGAGCAGGGAGATTGATAGCTCATGGTGAGGTCAGCAAGGTAAATGACAGCACAGCGGGAAGTTAACAATTAACATGCAGTAGCAATAATGCAGTATCAATAATAAAATGAGGTGATGACATCACAGAGAGGAGTTAACAATTAACATGCTATGGCAATAATAAAATAGGCAGATGCTGATATCACCAAGAGCAGGTAATAATTAATATGTGATGGCAAGAAATAAGCAGATGGTGACATTACAGAAAGCAGTTAACAGTTAACAAGCGATGGCAGTAAAATAAGCAGGTGATGTACCAACGATCTGGCCACCTACTTCACTAGGGAAATTAACACCATCAGGTCTGAGCTCCCCAAAGTCACCCCTCTCCCTCCTCCGTCTGGCCCGCTCTCAACCCTCTCCTCTACTTTCCCATCCTTTCCAGCAGTATCTTCAGATGAGATCCCTTCCCTCCTCTCAAGTGCCACCACTTCACCTGTGCTTCGGACCCCATTCCCTCTCATCTTATAAAACTTCTAACCCATTATCCTTCTCCCCTCTTTAACTTCAATCTTCTACTGCTCACTCTCCAATGGCTATTTCCCCTCTGCCTTCAAACATGCCCACGTCTCCCCATCCAAAAAAAGTCTATTGACCCCACTGCCCCTCTAGTTATTGTTCTGTCTCCCTCCTACCCTTCCTTACCAAACTCCTAGAGCGAGTCGTCCACACTCGCTGCCTCGAATTCATCAACTCCATCTCTCTCCTGGACCCCCTGCTATGTGGCTTCCGTTCCCTCCAGTCCACCGGTACTGCCCTCTCAAAGGTCGCCAATGACGTCCTTCTTGACAAATCCAATGGCTCAAACTTTATCCCAATCCTCCTCGACCTCTCAGCTGCCTTTGATACTGTCGGCCATTCCCTTCTCCTCAACACGTTATCCAACCTTGGCTTCACGGACTCATTTTATTTTCCCCTACTGAATTCCTATCCGCATTCTCCATTCCTCCCAAGCTCACCATCTCACTGTGCCTCGTTCCCAACTCCCGTCACTCAGACCCCTACTTCACCACCTTTCTCCCGCTTGGAATTCCCTCTCCCGTCTTATAATAATAATAATAATAATAGCATTTGTTAAGCGCTTACTATGTACAAAGCTCCATTCTAAGCGTCGGGGTGGATACAAGGTGATTAGGTTGTCCCTCGCGGGGCTCAAAGTCTTAATCCCCATTTTACAAATGAGGTAACTGAGGCACAGAAAAGTTGAGTGATGTGCCCAAAGTCACACAGATGACAAGCGACAGAGCCGAGATTAGAACTCACGACCTCTGACCCCCAAGCCTGTGCTCTCTCTACTGAGCCACACTGCTTATCCACCAGACCATAGGGCTTCCAATCTTCAAAACTCCTTCCAGAAACTCTATTAAATCCACGGGACCTTCCCTGATTATTTTTTTCATAATAGTATGTGGTGTTTACTATTTTCCAGGGACCATTCTAAGCAATGAAGTACATATAAACTAGACAGGTTGGACACAGACCCTGTCCCGCATAGGACATCCATTCTGAATCCCCATTTTACAGATGAGGTAGCTGAGGCAAGGAGTGAAATGACTTGCCCAAGGTCACCAGACAGATAAGTGGTGGAAGCGGAATTAGAAAACAGGTCCTCTGACTCCCAGGTCCATGCTCTATCAACTGGGCTATGCTGCTTCCCTGTGCTTCCTTGTCTTAGAGTGTTTAATTGTCTCAGTCTGGTACTGTGTAAAAAGCCCCCCTCCCCATCCTTAGTTTAATAATAATAATAATAATAATAATAATAATAATAATAATAATAATAATAATAATAATAATAATAATAATTGTGGTACTTGATAAGTGTTTATTAGGTGCCAGGCACTGTACTAAGCGCTGGAGTGGATACAAGCAAATTGGGTCAGACAAGTTCCTGTAATCCCCATTTTACAGATGAGGTAACTGAGGACTAGAGAATTGAAGTGACTTGCCCAAGGTCACACAGCAGACTGGTGGTGGAGTCTGGATTAGAACCCAGGTCCTTCCGTACTCTATCCACTTGGCGACACTGCTTTTCTTGTCTTGCTGCTACTGGGATCAAGATACCTGAGCTCTTTACTTGAGCAGGACTTAATTGGACTACAGGCAGCTTTCCTGGGAATCTATGGAAAATCTATTTTGGAATCAGGTGATTCCTTTTTCCGGGTTGCACTCATCCTCTGCTCGTTCTGCATAATCAAAAACGAGCAGACGACCGGAAAGGTGAACCCTAACACCATTTGGCAGTTCACGAGAAGAGGCGATTTTTCTTTCATGTTGAGTATTACACTCAGCATGATGGACTGACCCCCATAGAGGAGGACGCCGGTGGTGTCTGCACACGATGAACACCGAGTAGCCGCTGGCCGCTCTCATGAGCCCCACGAAGATCAAGTCGCAGAGGGAGAACACGATGGTGATGAGCGAGATGGTTTTCGCGCTGACACCGACCTTTACGCAATATTTGAGGTCCAGCACGAGTTTAACACTGCTGCTGTTCCTGGGGCCTGTCATGTGCATTGACATACTTAAATCTATGAGCGGAATGAGGCCCCAGGACAGGAGGCAGGAGAGGACGACACCCCTGGGTAACCTGGCTTTGATCTGGGACAACCGGGGGCTCCCAGGGCTGATGGTGACAGCCTGAACGATACTCAGAAGGCAGGTGGTGCAGATGGGCAGCCCCCGGCCCACTCGAGTACTATACATGAGGAATTTACATCCGATGTCACTCAGGAAATTTCTCCATCCCCAGGCTGACAGGGTCTCCGGGATTCCGAGGGTGAGAAGAATCATGGTGTTGGCCAAGGTCAGGTGGCAGAAAATCAGATCCAAGGAGCTGAACTTGGGGCTGATGGACACCATGAAGATATAAAAAACCAGGAGGAGTACATTCACCGAAGTCCTGATGGTGATCTGAAACAACATCGCAATCCCGAAGGACATGGAAATGCCATCCATTCTCTTTCATTTTTCCTCGAAACCAGAAGAGGCCACCTGTAAAGAAATTTGGGGTGAAGGAGAGACAAGGTGAGACATGAAATCTACAACTGAATCTGTTCTGTAATTCATTTATTTATATTAATATCTGTCTCCCCCTCTAGTTTCTGAGACTGTTGTGAGCAGAGAGCGTGTCTATCAACTTTGTTATTGTGTACCCCACCAAGAGTTCAGTACAAGGCTCTGCAGACGGTAAGCGCTCAATAAATGCAACTGATGGATTGATTCACTGACTGTGGTGAGATTTCGCTGTGCCCTGTCCCTTGGAAGATGTGGAGCATGAAAATGACCACTGGCCAGTGACATTGGATCTACCACAACTCCCTGACTGTGTTCAATCCCTCGGACTAATGTCTAGACCGTCACCTAATGACTGTGGTATGTTTTAAGCACTTACCATAAGCCAAGCACTGCTCTAAGCCCTAGGGCATGTCCATATTAATCATGTGGGGCACGGTCCCTGTCCCATATGGAGCTCACAGTCTAAGTAGGAAGGAAGATTCAATCCACATTTTGCTGTTGAGGAAACTGACGCACAGACACGTTAGGTGACCTGTCCAAGTTCACAGAACAATGTGGCCCAGTGGAAAGGGCATGGACCTGTGAGTCAGAGGACATGGGTTCCAATCCAGGCTGCTGTATGACCTTGGTTAAGCCACTTCACTTCTCTGTGCCTCAGTTCCCTCATCTGTAAAATGGGAACTAAGACTGTGAGCCCCAAGTGGGACATTTTGTTCAACCTGATTATCTTTTATCTAGCCCAGCGTTTAGAACAGTGCCTGGAGCTTAACCAGTACCATAAAAACCCCAGCGAATGCCTTTTTAAAAACTTAGGGGCATGGGGAACTGGGATAGCACCTCTTTACAGATGACTCCCCAAACTTTCCATCCAGCCATGTGTGTTTTTTTTATTAAGCGCTTACTATGTGCAAAGCACTGTTCTAAGCGCTGGGGAGGTTACAAGGTGATCAGGTTGCCCCACGGGGGTCTCACAGTCTTCATCCCCATTTTACAGATGAGGTAACTGAGGCACAGAGAAGTGAAGTGACTTGCCCAAAGTCACACAGCCGACAGTTGGCAGAGCCGGGATTTGAACCCATGACCTCTGACTCCAAAGCCCGGGCTCTTCCCACTGAGCCACGCTGCTTCTCAGCCTGGATGTGTTCTCATCCATCCTACAGTTCCCCAACTCCTCTTGTCTTCAGGTAATCCCCACTTAGGGGGGAGGCACCTCTCTCTGTACCAATCCTCCCAGCCAGTCACCACCTTGCTGACATCAGCGGGGGGAAGCAGCGTGGCTCAGTGGTAAGAGGACGGGCTTTAGAGTCAGAGGTCAGGGGTTCAAGTCCCGGCTCGGCCAATTGTCAGCTGTGTGACTTTGAGGAAGTCACTTCACTTCTCTGTGCCTCAGTTACCTCATCTGTAAAATGGGGATTTTCCCTGTGGGAAAACCTGATCACCTTGTAATCTCCCCAGCGCTTAGAACAGTGCTTTGTACATAGTAAGCGCTTAATAAATGCCATCATTATTATTATCAGCGAATCACCATTTTGCTGACATCTGGGAGGCTTTCTGAAGCCACTCTGCCGCTCGTCTGCTGAGTGACGTTAGGCAAGTCACTTCACCTTCCTGTGCCTCAGTTCCCTCATTTGCAAAATGTGGTTTCAATACCTGTTTTCCCTCCTACTTAGACTGTGAGCCCCATATGGGCCCACAGTCCTTGATACAGTGCCTGGCATATAGCAAGCGCTTAACAAATACCACAATCAGTATTTTCTAGAGGGCAACATTTTCCCTTTTAGATACCAATATTAAAGTGGAGTCTTTTCTGAAACCTCGGAGTGGTCCCTTCTAAAATCCTTGGAGTCCCAGGAGTAGGGATAGCGTGACCAGCCCTGATGATGAGGATGATTGTATTTGGTAAGCGCTTACTATGTACCAAGCTGGGATAGATACAAGGCAATCAGGTTGTCCTATGTGGGGCTCACAGTCTTAATCCCTATTTGACAGATGAGGGAACTGAGGCCCAGAGAAGTGAAGTGACTTCCCAAGGTCACACAGTGGACAGGTGGTGGAGCCGGAATTAGAACCCACGACCTCTGACTCCCAAGCCCGGGCTCTTTCCACTGAGCCATGCTGCTAATTCCCTGGTCCCCATCACAGTTAGAGGTTGCTATATTGGACTCTCCCAACCATTTGGTACAGTGCCCTGCACACAGTAAGTACTCAATAAATACTGTCGAAACTACAGAAAGCTTGGAGAAGCCACTGGTAGACGGTTTTAACCCACTCACCCGTCTCGTGCTGGCTTGAAGGGCACATGGCGGGCAGATGCTGACAGATCGAAGCTGAGGCAGCCAGTTTTCACAGCTCTCTGCCCTCGGGAATTGATGTGTGTGTGTGTGTGTGTGTGTGTGTGTGTGTGTGTGTATGTGTGTGTGGTGAGCATAATTAATCCACCCTGTCTGTTGTACCCTCTCTCCCTTCCCTAATGACACCTAAACCCGGGACAAAATTAACCCAGAGTCCTCCTTGCCATTATCCATTCATCATCAACCCATTAGAGTTAATAACTGTGGTATTTATTAACCGCTTACTTTTATTAATTTTTTATTAATCATAATGACAATAATGGCATTTATTAAGTGCTTACTATGTGCCAGGCCCTGTACTAAGCACTGGGCTACATACATGTTAAACAGATTGGACACAGTTGGGGCTCACATTCTGAATCCCCAATTTACAGATGAGGTAACAGAGGCACAGATAAGTGAAGTGAGTTGCCTGAGGTCACACAGCAGACAAGTAGTGGAGCTGGGATTAGAACCGAAGTCCTTCTGACTCCTAGGCCCCGGTTCTATCCATCAGGCCACACAAAGAGCATGGGCTTGGGAGTTAGAGGACATCGGTTCTAAACCCGGCTCTGCCACTTGCCTGCTGTGTAACCCTGGGCAGGTCACTTCATTTCTCTGGGCCTCAGTTACCTCAACTGTAAAATGGGGATGAAGACTATGAGCCTCACGTGGGACAATCTGATTACCTTGTATCTTCCCCAGTGCTTAGAGCAGTGCTTGGCACATAGTAAGCACTTAACAAATGCCATTATTATTATTAGGATTAATAAAAGATGACTTTACCAAGACATGGCAATATCAGAAGAGCAGCCTTCAGGCTTCAGAAATGTTTCAGGTCTTATTAAGTATGGCATGTGTTAAGCTCTTACTAGGTGTGAGGCACTGCATTAAGCACTGAGGTAGAAATAAGCTGGTTGGACACAGTTCACATTCCACATGGGGCTCATGGTCTTAATCCCCATTTTACAGATGAGGTAAATGGAGGTCCAGAGAACTGAAGCGTCTAGCCTAGGTCATACAGCAGACATGTGGCAGTGCCAGGATTAGAATACATGTCTTTCTGAGTCGCAGGTATGGGCTCTAACCACTAGGCAACACTGCTCCCTCCCTGTTGGCGGAGGGCCCGTGGCCAGAAACAGGCAGGGAGCCCAGTTGTCCCGGGGCCAGAGAACTGCAGAGCCATAATGATGCTCCCTGGGGCAGGCTCACGACTGGCCCTATTTGTGGGATCCTCCCCAGGGCTGTTCGGTGGATAAGACCGGGCCAGTCCCAGAACAGTGCTGCCCCCGGGGAAGAGTCAGCCGTGGTTAAAATCCTAGTTATTTTCTGGTCCTTCACCTCAGCCAGCCAGGATTGATGGAACTAAGACCAAGTGATCTGTGAGGAAAAGGAGAAAGCCGCAGAGACCAGAAGACTCCAAACTACAGCAGGTAAGCGAGGTTAACCGTCGTCGATGGTATTTCCTGATCACCTAGTGTGTGCAGATCACTTTACTAAGCCGTTGGGAGAGTGCAATGGAACAGAGTTGGTAGACACATTCCCTCCCCACAGCGAGCATACAATCTAGAGGGTGAGAGGTTGATGAGTTGGTTATGATATATATCATATTGGTTGGTTATTCAAGCAGCCTGGACCATGCCTGGAAGTTGGGAGACTGGCATTCTAATCCCTCCTTCACCACTTGTCTGCTGTGGGACCTTGGGCAAGTCACATAACTTTACTTCTCTGTGCCTTGGTTCCCTCTTCTGTAAAAGCGGTTTGGGAGTCATATAAAGAAATTTGGAAGTTAATAAGGGGTGGTTTGTTAGAAGAGGTGAAATTTTAGGGAGATGAATTCTGGTGGATTATTGAGAGACTGGACTTTCAAATTAAGGATACTGAGTCTGGGGATGCAGGGGAGACGATTAAAAGGAAGTACAATTAGGCAGTTAGCTTGCATGGAACAAAGAATGAGAAGAGAAATGATATGTAATAATAATTGTGGTATTTTATGAAGTGGTTACTGAGGGTGGTCAGGTCACATAGACTCCATGCCAGATGGAGATCACATCCCAAAAGGGAAAGAGAACAGATATTGATCGCCATTTTACAGATGAGGAAACTGAGGTACGGAGAACATAAGTGAGTTGTTCAAGATCACACAACAAACGAGTGGAAGAGGTAGTATTGGAACCTAGGTTCTCAGACTCCTAGGACCTGACCATCCCAATTGGGTTGGTCACTTCAAAAAAAATCTATAAAACAATGGGGAAGGATGCGGACAGAGGCAATTCATTCAATCGTATTTACTGAGTGCTTACTGTGTGCAAAGCACTGTACTAAGCTCTTGGGAGAGTATACTACAACAGCAAAAGACACATTCCCGGTCCACAACAAACTCACAGTCTAGAGGCAATGTGGTGGAGGGTTGATACAGTAGTGTAGTGGCTATATAATGAGAGCTTGGATTACAGTGGTAATTATTTGGGTGAGGTGAGGTTCTGGGAATTTTTGAAGAGGAAGAATAGGCAAGATTTATTAGGAAATTTTCTTTCAATTTCCACCCTGAATGAGGAGTAGAAAAATGGAAAAACCTTTAGGGCTGAAGCTGTCCCAGAGAGCTTCCTTTAGATTGTCAGCTCTTTGGGAGCAGGCATACCGCTGACGGCCAATGCCCTGAAATAAAAATAATAATGATGAATACTTACGGTTTTTGTTAAGCACTTACTGTGTTCCAAGCACTATTCGAAGCGCTGGGGTAGATACGAGGTAATCAGATTTTCCCTCGTGGGGCTCACAGTCTTAATCCCCATTTTACAGATGAGGTAACTGAGGCACAGAGAAGGGAAGTGGCTTACCCCAGGTCACACAGCAGACAAGTGGTGGAGTTGAGATTAGAACCCACATCCTCAGACTCCCAAGCCCATACTTTTTCCACTAAGCCACGCTGCTTCTCATGAAATTCATTCATTCAATCGTATTTATTGAGCACTTACTGTATGCAGAGCACTGTACTAAACGCTTAGAAAGTACAATTCGGCAACAAATAGAGACAATCCCTACTCAACACCGAGCTCACATCAACAGATTGCCAGGGAACCTTGATGAACTTTGGACAAGTCACTTCACTTCTCCGTCCCTCAGTTACATAATCTCTAAAATGTGAGTGAAAATGATGAGCCCACATCGCACATGGACTGTGTCCAACTGAACCGTCTTATATTTATCACAGCACTTAGTACCATGCCTGACACATAGTAAGCGCTTACAAATACCATTAAAATATATTGCACATTAAAAGTTCTTTTTGCACTCTAAACCATCAGGGCGTTATTGAGCAGGAAACAGATGCTGAGATGTCTTCTCTGTTTTCTGGTGGCTTTTTGAGTTCCGAGAAGAGATGGAAATTCCGACACTGTGTGAAGATGTGTAGTCTTGCATGTCTACAGGCTTCAGAGGGAATCAGGAAGGGAGAGGATTTCTTCATGGGCTAGAAAAGCAGCAATCCATCTGTTAATTAATTGTATTTATTGAGTGCTTACTGCACTCAACTAAGCACTTGGAAGAGTACAGTATGACAGAGTTGATAGACATGTTTCCTTCCCATAAACAAGGGCCTAGTGGAAAGAATATAGGCGTGAGAGTCAGAATCATGCAGCCGAATTTATTGAATGCTTACTGTGTGCAGAATACTGTACTAAGCGCTTGGGAGAGTCACAGCAAAAAGACACATTCCCGCCGGACCTGGGTCCTAATTCTGGCTCCACCACTTGTCTTCTGGGTGGTCTTGGGAAAGTTAATTACCTTCTCTATGCCTCAGTTTCCTCAATTGTAGACCAGGGACTCAATATCCTTAGACCGTGAGCTCCCTGTAGGGGGAGAGGGACGGTGTTTGACCTGATTACCGTATATCTATCCCAATGCTCAGCACAGTGTAAGTGCATGACAAACACATTTATTATCTTCCCTGAAATCAAAACCCTTCTTGTCCTAGTCTGTTGCTTACCGATCTTCATGACCCAGCAGCAGCATGGCATAGTGGATAAAGCACATTCCTGGGAGTCAGAAGGTCATGGGTTCTAATCCCTGCTCTGCTGCTTGTGTGCTGTGTGACCTTGGGCATGTCACGTCACTTCTCTGTGTCTCTGTTACCTCATCTGTAAAGTGGGGATTAGGACTGTGAGCCCCACATCGGACAGGGACTTTGTCTAACCCAATTTGCTCGTATCCACCCCAGAATTTATTACAGTGCCTTGCACATAGTAATTGCTTAACAAATTCCATAATTATTATTATTATTGTGACCCATGAATATTAACCTTTTGTTGACCTCCAATATTCCACCCCTTGCCAATGGGTCACACGTTCCTGGGGGACACAGGCAGGAGTTTTAAAATATTATTTATTAGGTACTTACCATGTGTCTAACACTCTTCTTAGAGCTTGGATAGATACGAGTCAATTAGGTTGGACACAATCTCTATCCCACATTTGGCTCACAGTCTAAATAAGAGGGAGAACGGGAGAAATGAAGCACAGAGAAGTGAAGTGATTTGCCCAAAGTCACACAGCAGACAGGAGGCAGAGCTGGGATGAGAACCCAGGTTGTCTGTTTCCTAGGCCTGGGCTCTTTCCACTAGGCCATGCTGCTTATCATGGTAAAACCTCACGGAAGGCAATGACTATCAAATCTCCATTGACAAAAAAGAAAAAAGAATTTCTAGCCACTCAGAGATTTATTTCAGAAGAACACATTGAGTTAGGGCTGAGAACAAAATTTCAATTATTTTCAATTTTCAGGATTGAGAACAGATAGAGTAAATGTGCAAATGAGCTGCTATCTCTCCGTTACTGAAACTTTAGTCCATTAATCAAATCACCTGTAAATGAGGCACAGAAAATAATGGAACAAGTTGGCCCTATGAACAATATTATTATTATCATCATAATTAATAATAACAATAGTAATGTTTACTATTTACCAGCGCTTAGGACAGTGCTTGACACATAGTAAGTGTTTAACAAATACCATTAAAAATTATCTGGGACTTACTATCTGCTAAACTCTGGGATAGATGCAAGGTTATGAAATTGGAAACAGTCCCTGGCTCACACAGGGTTCACAAAATTTATCTTAACCCCATCTTACAAATGAAGAAACTGGGGTTCCGTAAGGGAAATTAACTTGCCTAGGGTCACACAATAGACCAGAAACTTGAACAAGGGTCTCCTGAATCTTATGGCCACTAGGCAACACTATCAATCAATCAGTGAATCAATGGCATTTATTGAGCTTTTACTGTGTGCAGAGCACTGTAATAATTACTTGGGAAAGGCCAATGGAACACAATACCTACTATTCTCTGTCTTGGGGTTTTATGCCCTTTCACTGAGTCTCACCCCTAGCGGGTATTTCCAGGATATTCCCCTCGATAGCTACGTTTTTACCTACCGAATGATGGCATATAATAACATCATCCGAGCATACCTACTGTAATCAATCAACCATCAATGATATTTATTTAACACTATTGGTCGCAGAGCACTATACTAAACACTTGGGGAAAGTACAACAGAGATGGTAGACACGTTCCTTGCCTTCATCGAGTTAAGAATCTTCAGGGGATGATGAGCATAAAAATAGACTGCAGAAAGGGAAAATAATAGAGGATTAAGAATATTTAGAGTACGTACTGAGGGGCTGGGATCAGTATCAATCAATCATTTAATCATATTATTAATAATAATCATAATCATATTAATCATAATCATACTTTCTGTGTGTAGAGCATTGTATTAAGCACTTGAGAGAGTACAACAAAACAGGATTGTAGATATGCCCACTGCCTAAAAATGAGCTCACAGACTAGAGGGGGAAACAGACATCAATCAATCTATCAGTGGGATTTATTAAGCGCTTACTGTCTGTAGAACATTGTACTAAGAGCTTGGGAGAGTACAATAAAACAGAGGTGGTAGACATATTCCTTGCCCACACCGAGCGTACAGTCCAAAGGGGGAGACAGACATTAATCTATCCATCAATGGTATTTATTGAATGATTACTGTGTGCAAAGCACTTTACTAGGCATTTGGTAGTATACAATATAACAGATACTTTTCCTACACACAAGGAGTTTGCAGTCTAGACGGGGAAGCAGACCATAATCATATTGAAGGTGGAAAAGTTTATTAACACATATTCTGTAGCATAAAGTGTCTCATCAATGGATACATACATCTCTGAGTGTAATTCAGGATTTGAAGCTAAGAATTCCTCGGATGTCCCCTTGGGTATTTTTGAGAAGCAGCTTGGCCTAGTGGAGAGAACATGGGCCTGGGAGTCAGAGGACCTGGGTACTAGTCCTGGCTCTGCCACTTACTGGCAGTGTGACCTTAGGAAACTCACTTAACTTCTCTGCACCTCATTTCCCTTGATACCTGTTCTTCCTCCTACTTAGACTGTGAGCCTCATGTGGGATCTGGCTATTTTGTACCTAACCCAGCTCTTAGTTCAGTGCTAGTTATATGGTAAGCACTTAACAAATACCACAATTACTCTCATTATCTGATTTTTCCTGATATTTAATTTCCTTCAGTGGAGATTTGTCTCTTTTAGCTGCTACTTTTCCCGCCCTTAAGAACTCTAGAACAATTTGATTCAATATGTTAGCCCTTTACTGAACTCTGTTTTTTTTTCCAGAATCCTCCTCACCATCCCCTTCATATCCTTGTTCCTCAGGGTGTAGATGAGCGGGTTGAGGGTGGGGGTGACCACAGTGAAGAAGACGGTCGGAAACGTGTCCAGAGTCACAGAGAAGAAGCTGCTGGGCCAGAAGTAGACCACCGTGATGGACCGTAGAAGAGAGTGATCACAAGGAGGTGGGACCCGCGGGTGCCCTGGGCCTTATTCCAGACCCAGAGCGACTAGATCCTCAGCACTGCCCGGGTGTTGGACCCATAGGAGACCGTGATCGGGTTGAAGGGTAGGAGAGTCAGGGCCAAAGTGTCCACGAAGAGCTGGATCTCATTGTCCCCAACGTCCACACATGCCAGCTTGAGCATGGTGAGCATCTCACAGAGGAAGTGGGAAAGCCGCTGTTGTCCACAGCGGGGCAGGTGGTATATGACGGTGACCTGAATCGCGGTGTCCCCCACCCGACCCAGCCCGGCTAAGCCCACCAGGGCCCAGCAGAGTCGCGGGTGCATGATGGTGGTGTAGTGAAGGGGTCGGCAGATGGCGGCGTGATGGTCCAAGGCCATGACGACCAGAAGGATGTACTCCGACGAACCCAGGGCCAGGGAGACGTAGAGCTGGACCGCACAATGGACCAGGGTGATGGTCTTGGAGTGCCCCCGGATGTTCCACAGAAGCTGGGGGACGATGCTGGTGGTGAAGCAGAGGTACATGTGGGAGAGGTGAGACAGGAAGATGTACATGGGCGTATGGAGATGGAAATACAGTCGGTCACCAAAATAATGGCCAACAATCTTGCCCACCAGGGTTAGGAGGCCGAAGATCAAGACAACCATAAAGAAGATCTTCTCTAACTGGGGCTGAGCAGAGAAACCCACCAAGACAAAGTCCTCTCCAGAAGGGTCATTCGGCATCATTCTCGTCCTTGTAGGAAAAGCGAGGGAGGCAGGGAGAGAGAAAGGATGAGAGAAAGAGGGCGGGGTAAGAGAAAAAACTGGAGAGGAAAAAATAAGAGAGTGAGGGAGAGAAAAAAGAGTGAAGCAGTGTCCCGAGGTGACCCTGGGGTACCGACCATCTCAAAGTTAAATACTATCTTGTGACCACCTGAGCCTGCAGGCGGAACTCAGAAGTGAGGGTGGAATACTGCCCCTACAACCAAACCTGCTAGATTGACAGCCCAAGCCGGGAATACAGAAAGTGTCCCTCGCCCCCGTGCCAATTGAATTATGTATGGAGGAGGGGGAGAGGGCAGAGATTGGATAGACTGGCCGGAAGCTGGAGTGGCCTAGGGGCACAGGCGATAAATATCTGTCGCCTCTGACCAGACTGTGAGCCCACTGTTGGGTAGGGGCTGTCTCTATATGTTGCCAATTTGTACTTCCCAAGCGCTTAGTACAGTGCTCTGCACACAGTAAGCGCTCAATAAATACGATTGATGGTGATGAAGACACGCAGCAGCAGGAGGGGCAGCCGCAGCAGCAGCAGCAGCCCACGTGTCTCTCTCTGCCTAGACGGCCAGATGCCTGCTCTGCAACCGGAACCAACACACTGAGGCAAGGGCCACGGGACAGGTGAGTGCCTCATGGGTGGGACCCAGGTGCCCCGCTGCTGATGGGAATCATGAGTGGATTCCTCCCATGTAGGGAGAGCACATGGTGAGAGCTAGCCGCCCATCATGTGCGTGGGTAATTTAATGAATTCTTCCCATGTGGGAAAGTAAGTGGATTCTTCCCGAGTGGGAAGTGCGCATGGGTGAGAGTTAGCCATCTCACCCACGCGCAATTAACGTATGATTGTGTTCTTCCCGTGTCGGGAAGCTCTAATATTGCTAATTGAATTATATTCCTCCGGAAAGGGAAGTTCAATCCATTGCACCTAACAATTACATAAATTCAATTCACCTCGTGGAATAAACTTTATATAAAACTCAGGCTTTCCGTCCCCGGCCTCTCTCGCTCCCTCTCTCGCCTCGCCGATCACTGAACGAACCTGTCCCAGGACGACGGGTGACAGGGAGGCAGGGAGAGAGAGAGGATTATGGAGAAAGGGAGTGGGAAAGAGAAAAAGGAGGGAAAATGAGAGCGAGGGAGTGAGGGAAAGAGAGTGCAAGGGAGAGAAAAAGTGAGAGGGAAAGAGAGAGAGGAAAAGGAGTGCATGAGAGGAAGTGTGAGGAGAGAAAAGACAAGAGAAAAAGTGAGGGAAAGAGATCGTGAGGGCGAGAAAAGGCAAGACAGGGAGAGAGAGGGAAAAGATCATGAGGGGGAGAAAAAACGAAAGAGCAAAGGAGAGTGAAAGGGAGAGAAAAAGAAAGAGGGAGGAAACCAAGGAAGTGGAAGAAAGGGGAGCAAGAGCAGAGTGAGAGGAAGAGAAAAATAAGAGCGAGAGTGAGGGGAAAAGCATAAAGGAGAGAAAAAGCAAGACAGAGAGTGAGGGAAAGCAAGTGAGAGGGAGAAAAAGTACGAGAGAGAGTGAGAGGGCGAGAAAAGCAAGAGGGAGTGAGAGAGAACATAAGAGAGAAAAAGTGGGAGAGAGAAAGGGGAAAGAGTGAGAAGGACAGAAAAAGAGAAACAGAGTGAGAGGGAGAAAAATGTGAGAGCAAGAGAGAGAAAAACAAGATAAGTAGAGAGCAAGAGAAAAATAGGCAGAGGGAAAGAAAAATTGGGAGTGGAGGAAAGAGAGTGAGGGAGGAAAAAGTACAAGAAAGAGTGAGAAGGAGAGAAAAATGAGACGGAGAGAGTGATAAAGGGGAAAATGGCAAGAGGATGAGAGAAAAAATGAGAACGAGCTTGAGAAAAAGAGAGGGAAGGAGAAAAACGTATGAAGGAGTTAAAGGGAAAGAAAAACAGGAGAGAGCAAGTGAGAAACAGAACCAGAGAAAAAGCAAGTTAGTAGTAGTAGTAATAATACTAACAACAATAATAACGGTATTTGTTGAATGCTTACTATGTGCCAAGCACTGTTCTAAGCGCGATGGTAGATACAAGATAATCAGGTTGTCCCACGTGGGGCTAACAGTCTTGATCCCCGTTTTACAGATGAAATAACTGAGGCACAGAGAAGTTAAGTGGCTTGCTCAAGGTGACCCAGCAATAGCATTGATCGAGCACCCTGTGCAGTTTCAGTGACATTCTGGTGTAGTAGGAATGGTATTTATTTCACTCTTACTATGTGCAAAGCGCTATATTAAGGTCTGGGAGTGAAATAGATTGTGTCCAAGGAGTTCCAATTCTAAGATAATAATAATAATACTAGTAATAATGGAACTTGTTAAGCACTTGCTATGTGCCAAGCACTGTTCTAAGAACTGGGGTAGATACAAGGTAATTAGGTGGGGCTCACAGTTTTAATCCCCATTTTACAGATGAGGTAACCGAGGCACAGCGAAATTAAGTGATTTGCCCGAAGTCACACAGCTGACAAATGGCGGAGCTGGGATTAGAACCCGTGACCTCTGACTCCGAAGCCCAGGATCTTTCCACTGAGCAAAGCTATTGTCCTGGGTCCCCTTCTGAACACTTTGGCTCCAGAGAAAGGTGGAAGGGTGTGGAGACGGGCGAGAGAAAGGGAGGAAATTTGAACCTTTGAAGAAACGTAGAGTTCTTGGAATACCCTACTCTGGACTGGAAAATCTTCCAAGGGCTCTTCTCAGCCCAGAAAGGGAAGCGTTTTCATTCTGCCTACTTTTGAGCCAGGATAAGATTCAGTAGCTGACACTGAAGCAGGAGGGAATAAGGGTAGATTCTTAGAAGGAATTTTTGGTCTTGCAACACTGAAAAGGGACAAGTAGGATATGGACTCTGCATCCCAACGGGTTCTAACTGAAATAGAGAGAAACTCGATTTTCCATCTATTTTTCTAGCGTGTTCCCTTTCTGTGTCTCCTTCTCATCTTCCTCTGTTCCCTTACACTTTCTCTGGGGACCAATGTGTCTATCAAGTCTGTTATATTGGACTCTACCAAGCAATTAATACAGTGCTCTCTACACAGTAAGTGCTCAGTGGATTAGCTGTAGCTCGTTCATTCATTCATTCATTCAATCGTATTTATTGAGCACTTACTGTGTACAGAGCCCTGGACTAAGCACTTGGAAAATACAATTCAGCAACAGATGGAGACAATCCCTACCCAACAATGGGCAAACAGTCTAGAAGGGGGGAGACAGCCAACAAAACAAAACAAGTAGACAGCACTGGTTAAGTGCTTACCCTATGCCAAGCACTGTACTAAACGCTGGGCTGGACAAAAGATAATCAGGTCCCAAATGAAGATTACAATCTAAGTAGGAGGGACATGTATTGAATTCCCGTTTTTCAGATGAGGAAACGGAGGCATAGAGAAGTGGAGTGATTTGCCTTAGAGTTACATAGTAGACGGCAGACAAGTGGCTGAGGTAGGATTAGAAGGGAGGTCCTTCTGACTCCAAGGCCTTGGCTCTATCTGCAGGCCTATGCTACGTCTCACCCCTCAGCTCTTCCTTAGAGCCTTCCAGTCCTCAGCTCCCCGGGGTCGATGGGAACCTCTTGGCTCCCTTGACTCTCTCCCAAGCCACTACCTGACTCACATTTAGGAGTGGGCCATCTCTGACTGGAACAGGGGTAGTAATTGTGGGCTAGTGATGGCCAAGGCTTTCTCCCTGATTTCTTCAGCATCTGGGAGTTTGCAGACAGGATGGGGTTTTGAGGCAGGGCCAGGAGTAATGCCCATAGGGCAGACTACACTGTAAATTCCTCGAGGGTAGGGATCCTGCCCTATACTGCACTTTCCCCTGCTCTGTGCAGAAGGAGATCTCAATAAATACTCTGGATTACTCCTTGCTCCTCTGCCGCTAATCTCCTCACCGTGCCTTGTTCTCGCCTGTCCCGCCGTCGACCCCCGGCCCACGTCATCCCCCTGGCCTGGAATGTCCTCCCTCCCCACATCCGCCAAGCTAGCTCTCTTCCTCCCTTCAAGGCCCTACTGAGAGCTCACCTCCTCCAGGAGGCCTTCCCAGACTGAGCCCCCTCCTTCCTCTACCCCTCCTCCCCCTCCTCATCCCTCCCGCCTTACCTCCTTCCCTTCCCCACAGCACCTGTAAATATGTATATATGTTTGTACGTATTTATTTATTTATTTGTTTATTTTACTTGTACATATTGTATTTATTTTGTTAATATGTCTGGTTTTGTTCTCTGTCTCCCCCTTCTAGAGTGTGAGCCCACTGTTGGGTAGGGACTGTCTCTATATGTTGACAACTTGTACTTCCCAAGCGCTTAGTACACTGCTCTGCACACAGTAAACGCTCAATAAATACGATTGAATGAATGAATGAATGAATGAATGGATTAGTAGCACATATACTCAATTTCCATTTTCCTAAATACCATAGAGGCTACAGATTGGCCAGAGGGAATATGGGGTTCTTTGTTTCATCCCTAATCACCAGTTCTTTTGTGAAGAAAAGGCAAAGAGATTCCTACTCTGGTCTGGAGAAATGATTCCAGTGGGTGGGAGTCAATATTGGAGATTCCATACTCAGCCTCGTGAGCAAGAAGGTGAGAAGGAAGCTGAGCTAGAAACAGCTGAGCTGGGAGGCAAAGAAAGGATTATCCCCCAGCCACCTTTTCCAAATCTCTCCAGGAGCGGGTGGCAGTGGGAAGATGATCTGGGTAGGGCCGACGTCCAAGGAAATTTAATTCCCTCCGTCACCTCTGCTCTACATCAATTCCTTTTCCCAGAGTACTACTGCCCTTTCTGTAGGATCTCGGGAATTGAGAGAGGCAATCAGGAGATAAGGACCAGAATGTCTCTCCAGGTGCTCTTCACATTTGGGGGTTGGGGGAACCAATATTTCTGAAGTACGGGATCGCCAGAGATATGTTGGCACAGATGGGGAGGGCCCCCCTGGGGTTCTCACGCCCTCCAACTGTAACAATTAGTTAGGCATAGAGGCGGCCAGAGTAGGGACTCTTGGCAGAGAGCCTTGGGGAGAGAGATGCCTTAGCCATCAGCTTCCAAGTACTCCAAAGCATTCTCAAATTCATTAATCCCGGCTCTGCCACTCGTCAGCTGTGTGACTTTGGGCAAGCCACTTAAATTTTCTGTGCCTCAATTATCTCATCTGTACAATGGGTATTAAGATTGTGAGCCCCACTGGCGACAACCTGATTACTTTGTATCTATCCTAGCGCATAGAACAATGATTGGCACATAGTAAGCGCTTAATAAATACCATTATTATTATATATGATTGAGTGAATGAATGAATAATGGGGTGGACAGCGTGACAAGGGTCTTCATTCTTGATCTTCATCCTTCATTCATTCATTCATTCATTTATTCAATCATATTTATCGAGTGTTTACTGTGTGCAGAGCACTGTACTAAGCGCTTGGAACGTACAATTCAGCAATAAAGAGAGACAATCCCTGTCCACAAAGGGCTTACAGTCTAGAAGGGGGAAGGCAGACATTAAAACAAGTAAATAAATAAAATTATAGATATCAAAACAAGCATACGGACATCAATATAAATGAATAGAGTTATACATATATATGCATATATTCATAAGTGCTGTGGGGTGCGGAGAGGGAGGAGGGAACAGCAAAGGGAGTTAGTTGAGGTGATATGGACGGGAGGGGGAGCTGAGGAAAATGGAGGCTTCGTCTGGGAAAGCCTTCATCTGGATCTTCTTGCAAGGTCCAAAGAATAGCTGGACCACCATCTTTCTGATTTGTCCCCACCACTTGCTCCTACCAGATCCCAATTCTTATGGCTGCAGGCTCTTTTTCCCTCCTTGGCTCTGGTTTCGCCTGGAATTGGCAGAACTGTACTTGCTTTGTGGCATTCTAGGTACAATGCGAATAGTTCAGAGTCTCTCATTTTCATTTATGACTGTAGTTTCTGCTGAGACAAAAGCCAGTCTGTTTACAGACAAACCCTTGACTGATTCATTCTCCTGCTGGTTGTTGTTGTCCTAGATGCAATGTGAAGAGTTCAGGGTCTCCCATTTTCCATTTATAACTTTAGTTTCTGTTGAGACAAAGGCCAGTCTGTTTGCAGATACACACCTGACTGCTTCAGATTCTTCTCCTGCTTGTTGCTGCTGTTATTAAGCACTTAATATGGGCCAGACACTGTAGTAAGGGCTGAGATCGATGCAAACTAAGCAGGTTAGACAAAGCCTGTGTCCCACGTTGGGTTCACAGGCTTTATCCCCATTTTTCAGATGAGGTAACTGAGGCACAGGGAAGTAAAGTGACTCGCCCACGGTCACACAGCAGGTATGTAGTTAAACCGGGATTAGAACTCAGGACCTTCTGACACCATGCCCTGTGCGATTTCCACTCTTCAAACTGTTACTCAGGCTTGTATGCTGTGCTCTAGAATTACAGGTCTGGGTGGTTTAGTTCAGGGGTTCCTGCTTACATAGTATGTGAGTTCGATGTGGGCAGGGAATGTTTCTACCAGCAGTGTTGTATTGTCCCAAGTGCTTAATACATTGCTCTGCACAGTAGGTGCTCACTAAATGCCACTGATGCCATTAAATGGAGTTTGTTTCAGGGTTCCACTAGTGAACTGGGAATGATTACCATGTGGGACAGGGACTGTGTCCAACCTGATGAGTTTGTATCTACCCCAGCTCTTAGTTCAGTGCCTGGCACATAGTAAGGGCTAAACAACTGCCTCTAAAAAGTAGATAGTTCATTTTAGTGATCGACTACCTGAGCCTTCCCTAGAAGACGGTGACGCTTCTTACAGGATTTTTTCCCCCACAGATGCCCGTCTCCAGGACAAACTTCACGTGTCCCTATTTCTCAGAGCCATCCTGTCACTCCTAGCACCCTCCTCAAAGCTGTCTTCATGTCCTGTTACCTCAGGCTGCAGATGAGGGCGTTCAGAGCGTGGGACACCATGGTGTAGAACACGGATGACAGCAGGTCCAGCGTGGAGAAGGAGTCTGAGGGCGGCTTCAAGTGGGCGACAGTTCTCATGGAGATGAATACAATCACCACGGCGAGGTGAGGCAGGCAGATGGAGAAGGATTTGGCCCGGCCCTCGGCAGCCGGCATCCTCAGCATGGGCTGGAAGATGCACACGTATGAGACGATGATGGAGACGAGACATGAGGCGTTCAGAATGGCAGAGAAGACTGTGACCCCAATTTTCTGGAGGTTCCCACTGGGGCCTGAAAGTTCTATCATTTGGGGAGTGTCACAGACGTAATGAAAGATGTTGGACCCACCGAAACCGACGGAGAAGGTGGCGGCAATGTGCGTGGTGGAGCTCACAGTGCCACCCAGCCAAGAGGCAGCGGCCATCTTCCCACAGGCCCCTCTGTCCATGATGACCTCACAGCGCAGGGGGCGGCAGATGGCGGCATAGCGGTCGTAGGACATCACCATGAGCAGGGCCACTTCGACACCCGCAAGGGTGATTACTAAGAACACTTAAGAGATGCAACCCGGAACAGAGATTTCTCTGCGATCAGTCAGGGACTTGTGGATGGATTTGGGGACGGTGACGGAGATGAGGCAGAGGTTGCGGACGGACAGGTTCCTGAGGAAGAAGTACATGAGGGTGTGGAGGCGCCGGTCGAGGGTGGCGACGGTGACGATGAGGAGATTTTCCATCAGGGCCACCAGGTAGACCAGGAGGAACAGCGTGGCCTGAACCAGCTGCAGTTCCCGGACCTCTGAGAATCCAAGCAGGAGAAGCTGCCACCTAAAGCTCAACATGTCTGTGACTGAGCTCCTTATCTTCCCTCCCAAACCGTGTCCTCTCCCTGACTGTCACGTCACTGTGCATGGCACTACCACTACCGGGAGTCTCACAGCCCGCAACCTTGGTGTCATCCTTGACTCCGCTCTCTCATTCACCCCATACATTCAATTCGTTACCAAAACCTGCCAGTCTCCAACATCGCCACAACGTCGCCAAGATCTGCCCATCCAAACTGCTACCTTGTTGGTTCAATCTCTCATTCTAACCCGACTGCATTATTGCCTCGACCTCCTTTCTGATCTTCCATCCTCCTGTGTTTCCTCGCTTCAGTCTATACTTCACTCTGCTGCCCGGACTATCTTTGTACAGAAACGCTCTGGGCATATTACTCCGCTCCCCTCAAATCCCCATTGGGTGCCGTAGGGAGCGGGGGAAGGCGATGAGACAGGAAGTATGTGCACACAAACCGTACCCAACGGCTCAAGGCCAAACAGACTCAACAACAGGAGATAAAGAGACCAGGGCAAGAAAAACAAGCTTGCACCTGCAAGGCTCGGAGGCAACCTCAAGGCCATATCCGCAGCCAGCGATGGTTGGCAATGGGTGGCTGGGGGCGAGCCAGAGCAAACCCTTCGTGACTGGACAGAGCTGTTGTTAGGCTAGTGGCTGGAGGGCGGTCAAAGCCTCGATACGCCATCCCCCGAGAAAACCCTGCCCCCGGGCAATGGGGGGTATAAGAGACGAACAAGACAAAGGGGGGGCACGCATGCGCTCTCTCTCTCTCTCTCTCTCTCTCTCTCTCTCTCTCTCTCTCTCGCTCTCTCTCTCTTTCAACCATGTAACCGCTGATAGCAAATAAACGGCAACCAAGCTTTGGCCCTCTGGCTGACTCTTCCTGGTGTGAACGCGCGGCCCGCGTCCGGAGACGTCCGAAGACCCGGAGAGGGTAAGAACCCGAGAGTTGCCCCCGAAACCCCGGGGAGCAACGGGTTGCCTATCAACCTTCGCATGAATCAAAAGGTCCTAACTATAGGCTTCAAAGCTGCCCATCACCTCACCCATACCTACCTTACCTCCCTTCTCTCCTTCTATAACACGGCATGCACACTCCACTCCTCTGCCATTAACTTCCTCGGTGGGCCTCGTTCTCGCCTGTCCTGCTGTCGACCCCTGGAGCATGTCCTGCCTCTGGCCTGGAATGCCCCCCTCCAGATATCTGTCAAAATAGCTCTCTTCCTCCCTTCAAAGCCCTACTGAGAGCTCACCTCCTCCAGGAGGCCTTCTCTGACTGAACTCCCCCTTTTCCGCTCCTCCCCCTCCTCCCCTCTCCATCGCCCCCCCATGCCCTACCCCCTTCCCCTTCCCACAGCAACTGTGTATATTTGTACATATTTATTAATCTATTAATTTTATTAATGATGTATGTATAGATATTATTACATTTATTCTAATGGTATCGACATCTTTCTACTTGTTTTGTTTTGTTGTCTGTCCCCCTCTTCTAGACTCTGAGCCCTTTCCTGGGTAGGGACTGTATGTGTTGCCGATTTGTATTTCCCCCTTAGTACTGTGCTCTGCATACAGTAAGTGCTCAATAGATACGATTGAATGAATGAATGTTCTGGTCTGAAACATGGACCGAGAATGGAGAGGTTTTTTTAAAATGATGATCGTATCTGTAAGCACTCACTATGTTCCAATCAATCAATCAATCAATCAATCGTATTTGTTGAGCGCTTGCTTTGTGCAAAGCACTGTACTAAGCGCTAGGGAAGTACAAGTTGGCAACAGATAGAGACAGTCCCTACCCAACAGTGGGCTTACAGTCTAAAAGGGAGAGACAGAGAATAAAACCAAACCTACTAACAAAATAAAATAAATAGAATAGATATGTACAAGTAAAATAAATAAATAAATAAATAGAGTAATAAATGTGTACAAACATAAATGCATATATACAGGTGCTGTGGGCAAGGGAAGGAGGTAAGATGGGGGAATGGAGAGTAGGACGAGGGGGAGAGGAAGGAAGGGGCTCAGTCTGGGAAGGCCTCCTGGAGGAGGTGAGCTCTCAGTAGGGCCTTGAAGGGAGGAAGAGAGCTAGCTTGGCGGATGGGCAGAGGGAGGGCATTCCAGGCCCGGGGAATGACGTGGGCCGGGGGTCGATGGCGGGACAGGCGAGAAAGAGGCACGGTGAGGAGATTGGCGGCAGAGGAGCGGAGGGTGCGGGGTGGGCTGTAGAAGGAGAGAAGGGAGGTGAGGTAGGAGGGGGCGAGGTGATGGAGAGCCTTGAAGCCCAGGGTGAGGAGTTTCTGCCTGATGCGCAGATTGATTGGTAGCCACTGGAGATTTTTGAGGAGGGGAGTAACATGCCCAGAACGTTTCTGGACAAAGACAATCCGGGGGGCTACATCAAGTATGGATTGAAGTGGGGAGAGACACGAGGATGGGAGATCAGAGAGAAGGCTGATGCAGTAGTCCAGACGGGATAGGATGAGAGCTTGAACGAGCAGGGTAGCGGTTTGGATGGAGAGGAAAGGGCGGATCTTGGCAATGTTGCGGAGCTGAGACTGGCAGGTTTTGGTGACGGCTTGGATGTGAGGGGTGAATGAGAGAGCAGATTCGAGGATGACACCAAGGTTGCGGGCTTGTGAGACGGGAAGGATGGTAGTGCCGTCAACAGAGATGGGAAAGTCGGGGAGAGGGCAGGGTTTGGGAGGGAAGACAAGGAGCTCAGTCTTGGACACTGTTAACAGTCCAAGCACTGTTAATCAGGTTATCCCACGTGGGACTCACAGTCTTCATCTTCATTTTACAGTCGAGGGAACTAAGGAACAGAGAAGTGAAGTGACTTGCCCAAAGTCACACAGTTGACAAGTCATGGAGCCAGGATTAGAATCCATGAACTCTGACTTCCAAGCCCGGGCTCTATCCACTAAACCATGCTGCTTCTATTTGTTAAGTCGTATTTGTTTAGTGCCTACTGTATCATTATCATTATTACTATATCCTTACTATGGTATAATATTACTATTATTATTCTAATTACTGTTCTATTGTTCTGCTGTACATTCTGTACTGTTCCACTGTTCTATTATTACCCTTCTAAGAGTGGAGTAGATTACAGGTTCATTAAATCCTGTCCTGCATGGGGCTTACAGTCTAAGTAAGGGAGAGAAGAGGAGAACTGAGGCAAAGAGAAGTTAAATGACTTTTCCAAGGTCACACAGCAAGCAGTTGGAAGAACCAGGACTAGAATCCAGCTCCTCTGACTTCCAGGCCCATGCTCTTTCCACTAGACCCTACTGCATCTCTCAGGCCTGTTAGTTTGAGGGTTCCTTCGAGGCTGCAGGAACCCTGCCCTAAGAAGCTCTCCATCAGCTTGGCTTCAAAGCTCTCCATCCCCTTGCCCCTTCCTACCTCACCTCCCTTCTCTCCGTCTCCAGCCCAGCCCACACACTCTGCTCCTCTAATGGCGCTAACGTCCTCATGGTGTCTCATTCTCGCCTGTCCCGCCGTCGACTCCTGGCCCACGTCCTACCTCAGGCGTGGAATGCCCCCTCTCCTCATCTCCACCAAGATAGCTCTCTTCTCCTCTTTAAAGCCATACTGAGAGCTCAACTCCTCCAGGTGGCCTTCCCTGACTGAGCCACCTTTTCCTATACTCCACCTCCCCTCCCCATTACTCCGACTCCCTCCCTCTGCTCCACCCCCCCAAATAAATATGATCGAATGAATGAATGAATGAAGTCTTAACCTGCCCTCCATCCTGCCGTGGCCTGTGATATGGTGCCTTGTACCATATGTATTTATTCACATTAATTTATGTCTGCCCCTACAGACTATAAGCTCACTGTGGACAGGGACCATTTCCACCAATTCTGTTGTATCCTAATCTCGCAAACATTTAGTACAGTGCTCTGAAAATAGCCAATAAAACATGGCTCAATTGACGAATTGATTGTGAGAAGCAGCGTGGTTTACTGGAAAGAGTGTGGGCTTGGGAGTCAGCGGTCGTGGGTTCTAATCCTGATTCTGCCACTTATCAGCTGTGTGACTTTGGACAAGTCACAACTTCTCTGTGCCTCAGTTACCTCATCTGTAAAATGGGGATTAAGACTGTGAGCTCCAAGTGGGACAACGTGATTACTTGTATCTACCCCAGTGCTTCGAACAATGCTTGGTACATAGTAAGCGCTTAACAAATACCATTATTATTCTTATTATTATTATCGTATGTATCGGTACTGAAAACTGGAGGAGCTTGGGTTCAGCTGTAGTTGCAGCTTTCCTCGTTTTGGAGAAAAAGTAAAGTTTCTGGGATTTTTCTCAAATATTTCCCTTCCAGGATAGCATTTCTCAATAGTTAATCCATCAATCAATCAATAGTATTAATTGAATATCTTTCATTTGTAGCCCCCACGCCCTGGGTAGAGGGGAGAAGAGGAGAAAATGCAAAGGAGGAACGAGTAGGATTTAATCCTCATTTTACAGTTGAGGCAACTGGGGCCCAGAGAAGTGAAACGACTTGCCCAAGGTCACACAAAAGACACATGGCAGAACCGGGATTAGAGCCCAGGTCTTCTGCCTCCCAGGCTCGTGCTCTAGCCAGTAGACCACTTTGCTTTGATAACTCAATATTTTCACCTCCATCTAACCCGCAGGACCCTATTTCCTCAAAAGGAAGAAATGGCCAACCTCACGGCAGTGAGGGAATTCCTCCTGCTGGGATTCTCGGAGGTCCGGTAGCTGCAGCTGTAAAGGCTGCGCTGTTCCTCCTGGTCTACTTGGCGGCCCTGATGGAGAATCTCCTCATCATTGCCATCACCACCCTCGACTGGCGCCTCCACACACCCATGTAACCCTTCCTCAGGAACCTGGCCCTCTGCTACATCGGCCTCTGCTACATCTCCATCACCGGCCCCAAATCCAACAACAACTCCCTGACCGACCAGAGAGAAATTTCTTTCTCGGGTTGCATCTCCCATGTCTTCATGTAATCACCCTTAGGGGTGTCAAAGTGGCCCTGACACCACCTCCCGGTGGTGTCCTATGAACGCTAAGCCACTTTCTGCCGCACCCCGCGCTGCGAGGTCATCATGGACCTAGGGGCCTTTGGGAAGATGGCCTCCACCTCCTGGATCAGCGGAGGGCTGAACGGAGGCATTCACAACGCCGTGACTTTCTCCCTCCTCTTCTGTGACACCAACGCCACCCATTCATTAATTCATTCATTCAATCGTATTTATTGAGTGCTTACTGTGTGCAGAGCACTGTACTAAGAGCTTGGGAAGTACAAGTTGGCAACATATAGAGACTGTCCCTACCCAACAGTGGGCTCGCAGTCTAGAAGGGGGAGACAGACAACAAAACAAAACATATTAACAAAATAAAATTAATATAATAAATATGTACAAATAAAATAAATAAATAAATAGAGTAATAAATACGTGCAAACATATATACATATATACAGGTGCTGTGGGGAGGGGAAGGAGGTAAGGTGGGGGGATGCGGAAGGGGATGAGGAGGAGCGGAAGGAGGAGGCTCAGTCTGGGAAGGCCTCTTGGAGGAGGTGAGCTCTCAATAGGGCTTTGTAGTTCTCTTGCGACATCCCTTCCCTCTTCCGGCTCTCCTGTTCCAAACGCTACAGTGATGAGATTGCCGTTCTGGGCTACAGCGTGTTTCTGGGACTCGGTTGTTTCGTCTCCATCGTCGTCTCATACATGTGTATCTTCCGGATTGGGATAAGGATGCCGGCTGCCGAGGGCCGGGCCAAAGCCTTCTCCACCTCCCTGCCCCATCTCGTCGTCGTCACGATTTTCCTCTTCATAGACATGTTTGGCTATCTCAAGCCTCCCTCACACTCTTCCTCGGTGTTCGACCTGCTGCAGTCCGTGTTCTATGCCGTCATGCCCCCGACCCTGATCCCTCTCATCTTCAGCCTGAGCAACTGGAACATGAAGACCGCCCTGGGGAGGGTCCTGAGGTGGAAATTTTTCCCATATAATGGAATGCTTCTATAGTCTGTCCAAAAGTGGAAGACCAGCATTGACTCTATCCACTAATCCATTAGCGGTATTTATTGAGTGCTTACTGCATGCAAAGCACTCTATTAAGCGTAGATCCATTGGAGGACAGAAATTTGTGCAATCTGAAAAATTTGGCACCTAGATATTCAATTAATTGTATTTGCCAACTTGTACTTCCCAAGCGCTTAGTACAATGCTCTGCACACAGTGAGAGCTCAATAAATACGATTGATTGATTGACTGATTGATTAAGGCATTCATTTTCAATAATATTTGTAATAACATTTTCAATTTGTTAAGTGCTAACTATGTGCCTGGCTCTGCCCTCAGCACGAGGTTGGACTAACCAACTAACTCAGATTGTACACAGTTCAGTGTCCCACACAGGGCTCACAATCTTAATCCCAATATGACAGATGAGGTAACTGAGACATGAAGAATTTAAGTGCCCTGCCCAAAATCTCACAGTAGTCAAATTGCAGAACTGGAATTAGAACCCTTGCCCTCTGTCATATTTATTGAATGCTTACTGTGTGCCAAGCACTGTACTAAAGAAATACCCTCCTAGTAGATCAGGATCGATAGGGGTAGACAGAGAACATAGTTACGACCTCTATTGTAATGTCCTGTCCTAAGCGCTTAGTATAGTGTTCTGCACACAGTAAGCACTTAATAAATACCATTGATTTACTGATTCAAGTAGCACAATTTGTGCCTCGATCTTGTCTATCTCAATGCCAACCCCTACCTCTAGCCTAGAAAACCTTCCCACTTCATGTCTGACAGACCACCACTCTTCATTTGCTGTCTCGGAGTTGTCCCCCCTCATGGCGATGTCCTATGACCTCCAAGCCACCATCTGCAGCCCCCTCCGCTACAAATTCATCATGGACCGAGGGGCCTGTGGGAAGATGGCGGCCGCCTTCTGGCTCAGCATGGGCCTGTTCGGGGCGTTGTACACATCCGGGACATTGACACTGAGCTTCTGTGGCTCTAACCTGACCCAGAAGATTTTCTGTGAAATCCCTTCCTTACTTAAGATCTCCTGTTCTGAAACGCACGGTGTCATCGATGTCGGCATGGCCACTGGTTTAGCTTGGCTTTCGTATCCTTCATTTTCATCATCTTCTTGTACTTTCACACGTTCCGGGCTGTGCTAAGGATGCCGGTTGCCGAGGGCCTGGCCAAACCCTTCTCCACCTGCCTGCCTCACCTCGTCATCGTGACATTTTCATACTGAACAGAACCTTTGCTTACCGTGTCTGACTCACCCTCTGCCCTGGAACTGCTGGTGTCCGTGTTCTATGTCGTGATGCTACCCCCTGAACCCCCTCATCTACAGCCTGAGGAACAAATCATGAAGACCACCCTGAGGAGATTGATAGCGGGGAAATGCCTCTAAAATGACGGTAGACTCTCTTCTCGCTGAGGTCAGAGGCCCTTCTAACCTGGGGATTCTGGGTCCCCACACCTTAGGGTCGTTCACATGGGAACCACTGGTGACCATGGAGTCTTCCATAGAGAAAGATGGACAACCAGTTGCTGAGACCTCAGGTTCCAGGACCACAATGCCCGAATGGATCATAATATCAGCCGTCTACAAGGGGCGGTGGCCATGGAGATTGGCTATTGGTTTGTAGCATATGTAAAGTGATTATCATCAATCAATCAAGTGCTTACTGTGTGCAGAGCCCTGGACTAAATTGTTGGGAAACTACAATAAAACAGAATTGGTGAATACGTTCCTGTTATATGCCAGCCACTGTACTATAGGGTAGATACGAGACGACTGGGTTGTATCCAATCCCTGTTCCTCACGGAGCTCACAGTTTTAATCTCCATTACATAGATCAGGTAACTGAGGCCCAGAGAAGTGAAGTGACTTCACTTCACTTTACACAGCAGGTACATGGTGGAGCAGGGATTAGAACCCAGGTTCCTCTCTGACTCCCAACCCCGTGCTCTTTCGATTAGGACCACACAGTGTATTAGCAGAACTGAGACCAGACCAAGATCAGTCCTTGATTGGGACTGAGATGGCATGAAAATGAGGTGGCCTTTAATAATCAGTCAGATACTCAGTTAATCGTATTAATTGAGTGCTTTCTATGTGCAGAGCAATATACTAAGTGCTTTGGAGAGTACAATATAGCAATATAATGAACACATTCCATGATCACAGCAACCGTACGGTCTCGAGGGTAGACAGACATTAATAGACATAAATAAATGACAGATATGGATGCAAGCACTTTGGGGCTGGGACGAAGGGATGAATAAAGGGAGCAAGTCAGGATGACGCAGAAGGGAGTGGGGGAAGAGGAAAGGAGGACTGTAAGGGAAATAGAATTGTAAGAGAGGAGTAGAAAACCCAATTGGCATGGTACCCAACTGGACACTGGGGTATTGGTGCTATTAGACAAAGGGACACAGAAACTGTGAGGGTGGGCAACGGGGTCACTCATGGATCCTGGGCCCAGAACCGGAGACAGAGCAGCCAGAATCCAGGCTTTCCAGTAGAAAACCAGATGAATGGTCAATAAAGCACTTAGTACAGTAATCTGCACATATAATCACTCAATAAATGCAATTGAATGAATGAATCAACCAGTCAATCAACTGTATTTACTAAACACTTACTGTGTGTAGTGCACTGCACTGAGCCCTTGGGCGAGTATATACAGCAGAGTTGGTAAACATGTTACCTGCCCTCAATGAGTTTACAGTCCAGTGGGGGAGACAGAGGTTAATATAGATAATTAAATTATTGATATTGATGTAAGTGCTGTGGGGCTCAGGGTGGGGTGAATAAAGGGTGCAAATCCAAGTACCACAGTGATGTGGAAGGGAGTAGGAGAAGAGGAAATGAGGGCTTAGTCAGAAAAGGCCTCTTGGATGAGATTTGCATAAGGCTGTGAAGGTGGGAAGAGTGAGAGCTCAGAGGAGGATCCCATAACTAGTCAGTTTGCCAGTTTAGGTTCGTTATCAGAATTTCTCCGCATTATAAATGCATTGTGAGCCGTGACTATTTTTGTTTATTGTTTTACTGTATGCTCCCAAGCGCTTACTACAGTGCTTTCCACACAGCAAGCACTAAACGAAGACAATTGAATGAATTTGTGACCATGGGCATTCTCATGGGTGAGAGAGGTAACATTAGTGATACAGTCTGAGCCCTGCTAAACCTCGGGGATAACGTCAGCTCTGGGATTCCTGAGTCTTCCAGCTAACGAGTCTCTCCAGACGAGCCCGAGCTGGTCTTCACGGGGGAACCGCCTCCCCCAATCTCGGCCAGAACGACAACTGCTGTTTCCGAGGAGCCCGGAGCACTGGTTTTATGCCAGACTCTTTCTCGGCATGGCCACAAACCTGCATGAGGCGATGAGGAGGAGGAACTCAGTAACCCCAACCCTAGATCGCCCCGATGAGTCAAAGTCAATAGCTTAATCAATCCATTGTAGTTATTGAGCACTCACCGGGTGCAGAGCACTGTACTAATACAATTGAGTTGATAGACAGGATCTGTGCCCACACAGAGCTTACAACTCACTGAGTGCAGAGCACTGTACTAAGTGCTTGGGAGAATCCAATACAACAGAGTGATGATGATGATGATGACGATGATGATGATGATGATGATGGTATTTGGTAACTGCTTACTATGTGCCGAGCACTAGTCTAAGCGCTGGGGTAGATACAAGGTAATCAGGTTGTCCCACATGGGGCTCACGGCCTCAATCCCCATTTTACAGATGAGGGTACTGAGGCACAGAGAAGTGAAGTGACCTGCCCAACGTTACACAGCTAATAAGCGATGGAGCTGGGATTAGAACCCACAAGCCCGGACTCTTCCCATTAAACCACACTGCTTCTCTAGTGGTCAGACACAATACCTGCCCTCAGAGGCTTAGAATCTAGTGTGAAAAAGAGAGATTCAAGTGAATTACAGATAGGGAAAGTAGCAGAATATAAGGATATGTACGTGTGTGAGAAGCAGCATGGACTAGTGGATAGATCACGGACCTCAAAGTAGCTGGGTCCTAATTCAAGCTCCACCACTTGTATGCTTTTTGACCTTGAGCAAGTCATTTCACTTCCCTGTGCCTGTTACCTCGTCTGTAAAATGTGGATTAAGACTGTGACCCTCATGTGGGACAGGGACTGTGTCCAACTCGATTAGCTTGTACCCCAGCACTAAGCATAATGCCTGGTACGTAGTAACCTCTTAATAAATACCATCCAAAAAAGGGTAGGTAGTGGAGCTGAGATTAGAACCCAGGTCCCCTGACCCCCAGGCTTTCCACTAGGCCACGCTGCTTCCCAATCCCAGGCCAGCATAGAAGATATAGAATGAAAGTCCGGGTTGTAAAGAGGGACCAGATAAAAAGCCAGGAATGCAGAGAAGATGGAACTGGAAGTATGGGTGTGAGATGTGAGGCCAGGCGTGGGATGTAGGTGGAAAACCCGCCACTGTGCAAAGGACACTAACCGCCTGCAGGAGAGAGTTAGGAGTTAGGAGACGTGGGCTGAAAACATCTAGTTGACAACAGTCAAGACCAAGATGCCCAGATCCCAAGAGAAGGACAAAGGACAATGAAGCTGAGCCTAGACAGCCTCGAAGCTCTCTGCTGGCAGGGAATGGATCTTCCAATTCTGTTCTACTGTACTCCCCCCAAAGCTTAGAACAGTGTTCTGCACCCAGTAAGTGCTCAATAAATACCATTGATTGATAGATTGCCTACTGGACTGCCTTTTAGGCTATGGCAGAATCTACCTACCTGTATCGGATTACCTCAGTCACTTTTGGTTTGATTGAAGAGGAGCCAACGTGCAGAGCACACTCAAAATAAGGAAGAGAACTTATATTCATTTTCATAACATATATTTATATAAATATTCGTCACCTCCACTAGACTGTAAACTCGCTGTCGGCAGGGAATGTTTCCACTAACTCAGTTCTGTTGTACTCTCCCAGGAACTTAGTACAATGTCCTGCACACAGAAAGCGCTCAGGAAACACCATTAATGTTGAAGAAATATTAGGTAATATATGTAATTCATCCATTTCTAGAATGTGAGTCCGGTGTGGGCAGGGATTTTCTCTCTTTGTTGCTGAATTGTACTTTCCAAGTCCTTAGTATAGTGCTCTGCATACAGTAAGAACTCAGTATATACGACTGAATGATAATATCAGGATGCCCTTATGACACACCCCAAAAAGGTGTTTGCAGAAATGATCAATACATCTATGGTATTTACTGACAACCATCTCCAATCAGCAATCCTGAAAAACTGTCTCTAGGATTTTGATTGAGGAGCCAAATCAATTGAGTCCCGAGAGCTACCTAGAGGAGTGAAAGGGTGTTCTACCACCTGCGTCCGTGTCTCCTGTTGCATTTTTCAGCAAGGTTGAGTGGCATCACTTCAACAGCACCAGGCCCACACAAACCCACGCCTCACTCCACTGGTGGTGGGGAAATGGATAATAATAATAATAACAATAATAAGTAGGATATTTGTTAAGCACTTACCTATATGCCCGGCACTGTGCTAAGCACTGGGGTGTATACAACTAAATCGGGTTGGACACAGTTCCTGTCCCACTTGGGGCTCGGGGATTACACCTATTTTTTCCCAATTTTACAGATGAGATGCCTGAGGCACAGAAAAGTGAAGTGACCTGCCCAAGGTAACACAGCAGGCAGGTGGCAGAGCCAAAATTAGAATTCATGACCTTCTGACCCCCAGAGCCTTGCAAAGCTTCCCTGTCTCTGCCTTAATCTCAGAATCTGAATGACCTTTTGAAGATGCATTAAGTAATTTTCAGTGCCCAGATGTACTGACGATGCCAAAGCCTTTCATAAAATCTACTACGACATAACATCTTAATAAACTTGGGGAAAAAAAACTGCACTTGTTTTGTCTTTTTCTCACAACTGTTTAATCCAGAGAGGGATAGATACTAGACCCGAGTAGGGAGTATTCTAGAACTGGGGCCCGGTGTTCTAGGCTAAGTTAGTCAGAACTGCCTGACAGTTAGTTAAAGGGACCTAGTTCATTAACCGCATAGGAGAGGAACGGTTACCCAATATCAGTTCATGAGTCCCCATTGTTAATCAGGTTGGATTCAGTCCCTGTCCCACATGGGGCTAACAGTCCAAGTCAGAATCTGCCATCATTCTCCATTGTTCTTCTTCATTCTCCATTATTTTCCATCATCCTCCATCAACCTCCATCATCCATCATCATTTGTTATCCTCTGTCATCCTCCATTATTCTCTACTGTCTTCTGTCATCCTCCATTATTCTCCATCATCCTCTGTCATCTTCAATTGTTCTTCATCGTCTTCCATCAACCTCCATCATCTATCATCTATTATCTTTCATTCAATCGTATTGTGATCCTCCATTATTCCCCATCATCGTCTGACGTCCTCCATCCTTCATCATCAATCGTATTTATTGAGCGCTTACTGTGTGCAGAGCACTGTACTAAGCGCTTGGGAAGTACAAGTTGGCAACATATAGAGACAGTCCCTACCCAACAGTGGGCTCACAGTCTAAAAGACTTCTCCTTCACCTCCAATATCCATCGTTCTCTGAAATCCATCATCCCCCATCCTCGATCATCCTTCATTATCAGTTTTTCAGTGTTTCAGCCACTTCTCTCATGAGTTACTATACAAATGGCAAGTGGCCCCAAACGTTTTAATAAGGTATTCTGAAAAGCAGTATACTAATTAGCAGATCTTGGGTATCTTTCTTCTTCCTCCCTCATCAGGTAACATGGAAGGCTCCTAAAGATGAACAAACACACCTCAATGACCGGATTCCCCCTCCTGGGGTTTTCGGAGGTCCGGAAGCTGCAGCTGGTCCACTCCACAATGTTCCTGCTGGCCTACCTGGAGGCCCTGATGGGAAATCTCATCGTCGTCACCCTAACCACCCTCGACAGGCGGCTCCACACCCCCATGTACCTCTTCCTCAGGAACCTGTCCATCCTCGACCTCTACCTCAACTCCGTCACCCTCCCCAGTGCATCTCAATTCTATGTCCGAAAACAGATCCATATGCTTCCTGGGCTTTGTCTGCCAGGTTTTGCTAGTGATTCTCTTTGCTGCTTCAGAGATGTTTGTCCTCACGGTGGTGTCCTACGACTGCTACATACCCATCTGCCTCACCCTGCGCTACAAGGTCGTCATGGAGAGAGGGGTCTGTGTAAAGAAGGTGGTCACCTCATGGCTCAGCAGGGGGCTGCTTGGAGTTTTGTTATTCACTAGTATATCCTTTCTGCCTTTCTGTGAATCCCATCAATCAATCAATTAATCGTATTTATTGAGCGTTTACTGTGTGCAGAGCACTGTACTAAGCGCTTGGGAAGTACAAGTTGGCAACATATAGAGACAGTCCCTACCCAACAGTGGGCTCACAGTCTAAAAGGGGGAGACAGAGAACAAAACCAAACATACTAACAAAGTAAAATAAATAGAATAGATATGTACAAGTAAAATAAATAAATAAATAGAGTAATAAATATGTACAAACACATATACATATATACAGATGTTGTGGGGAAGGGAAGGAGGTAAGATGGGGGAATGGAGAGAGGGACGAGGGGGAGAGGAAGGAAGGGGCTCAGTCTGGGAAGGCCTCCTGGAGGAGGTGAGCTCTCAGTAGGGCCTTGAAGGGAGGAAGAGAGCTAGCTTGGTGGATGGGCAGAGTTAGGGCATTCCAGGCCCGGGGGATGACGTGGGCCGGGGGCCGATGGCGGGACATCGCCGCTCTCGCACCACTAACCCACAGCCCTGGATCACTGCCACTGTCCGCCTCCTTCGCTCTTATGCTCGAGCTGCCGAACGCTGCTGGCGAAAGTCTAAACACCATGCCAACCTCGTTCACTTCAAGCTTATCCTTTCCTGCCTTAACTCAGCCCTCTCTTCTGCCAGACAAAACTATTTCTCCTCCCTTATTGACACCCATGCCCATCACCCCCGCCAGCTCTTCCGTACATTCAACTCCCTTCTCAGGCCCCCGGTTCCTCCCCCTCCTCCTGCCCTCACCCCCAACGATCTGACCTCCTACTTCATTAACAAAATTAAATCCATCAGGTCCGACCTCCCCAAAGTCTCTTCCCCCCTTTCTCCAACCCCCCGGCTCTCAACACTCTCTGCTACTCTCCCATCCTTCCCAGCGGTATCCTCAGAGGAACTCTCCTCCCTCCTCTCAAGTGCTACTCCGGCCACCTGTGCTTCTGACCCCATTCCCTCTCATCTTATGAAATCTCTCGCTCCATCCCTTCTCCCCTCCTTAACTTCCATCTTCAACCGCTCACTCTCCAATGGTTCCTTCCCCTCTGCCTTCAAACATGCCCATGTCTCTCCCATCCTAAAAAAACCCTCTCTTGACCCCACCTCACCTTCTAGTTATCGTCCCATATCCCTCCTACCATTCCTTTCCAAACTCCTTGAACGAGTTGCCTACACGCGCTGCCTAGAATTCCTCAACAACAACTCTCTCCTCGACCCCCTCCAGTCTGGCTTCCGTCCCCTACATTCCACGGAAACTGCCCTCTCAAAGGTCACCAATGACCTCCTGCTTGCCAAATCCAACGGGTCATACTCTGTCCTAATCCTCCTCGACCTCTCAGCTGCCTTTGACACTGTGGCCCACCCCCTTCTCCTCAACACGTTATCTGACCTTGGCTTCACAGACTCCGTCCTCTCCTGGTTCTCCTCTTATCTCTCCGGTCGTTCTTTCTCAGTCTCTTTTGCAGGCTCCTCCTCCCCCTCTCATCCTCTTACTGTGGGGGTTCCCCAAGGTTCAGTGCTTGGTCCCCTTCTGTTCTCAATCTACACTCACTCCCTTGGTGACCTCATTCGCTCCCACGGCTTCAACTATCATCTCTACGCTGATGACACCCAGATCTACATCTCTGCCCCTGCTCTCTCCCCCTCCCTCCAGGCTCGCATCTCCTCCTGCCTTCAGGACATCTCCATCTGGATGTCCGCCCGCCACCTAAAGCTCAACATGTCGAAGACTGAGCTCCTTGTCTTCCCTCCCAAACCTTGTCCTCTCCCTGACTTTCCCATCTCTGTTGACGGCACTACCATCCTTCCCGTCTCACAAGCCCGCAACCTTGGTGTCATCCTCGACTCCGCTCTCTCATTCACCCCTCACATCCAAGCCATCACCAAAACCTGCCGGTCTCAGCTCCGCAACATTGCCAAGATCCGCCCTTTCCTCTCCATCCAAACTGCTACCCTGCTCATTCAAGCTCTCATCCTATCCCGTCTGGACTACTGCACCAGCCTTCTCTCTGATCTCCCATCCTCGTGTCTCTCTCCACTTCAATCCATACTTCATGCTGCTGCCCGGATTATCTTTGTCCAGAAACGCTCTGGACATATTACTCCCCTCCTCAAAAACCTCCAATGGCTACCGATCAATCTGCGCATCAGGCAGAAACTCCTCACCCTGGGCTTCAAGGCTCTCCATCACCTCGCCCCCTCCTACCTCACCTCCCTTCTCTCCTTCTACTGCCCAGCCCGCACCCTCCGCTCCTCCACCACTAATCTCCTCACTGTACCTCGCTCTCGCCTGTCCCGCCATCGACCCCCGGCCCACGTCATCCCCCGGGCCTGGAATGCCCTCCCTCTGCCCATCCGCCAAGCTAGCTCTCTTCCTCCCTTCAAGGCCCTGCTGAGAGCTCACCTCCTCCAGGAGGCCTTCCCAGACTGAGCCCCTTCTTTCCTCTCCCCCTCGTCCCCCTCTCCATCCCCCCGTCTTACCTCCTTCCCTTCCCCACAGCACCTGTATATATGTATATATGGTTGTACATATTTATTTCTCTATTTATTTATTTATTTATTTATTTATTTTACTTGTACATTTCTATCCTACTTATTTTATTTTGTTGGTATGTTTGGTTCTGTTCTCTGTCTCCTCCTTTTAGACTGTGAGCCCACTGTTGGGTAGGGACTGTCTCTATGTGATGCCAATTTGTACTTCCCAAGCGCTTAGTACAGTGCTCTGCACATAGTAAGCGCTCAATAAATACGATTGATTGATTGATTGATTGACAGGCGAGAACGAGGTACGGTGAGGAGATTAGTGGCAGAGGAGCGGAGGGTGCGGGGTGGGCTGTAGAAGGAGAGAAGGGAGGTGAGGTAGGAGGGGGCGAGGTGATGGAGAGCCTTGAAGCGTGAGCCTCAAGGCTTGAGAGGCTTGAGCCTCACTCTTTGCTGTGGATGTGTACAGAGAGCTCTCCTTCAGGGAAGGTTTGGCCAAAATGTTCCTCAGTACAGAGCTTTCTCTTTCAATCCTCGCCTCACTGTCCTCCTTTCCCTCCATTCCCTCCCTGGCACTCCTAACCCTTTAGATAGTCGGTGCTCAATAAATTCCGTTGACTAAGTGGTTGATGGATTAATATATTTACTGATAAGGGGAGTACAGTGCAGCAGAATTGTTAGACAGGTTCCCTGTCCACAGGAAGCTGACAGTAGAGAGAGTAAAACTTGTTATGGGCAGGAGACATAACTGCTAATTCTGTACTATATTGTACCCTCCCAAGCATTTAGGACAATGCTCTGCACATAGCCAGCACTCAATCAATGCCATTAAAAAAAGAGATCGTCTGGGAGGAGAATCTTCTTGGACATTTGACAAGAAGGTCAAGCTAAGCCAAAATCCTGAAAATGATAGTATTAGTAATAATATGTTGCCAACTTCTACTTCCCAAGCGCTTAGTACAGTGCTTTGCACACAGTAAGCGCTCAATAAATACGATTTAATGAATGAATGAATGAATAATATTTATAAAGAACTTACTCTGTTCATGGCACTGTAAGCACTAGAAGAGAATAAACATATGGGAATTAGACATGTTCCCCTCCCCAGGGACTGCTCACAATCTAAGATTGCTCATTACAGGAGAACCCATAGCTGTGGAAGTTACCAAACGATCATTTGGGTTTTTTTATTTTGTTTTGTTTTGTTTTATTTTCGTGGTAGTTGCTAAGCACTTACTATGTATCAACTCCTGGTCTAAACGCTGGATTAGATACACGTTCATTAATGGCAGAACATTGACATTGGTTGTGGTATTAATGGCACCACTTGGAACAGTGCCCAGCACGTAGAACTAGCTAGGACAGTGCCTGACACATAGCTCAGCAAACACCATAAAAAATTCAAAATTCAAAAAAAGAATATTGGAACTATGTTCTAGTCCCTTTGGCTATCAATGGGACCTAATAATGATGGTATTTTTTAAGCGCTTGCTATGTTTCAAGCACTGCCTCTAAAACACCAGTGAGTAGGTGCAGTGAGTACCCAGTCATTGGAGGAGCCAGGTATGGTAGGAGGGGGCAGGATCCTTTCTCTACACTCTAGGCTCAGGGAAAACAGTGTGGCCTAGTGGATAAAGCCCGGGCCTCGGAGCCAAAGGACCTGGGTTCTAGTCCCACCTCCACCATTTTTCTGCTGGATAACCTTGGGCAAGTCACTCAAGTTATGTGTCCCTCAGGTACCTCATCTGTAAAATGGGGTTTGGAACTTTGAGCCGCATTTAGGACATGGGCTGTTCCCAAATTGATTACTTTCTATCTACCCCAGTGCTTAGATCAGTGCCTGGCACATAGTAAGAACTTAACAAATACCATAAAAAAGCTCATTGTGGGCAGGGCATTTGTCTACCAACTGCCTTGCATTTACTCTCCAAAGTGATTACTTAATTCTTTCATTCATTCGTTCGTATTTACTGAGTGCTTACTGTGTGCAGAGCACTGTATTAAGCACTTGGGAAGTACAAATCGGCAACATATAGAGACTGTTCCTGCTCAACAACAGACTCACAGTCTAGAAGGGGGAGACAGACATCAAAACAAAACAAGTTGATAGGTGTCAAAACCATCAGAATAAATAGATTTATATAGATACACACATCATTAATAAAATAGAGTAATAAATATGTACAAATATGCACAAGTGTTGAGGGAAGGGGAAGGGGGTAGGGCAGAGGGAGGGATGGAGGTGATAGGGAGGGGAGGAGGAAGAGGAGAGGAAAACGGGGGCTCAGTCTGAGAAGACCTCCTGGAGGAGGTGAGCTCTCCATAGGGCTCTGAAGGGAGGAAGAGAGCTAGTTTTGTGGATGTGCGTAAGGAGGGCATTCCAGGCCAGGGGCAGGACGTGGGCCAGGAATCGACAGCGGGACAGGTGAAAACGAGGCACAGTGAGGAGGTTAGCGACAGAGGACCGGAGTGTGTGGGCTGGGCTCTAGAAGGAGAGAAGGGAGATGAGGTAGCAGTGAGTGAAGTGATGGAGAGCTCTGAAACTGAGAGTGAGGAGTTTTGCTTGATTCGAAGGTTGACAGGTAACCACTGGATATTGTTGAGAAGGGGGGTGACATGCTCAGAGCGCTTCTACAGAAATACAATCCTGTCAACAGAGTGAAGTATAGACTGAAGCAGGGAGAGACAGGAGGATGGGTGATCAGAAAGGAGGCTGATGGAGCAATCCAGTCGGGACAGGATAGGAGATTGAAGCAGCAAGGTAGCGGCTTAGATGGAGAGGAAAGGGCGGATCTTGGCGATGTTGTGGAGATGAGACCGGAAGGTTTTGGTGATGGATTGGATGTGAGGGCTGAACGAGAGAGCAGAGTCGAAGATGACACCAAGGTTGCAGGCTTGTGAGACGGGAAGGATGGTAGTGCCATCTACAGTGACAGGAAAGTCAGGGAGAGGGCAGGGTTTGGGAGGGAAGACAAGGAGTTCAGTCTTGGACATATTGGCCAAACCCATTGAGACATTCACCGGTTTGGAGCCCGAGGTCTTGGTCTAAGAGAGCTATAGTCCACTATTCCAGAAAGGTCCCAAGGTCACAGATAAGAATGCAAAAATTAAAAATTTAAAAATAGGATGTGCAGCTCTTTCTAGTGGAAAGAACCAGGACGACACTAAGGTTGCGGGCTTGTGAGACAGGAAGGATGGTGGTGCGGTCTATAGTGACGGGAAAGTCAAGAAGAATGCAGGATTTGGCAGGAAAGATAAAGAGCTCAGTCTCGGACATGTTGAGCTTTTAAAAAGCGGGCAGACACACAGATGGAGATGTCCTGAACGTAGAAAGAGATAAGAGCCTGGAGGGAGGAAGAGAGAACAGGGGTAGAGATGGAGATTTGTGTGTCTTCAGTGTAGAGATGATAGTTGAAGCTATGAGAGTGAATGAGCTCACCGAGGAAGTGAGTATAGATGGAGAACATAAGGGGACCAAGAACTGATCCTTGAGGAACCCCTACTGTAAGGGGATGGGAGGGGGAGGAGGAGTCCACGAAGGTGACTGAAAATAAACGGCCAGAGAGACAAGAGGAGAGCCAGAAGACGATGGAATCTTTGAAGCCAAGGTTGGGTAGCGTGTTGAGGAAAAGGGGATGGTCCACAGTGTCGAAGGCAGCTGAGAAGTCGAAGAGGATTAGGGTAGAGTAGGGACCATTGGATTTGGCAAGAAGGAGGTCATTAGTGACCTTTGAGAGGGCAGTTTTTGTGGAGTGTGGGGTACGGAAGCCAGATTGGAGGGGTCTAGGAGAGAGTTGGAGTTCGAGAAGTAGAGGCAGGGGGTGTGTACGACTCTTTCAAGGAGTTTGGACAGGAATGGTAGGAGGGAGATAGGGCGATAACTAGAAGGGGCAGTGGGGTCAAGAAAGGGGTTTCTCAGGGTGGGAGAGACGTAGACGTGTTTGAAGGCAGCGGGGAAGGAACCAGTGGGGAGGGAGTGGTTGAAGATGGAAATAAAGGAGGGGCAAGAGTTTTCATAAGATAAGAGGGAATGGGGTACGAAACACGGGTGGCTGGAGTAGACCTTGAGAGGAGGGAGGAGAACTCATCTGAAGATACTGCTGGGAAGGATGGGAAAGTAGAGGAGAGGGATGAGATCTGGGGTATGGAGAGGTAGGAGGGGTGACTTTGGGGAGCTCAGTCCTGATGATGTTAATTTTACTAATCATGTAGGTGGCCAGATCGTTGGGGGTGAGGGATGGAGGAGGGAGTTAAATGTCCGGAAGAGCTGACAAGGGTGATGGGCATAGGTGTCAATAAGGGAAAAAAATAGTTTGCCTGGCAGTGGAGAGGGCAGAGTTAAGCAGGAAAGGATAACTTTAAGGTGAACTACGTTGGCTTGGTGTTTAGACTTTCGCCAGCAGCGTTCAGCAGCTCGAGCATTAAGAGCGAAGGAGGCGGACAGTAGGAGTGATCCAAGGCTGTATGTTAGTGGTGCGAGAGTGACGAAATGGAAGGGGAGCGAGTGAGTTGAGTTGAGTAGAGAGGGTGGAGTTGAGAGCAGTAAACTGGTCATCAAGAATGGGTAGTGAGGATACGGAGGCGAGGTGGGGTGTGATGCGCTGATAGAGATGGATGGGGTCGAGAGAGCGGGGGTCTCTGTCGTGAAGTAATATATATTTACGGGGAGAGGAGTGTGAAAGCGGAGGCAGGTGAGAAGGGTTTTGATCGGAGAGACAGATTTCAGAGTTGGTGAGGGAGGGGATCGTGCAGCGGTAGGAAATGATGAGGTCGAGGGTGTGCCCAAGTTGGTGAGTGGGCGAGGTGGGGTGGTGCAAGGGATTGGCAAAGTCAAGGAGAGATAGAAGGCTGCGCAGCAGAGAAATGACCAGGGACATCTCTGTGGATGTTGAAGTCTCCGAGGGTCAGAGTGATCATGGAAAAGGAGAGAAGGAAGGTGAGATAGAGGTCAAAATCGTTAAAGAATGTTGGAGGTGGGGCCAGCGGGGAGGTAGATGACGGAAGAATCAAGAATATGGAGGGAGTGGTGGAGGCAAATAATATGGGCTTCAAAGGAGGGGAAGGAACGGAAGGGGGAGGAGGAATAGTGAAAAAGCGACATTGGGGTGCAAGAAGGAAGCGGACACCTCCTCCTTTCCCGGCGAGTCTGGGGGAGTGGGAGAAGAAGAAACCTCCACTGGAGAGAGCAGCAGAAGAGACCGTTTCATTCGGGGTAAGCCAGGTTTCGGTAAGGGTGAGAAGGAGGAGAGAGAGGGAAAGAAACAGGCCAACGATGAAAGGGAGCTTATCTCTAATGGAGCTGGGGTTCCATAGGCCGCATTTGGCAGCAGCTCTGGAGGGAGGGGGGAGGGGGTTGGGTGTGAGGGGTTGGGAGGTTTGGGGGGGGTTGGATGCGAATGAGTTTGCGGGAGTCTGGGTAGGGAGAGGGGGATGAGGGGTGGCGATGAGGAAGGAGAACTGGGATGGGGCAGGGGTGGAGAGGAGGGGAGGGAAGGGGTTGGAAGGGAGGGATTGAGGGTTGCGCTGGTAAAGAGGGATTCTGGGGAGGGGGTGGGAATGAGGGGTGGGGGTATCGGAAAGGGAGGGAAAGAACTGGGTGGGAGAGGGGAAGGGGAAGGTGAGGACTGGGAAGGGCAAATGGGAGCAGGGGAATTCATGGTGAGATCAGCGAGGAAAATGAACAGCACAGCGAGCAGTTAAAAATTAACACCCAAGAGCAACAAAAAAATAAGCAGATGATGACATCACAGAGAGCAGGTAACAATTAACATGCAATAGCAACAGTAAAATAATTGGATGATGCCCAGAGCAGAAGGTTGAATTGTCCATGGGTCAGTCAAATCAAAAAGGCTAATGGAAGGGAGAGGCTCTTGGCATAATACAGTGCTCTGCAATTTATTTATTTATATTAATGTCTGTCTCCCTTTCTAGACTGTAAACTCGTTGTACACAAGCAGTCTATTGTTGCATTATACTCTCCCAAGCGCTTAGTACAGTGATCTGCACACAGTACGCACTCAACGAATATGATTGAATGAATGATTGAATGAATGAATGAAGTGGAAGCGGCCTGGCTTAGTGGAAAGAGCACAGGCCTTGGAGTCAGAGGACCTGGGTTCCAATCCCAGCTCTGCCAATCGCCAAGTGGGTGACACTGGGCAAGTTACTTACCTTCTCTGAGCCTCAGTTTCCTCATCGGTAAAATGAGAATTCAGTACCCGTTCTCTCTCATCATCATCATCAATCGCCTACTAGGCTGTGAGTCCTAAGTGGGGTAAGGACTGTGACTATCCTGATGAACTTGTATCTACCACAGTAGCTCGGCACCAAGCTTCCTGTGGTGAGGGAACCTGTCTACCAACTGTCTTACATTGTATTATCCTAAATTCTTAGTATAGGGTTCTGCACACAATAGATGCTCAATAAATACCACTGATTGATTGTGAAACCAACACCACAATTATTATTAGTAGTAGCAAAAATATATCAGGATGAAAAATAACTGAATAATCTTTAAACAAAATATGAAAATATGCATGATGCTAAGGTTAGGAACGCCATCTATATTAAGTAATAGGCTGGAGAGATTGGGGTGCTGTGAACTAATCAGGGGAGGATTTCTAAGGAAGAGGAATTTGACACTGAGGAGAGTTGTGGTGTTGGATTGGGAGGTGGGGAGGAAGGCAATCAGACTATTAACTTGTTCTTAATAATCTGGAGAACTGAGTGAGAAGCGAAAATCTTCACCTGCAAAGTCAGATTTCTTACCTGTAAAGTGGGTTTCAATCATTTTCTCCCTCCTACTTAGACTGTGAGCCCCACGTGGGACAGGGACTGAGTCCATCTTGATTAACTTGTATCTACCCCAGGCTTAGAACAGTGCTTGGCATTTAATTCAATCATTTTTATTGAATGCATACTGTGGGCAAAGCACTGTACTAAACACTTGGGAGAGTAGAATGAAACAATAAACAAAGTCCCTGCCCAAAACGAGCTTACAATCTAGAGGGGGCTATAATAATTGCTTAGGGCACATGGTAAGTACTTAGCAAATGACATTATCATTACCAAAATATTTAAGTGGACCCTAATTTACCTTGGAGTTGATTTTCTCATATAAATACAAGTTCTAAGTTAGAATTTATTCCAGAACTTATGGAAAAAGAATACGAAATTCCACTTTGTGCTATGTTCTCTAATATTAACACTAGACTACTGTTTAATCTTTATTAAAGTAGCTCATGGCATGAGGCGTTCTATTATTGAGATGCAGCAGGACCTAGTGGAAAGAGCCAGGATTGTGGATTGTGAACATGGATTGTGTTCACCCTGATTAGCTTTCATCTACCTTAGCACTTAGTACAGTGACTGGCACATAGAAAGTCTTTTACAAATGCCATTAAAAAAGGAGGGTACCAAGGGTCCTGGAAGCTGGTGGTCAGCAGGATTCTGGAGGAATTGGGGATCTGTTTGCTCCAGAGCCCAATCAGTAGTGGCTAATGGCTATGTGGTCTGAGTATTTATTAAAGCACTTACTATGTGCCAAGCAATATGCCAAGTGTTGGGACAGAATAGCAGTTTTGCCTAGTGGGAAAAGCATGGGCCTGAGAGTCAAAGAATTTGGGTTCTAATTCTGGCTCCATCACTTGTCATCTTTGTGGCTTTGGACAAGTCACTTCACTTCTCTGTGCTTCAGTTACTTCATCTGTGAAATGGGAATTAAGATTGTAAACCCCACGTGAGTCACCTGGCTAACTTGTATATACCCAATGCTCAGTGTGTAGCCTGGTACCATTGAGAATTAGAAAGGGCCCCTTGATCTCAAGGAGTTCATAGCCTGATTAACTTATAACCAGCGCTAAGAACAGCACCTGGCACATAGTAAGTGCTTAGTTAGAGAAGCAGCATGGTCAAGTGGAAAGAGTCCGAGCCTGGGAGTCAGAGGTCCTGGGTTCTAATCTTGACTCCGTCACTTGTCTGCTGTATGGCTTTGGGCAAGTCACATCACTTCTCAGCGCCTCAGTTACCTCATCTTTGAAATGCAGATTATGACTGTGAGCTCATGTGGGACATGAATTGTGTCCCACCTGATTAGCTTGTGTCGACCCCAGCATTTAATACAGTTTCTGGTACATAGTAAGCATTTAACAAATACCATAACAAATAAAAGAGAGGGAATGGAGAATGGAAAAGGGTTGTGGGACGAGAAACAATAGGAACACTCTGTCCTGTAGACCAGTGAGACTAGACTCCTCCTTTAATAATGAAAGTGGTATTTGCTAAGAACTTACTACATTCTTTACTGAGCTCTAGGGCAGATGCAAATCATCAGATTGGTCACAGTCCCTGTCCCACATAGAACTCACAGTCTCAATAAGAGGGGGAACAGGTACTGAATCCTCTATTTGCAGATGAAGGAACTGAGGCAGAGAGAAGTGAGTTGCCCAAGATCACACGGCAGACAAGGGGCAGAAACAGAATTAGAACTCAAGTCCTCTATCTCCCAGGCTCAGGCTCTTCACTGTGCCATGCTGCTTTCCACAAGTGGATCCCTCCATTCTCCCCTTACCCCAGCAAGAAAGAGGGTAGGTTCATCTCGGAAATGAAGTTACTAGGACGGCTTCCCCAGCATGGCATTCATGTCCTTGTTCCTTAGGCTGTAGATGAGGGGGTTCAGGCAGGGGGTCAGCACTGTGTAGAACACGGACATCAGCAGGTCCAGTGTGGATGGGGAGGATGAGGGTGGCTCCATATGGGCAAACAAACCCATGAAAACATAGAGAGAGACCACGGCGAGATGAGGCAAGCAGAAGAAGGAAGATTTGACCTGTCCCTCAGTGGATTTCATCCTCCATGAGACACAGATTAAGGGAAATGACTTACGCAAGGTCACACAGCAGGCAAATGGAGAAGCCAGGATTAGAACTCAGGTTAATAATAGTAACAAAAACAATCATCATCATCATCGTTATCATCATCATCATGGTATTTGTTAAGTGCTTACTATGTGACAGGCACTGTACTAAAAGCCGGAGTACATGCAAGAAAATCGGGTTGGACAGGGTCCCTGTCCCATGTGGGGCTCACAGTCTCAATCCCATTCAAGAAATGAGGTAGCACAGTCACAGAGAAGTGAAGTGACCTGCCCAAGGTTACACAACAGACAGTGGCAGAGCTGGGATTAGAACCCACGACTTTCTTTGATTCACAGTCCCATGTTCTTTCCAGTAGACCACATTGCTTTTTAAACTAATCATTCTTATTTATTGAATGCTTACTGTACTAAAGACCTGGGAGCTTACAAGAACCAGCCTGCTGTATGACTTTGGTTCAGCCACTTAACTCTTTGAGTCTGTCTGTAAAATCAGGATGCAATATGTGTTCTCTCCTTCTCTTACAATCTGAGCCCCTGTGGGTCAGGAAACATGTCCGATCTGATTAGTTTGTTCCTACTCTAGCACCTGGCAGTCTTTTGCAAATACATTCTTCATAAATTGAATAATGATAATTTTGATACTGCTACTGATATTTAAAGTAATTTTATGAATTTTAAGATCACTCTTGGTGGTTATGAAAATCAAAAAATCAGAGGATGACAAGGGAGAAGGGAAACAATCATGGAAACTGTCCCCCACATTTGACTACCTGATTACTTATTTTGATGCCTGTCTCCCAACGTTAAACTGTGAGCCCGCTATGGGCAGTGATTGTCACTGTTGCTGAATTATACTTTCTAAGCCCTTAGTACAGTGCTCTGCACACAAGCAAGTGCTCTTTAAATGTGATGGAATGAATGAATGAATTTGAACGATCAAATCTTTGCCTCGAATCATTCGTTCATCCATCCATACATCTGTCTTACCATCCATCCGTCCATCCGTCTGTCTGTTCACTCATCTGTCTGTTCATCCATCCATCCATCCATCCTTCAATCCACCCACACATCCATCCATCCATCCATCCATGATAATAATAATAAAGTGGCATTTGTTAAGGGCTTACTATGTGCCAGGCATTGTACTAAGTGCTGAAGTGGATACAAGCTAATCAGGTTTTACACTGGCCCTGTCCTACGTGGTGCTCACAGTCTCAATTCCCATTTTACAGACAAGATAACTGAGGCACAGAGAAGTGAAGTGCCTTGCATAAAGTAACGCTACAGACAATCCGCCCATCCATCTATCCACCCATTTGTCCACCAACCCATACATGCATCCATCTATCAATCCATCCATCCATCAATCAATGGTATTTGTTAAATGCATCCTGGGTGTGAAGTACTGTAGTGAAGTTAAGTACTTAGTGAACCCTTCAGAGAGATCAAAATAAATTAAACACGATCCCTGCTTTCCAAGAGCTTAAAATCTAACAGGGGAGATAGACACAGAATTAATTAATGAGAGGACGAAGACGATAATGGAAAGAATGGTAAATAGGTGACTATGTGCTAAAGAGAACATTTTATAAAAAGCTAATATGTACAAAACTATAATGGTGGACTTGAGTGCCAAAATGGAGAAGTGGTCTAAGATGCTGATCGGTAGTTGGGAGAAGATGACTTCGGGAGAAGAAGAGTTAGGGAGGCATCTTGGAAGTGGTGGGTTCTTGGAAGGGCTTTGAAGATGGGGAAAGCTGTGCTCTGATGGGCTGGAAGTGGGGAGGAGGAAATGTGGGCTGACAGATAATATCTCCATTTTCCATCACTGAGATATTTTGAAAGGGGACAGAACCATTCAGAGGAGAGAATGCACTGACCTCCTCACCCTAGTTTGGTACAGTGACTCAGCGATAAGACAGAAGAGGGCGAACCATAGACTAATTCCTATTCCTTCTGAAACCATCATCATCATCATCAATCGTATTTATTGAGCGCTTACTGTGTGCAGAGCTCTGTACTAAGCGCTTGGGAAGTACAAGTTGGCAACATATAGAGACAGTCCCTACCCAACAGTGGGCTCACAGTCTAAAAGGACTAAAAGGACAGTCTAAAAGACACCAGGGATTTTCCCGTCGTGTACACCCAAGCCAGTATCAGTGATTCCTTCCCATCACCCTGTTCTCAGAACCCTTCAGCCCCTCCCAAACTGATAATAATAATGATAATAATAATTGCATTTGTTAAGCGCTATCTATGTGTCGAGCACTGTTCTAAGCGCTGGGGTACTGACAACGTAATCGAGTTGTGCATCTTGGGATTCACAGTCTTAATCCCCATTTTCCAGACGAGTTACTTGAGTCCCAGAGAAATTAGTTGGCTTGCCCAAAATCACACAGCAGGCATGTGGTGGAGAGCGGCATTAGAACCCATGTCCTCTGACTCCCAATACTGGGCTCTTTACACTAAGCTATGTTGCTTCTTATGCTGCCTCTGTGGGTTGATCTCCCACACCAGCCAGGGGGAGGGTTTTAGGATGGATTTAAAGTCATTTCTCGTTCTCTCTAGATTTGAAATCAGAAGACGTCAGAAAATACAACAGATTAAATGACCGTTTGATTGTTTGAGGTCATAAACAAGATGAAACTCAGAGAAGCAGCGTGGCCTAGTAGATAGAGCATGGATCTGGGAGTCAGAATGACCTGGGTTCTAATCTCCCCTCTGCTACCTTTCTTTGCTGTGACCTTAGGCTAGTCCCTTCACTTCTCTGGGCTTCGGGTCCATCATCTGTAAACTGGGGATTGAGACTGTGAGCCCCATGTGGGCCAGGGACCATGTCCATCCTGATTAGCTTGTATCGAATCCCAAGACTTAGTACAGTGCCTAGCACATAGCAAGCACTTAGGTACCATTGAAGAAAGAAAAAAGAAGCTGAAGCGCCCACCCGTTGACCCAGATGGTCACTAATATCGAAAACCATTAAGATGCTGTTGCCATGGGAACTTCGCAGTTAAGTGCCGTCACCGGATCCTAATCTCTGTGGGGTCTCAAAGACTGCGGGGACAAGCCCCCAAGATCCTGTCCTCCGGGGACCCCACCCTCGGAGCAGCGGTGGCTTTATCTAAGGGGACGGGGACCCTGCCTCGAAAGCGCATCTCAGTGTCCGTGGGAGAGCAGAGATCGGTGACAGCTCCTCGCTGCCCCTCCGTGGCCGCTGTAACCAGGAGTCTGAGGAGAGAGGGGAGAACAGCCAAGCTCATAGAGGGTCAGGGATCCCCCAGCCCCATGCTGGCCCGGTCAGACTGACCAAGGGTGGAGAGGGACAAGGAGGGTCAATCAGGCTAGTGACTGTGAGGGTCACTTTTGGAAGATGTTCATACCCGGTGTACAGGGTGGAGTTGGGGTCGGGGCTACGTACACAGGCAGAGAGAAAAGGTTTTCTCCTACGGTAGCCCCCAGGCCACCTCCATCCATCTCCCAAACCCCGGCTACCATGGATGCTGGACTAGGGTGTTATGGCATGGTGTCGGCCCAGTGCCATGGTGACATCAACCATCAGCTCAACCCTCCGGGTAGGTACAAGAGGATATGACTGAGACTGCACCAGCCAGCTGCTTCATCACCAATTCCTCCTCAAAGGACTTCACCCCCAAATCTTGGGCGGATTCAAGAAAGAAGCAGTGTGGCCTAATGGTTAAAGCATGGGATGGGAGTCAGAGGCCTTGGGTTCTAATAATGGTTCCCCCTCTTTTTCATTTTTAATGGCATTTGTTACGTGTCTACTATGTTTCAAACATTGTTCTAAGCATTGGACAGGTTAATCAGGTTGAACACAATCCCTGTACCTCATAGGGCTCACAGACAGTGCAGGAGGGAGATCAGGAGAACAGAGGCACATAGAAGATAAGTGACTTGCCCAAGGTCACACAGCAAGCAATTGGCAGAGCTAGAAATAGAGCCCAGGCCCATGTTCTTTCCATTGGGTCAGGCTGCTTCTCTTCTGGGTGATTTGGAGCGAATCACTTCACTTTTCTGTGCCTCGGTTCCCTCATCTGTAGGATGGGGACTGAGATTGTGAGCGCTTTGTGGGACGGGGACTGTAACGCACCCAATTTTCTTGTATTCAACCCAGAGTTTAGTACAGTGCCTGACACGTAATGACAGCTTAAGAAATACCATAAAGAGGTAAAAGGCATGATCCTTGTCCTCAAAGAATTCCCAATCTAATAGGCTAGATAGGCAAAATGTCATTTACAACTGGGAGGAGAAGAGAATGGATCAATGGGTATGTGGATGAGAAGTAACGTGGCTTAGTACAAAGAACACTGGCATGGGAGTCAGACGTCGTGGGTTCTAATCCCGGATCCACCACTTTTCAGCTGTGTGACTTCGGGGAAGTCACTTAACTTCTCTGTGCCTCCATTATCTCATCTGTAAACTGGATATTAAGACTGTGAGCCCCAGGTGGGACACCCTTCTGTCTCCCCCAGAGCATAGAACACTGCTTGGCACGTAGTAAGGGCTTAACACATACTATCATTATTATTATTAGTGCTTGATAATCATATTTTCAGTGCTTAATGTACACAGAGCTCTAAACTGAGTGATTAGGAGAGTTCCCTATAAAAGATTTGGTAGACATGTTCCCTGACCACAAGGAGCTCACCGTCTACGGGGGAAGCAGACATTAATCAGTCAACCAATAGGAATCATTTATTGAGCGCTTACTGCGTGCACAGCACTGTACTAAATGCTTGGAGGAATACAATATAAATGAGTTCTTAGACATGTGTCCTCGAGGAGCTTACAGTCTAGAGTAATGAACCTTGCCTTCAGCAGCAATATCTTGAGGGTCTGCGGATGCATTATGTCTAGAGATGGTCACTCACACATGGTGGGAATAAGTGAATTAGCTAAATCCTCCTTGAGAAGGTGGAATTCCAGAGAGTTTTTGAAGCTGGGATATCTTCGGGGTGGGGATTTAAAAGGGGTGGATTTCCAGGCCAAAGGAAGGGTGGGAGCCAGAGGTGGGAGGAAGAAGTGTCGAAAATAATTTATGGTAAGAATGGTATGGTTCTGTTTGGAGGGTTGGGTGAAGAACGAGGATAAAGAGGAGAGCTAGAACAGATGGATGACACTGAAGCCAGTGATCTGGTATTCGTTGAAGTCAACCCAACTACCATCCGTTACTCCTCTAGACTGTAAACTTGTGGGCTGGGACTGTGGCTGTTTATTATTCTATTGTACTCTCCCCAGGATTTAGTACAGTGCTCTGCACACAGTAAGTGCTCAATCAATATTACTGACCGAATTCATTTTCTACTTTACAGGAGCTACTGCAATCAAGTTCCCTCTGCTAGAAGCTGTGTGTCTTTGTGTGCCTATGTGTGTGCAGGCAACGTATTGGGTAGTGGAAGCTGCGAACAACTTCAGGCAGTGGGGAGAATTGAAGACAAAGATAGAAAAAAGGTCTCCCTTCAGACTGTAAACTCGATGTGTGCAGAGAATGTGTCTACCAACTCTGTTGGTGTGGTGGAGGGGAAACAATCTCAGGAATTCCCTTTAAATAGGCAAACATGATGTGAAAATCTGGATCTTTCCTTATCCCTGCTGGCTATGAAGCTCAAAGATCATTTTGAATTCAGTAACTGTCTCCTTTCAATAGAGAATCACTAGCAAATGTTCTGTCAGTTTCTTTCCTCATCCCATCAATGGCCTCTAACTTTGGCTCTTCCCTCATCCACTGAAGAAAGTCAATGCTGCCTCCCCAAAAGGCCCAACATCTCCAAGGTGATGGGATTCCTCCTGCTGGGTTTCTCGGAGATCTGGGAGCTGCAGCGGGTACACGTCGCGCTGTTCCTCCTGGTCTACCTGGCGGCCCTGATGGGGAATCTCCTCTTTGTCGCTGTCATCGCCCTCGACCGGCGCCTCCACACCCTCATGTCCTTCTTCCTCAGGAACCTGTCCGTCCTCGACCTCTGCTACATCTACGTCACTGTCCTCAACTCCATCCACAATTCACTGAACGACCGTCGAGTACTATGTGGGGTGATGTACAGAGTTCTGCACACAGTAAACATTCAATAAATACTATCGATTGATTGATTGAGTGAATGATTGATGAAAGAAGAATGAGCAGCAGCAGATTACCCAAACAGTTACTGAATGGAAAGTAGAAAACAGAAACTGAAAACAAGGCAGCAGATGGCAGAACAACGTCTGAAACGATATTTCATCCTGTAGACCAGTTTCAAGGACCAAGAACCAAGTGACCAGAGGGTTCTCATGTCGCCTGGGCTCCGAGGTCCTTGGGTAGGGCTGGTCTTCCAGGGATTCCGCTCAGAATGGCGTCTGCTTTACCTTTGGGGACGGGATCCATCTGGAGAAGCATCTCAGTGCCCGCGGGAGAGTGGAGAGAGTCTGAGGGCTCCTCCATGTCTCTCTTTGGCTGACCGAACCCAGGAGTCCCCGGGGAGACAGGCGACCAACCCAGCCTGGCAGAGGTCGGCGACCCCCAGCTCTACGCTGCCCCGGTGAGTGTGCCCTGGGATGGGGATGGAGAGACGGGGATAGGCCAGTAGCCCGTAGTGAGCTTGTGGACAATCTCGCACTCTGACCCCAGGTTAGAGTTCGGACCAGGTTTGCATTGCAGGCGGGTTTACAGGAGCAGAAATCAGGCTTCAGCAGGGACGAGACAGTGGCAGGTACCACAGCACAAGCCACAAGTATTGGAATCACTTCCTCTGCTCAGGTTCTCATTCGCATGGTCTTTGTACGTGGTCCGGCACTCATCTGCTATTTGTTCTAAGACACCCCCTCCACCGTCTTGCTGACATCCCTTTATAGGCCCTCTATCAACCCTCCGTCATTCCTCCATCACCGCTCCAGCGTCCTTCAATCATAATCCCTCCATCGTCCCCTCATCAACCCCCCACCATCCTTCCAACCCCCTAGAATCTCAGCTCGTTATGAGCAGGGAACGTGTCGACCAACTCTGTTGGATTGTCCTCTCCTTTAACGCTTTCGTCCAGTGCGCTGCATAGAGTAAGCGCTCAGTAAATACCATAGATTAATTAATTAATTAATTCAATCCTATTTTTTGAGCGGTTAATGTTTGCAAAGCACTGTACTAAGCACTTGGAAAGTACAATTCCACAACAGATAGACATAATCCCTACCCAACAACGGGCTCACATTCTAGAAGGGGGAGACAGACACTAAAACAAAACAAGTGAACAAGCATCAGTACCATCAGAATAGAAGCATTGTGGCTTATTGAAAAGAGTACAGGCTTGGGAGTCAAAAGATATGGGTTCTAATCCCGGTCCTGCCACTTGTCTGCTGTGTGGCTTTTGGGCAAGTCACTTAACTTCTCTGTGCCTCAGTTATCTGTATAATAGTCTCTGTATAATGGGGATTGAGACTGTGAGCCCCAAACGGGACAGCCTTACCTTGTATCTACCCAAGTGCTTAGAACAGTGCTTGGCACATAGTAAGTGCTTAACTAATGCCTTCATTATTATCATTATGAATAGAATTATGGATATATGCACATCATTAATAAAATGGAGTAATAAATATGTACAAATGTACACAAGTACTGTGGGAAGTGGAAGAGTGTAGAGCAGAGGGATGGAGTAGGGGCTATGAGGAGGGGAGGAGGAGCAGAGGAAATGGGGGGGGCTCAGTCAGGGAAGACCTGCTAGAGGAGGTCAGTTCTCAGTAGGGCTTTGAAGAGGGGAAGAGAGCTACTATGGCAGATGTGAAGAGGGAGAGCATTCCAGGCCAGAGGTAGGAAGTGGGCCAGGGGTCGACGGCGGAACAAGCAAGAACGAGGCACAGTGAGGAGGTTAGCTGCACCAGAGGAGCCAAGTGTGTGGTCTCGGCTGTAGAAGGAGAGATAGGAGGTGAGGTAGGAGGGGGCAGTGCGATGGAGAGATTTGAAGCCAATAGAGATGAGTTTTTGTTTCATGCGAAGATTGATAGATAACCCCTGGAAATTTTTGAGGAGAAAAGTGACATGCCCAGAGCGTTTCTGTAGAAAGGTAATCTGGGCAGTAGAGTGAAGTATAGACTGAAGCGGGGAGAGACAGGAGTATGGGAGATCAAAAAGGAGGCTATTGCTGTAAGCCAGTTGGGCTAGGATGAGAGATTGTACCAACAAGTTAACGGTTTGAATCGAGAGTAAAGGGCAGATCGTGGCGAGGTTGTGAAGGTGTGAATGGCAGGTTTTAGTGACAGACTGGATGTATGGGGTGAATGAGAGTGCGGAGTCAAGGATGACACCAAGGTTGCGGGCTTGTGAGACAGGAAAGATGGTAGTGTCGTCCACAGTGATAGGAAAGTCAGGGAGAGGACAGGATCTGGGTTGGGGGGAAGATAAGCATCTTAGTACTGGACATGTTGAGTTTTAGGTGGAGGGTGGACATTCAGGTGGAGATGTCCTGAAAGTAGGAGGAGATACGAGCCTGGAGGGCGGGAGAGGGAATAGGGGAGGAGATGTTGATTTGGGTGTCATCTGCATAGAGATGCTAGTTGAAGCTGTGGGAGCGAATGAGTTCACCAAGGGAGTGAGTATAGATGGAGAACAGATGTGGACCAAGAACTGACCCTGAAGGAACCCCTACAGTTAGGGAATGGGAGGAGGAGGAGGAGCCCACGAAGGAGACCGAGAATGAACGGCCGGAGAGATAAGAGGAGAACCCGGAGAGGACGGAGTCAGTAAATCCAAGGTTGGGTAACGTGTTTAGGAGAAGGAAACGGTCGACCATGTCAAAGGCAGATGAGAGGTCGAGGAGGATTAAGATAGAGTAGGAGCCATTGAATTTGGCAAGGAAGAGGTCATTGGTGACCTCAGTGGCAGTTTCGGGGGAGTGAAGGGGACAGAAGACATCATTTCTCCCAGCCCTCTGCCAAACCCGAGGCGACGTATGTAACTGGGGTCCCATGCCAGACCCTTCCCGGTTTAGACAGAATTAACTCTGCAGTTCATTTTCCTCATGGAGAGACACCTGCAATTGGATTCCCTGGACCTGCAGATTTGTGTGTGTTTGGGGGTGTCTGCGTGTGTGTCAGAGCAGGGTAGGAGAATCAGGGAGCAAATCCCTGACTTTAGGGAAGGGGACATCTGGGAAGGGAACAGTGGAGAATGTTCTCCATCTCTCCCTAGGGAACAGGTTTGGGGGTCAGGGAAGAACCAAATGAGTGACTAGATACATTTATGGGTGTATGCGTCTACCAACCTGTTTGTATTGTACTCTCCCAAGTGATTAGCACAGTGCTCTGCACACAGTAAGCACTCGATAAATACGATTGACTCTGCATGACTGTCCGTCTATGGGAGGACCCCGGTTTGTGAGTGAGCAGGAATACATGTGAGGGCATTATGTATTTGGAAACATGTATGCTTAGCTGTACATTTGTGTGAGAATGAATTAGTGTGCTTCAGGGTGCCCTGTAGGGTTGGTTTATCCTTGCCTTTTGTGTCCCCTGGGGTGTCGATAAACACCGCTATAACTATTATCCATCCGTCAATCAGCTTCGTACAGTGTTCTGCACACTGTAAACGCTCAATAAATACGGTTGAATGAATGAATATTTATTGAGCTCAGAGCAGATCTCTGTGTGTACAGCACTGTACTAAGTGTTGTACAATATAACAATATAACAGACACACTCCCTACCCACAAAGAGCTTAGAGTATCTGTACAGATCCATAATTTATTTCATATTAACATCCTTATCCCCCTTCAGACTGTAAGATTGTTGCGGGGAGGAAACATGTCCACCACCTCTGTTACATTGTATTCTCCCAAGTAATTAGTACAGTGCTCTGCACACAGTAAATGCTCAAAAATACGATTTCTTAATTGCTTGATTGATTGATACTACAACGTCTACTAGGGCTGTTGTTGCTATTGCGGCTACTATTACTGGGACTGCTTTCCTATCTTTTAGCTTTGTCATCTTGTTGTCCCCACTTGGAGAATTACGGTGTCAATCCTACTTTGGAATTCCCTCCTAGTTATGTGGAAATCTTTTACCAAGTTGCTAGGTCATTTTGTAATTGATAACTCTCTTCCAATATACCGTATGTTGCTCCTCCTCACCGGCAAAACTCCTGTTGATTTCTTCACCTTATCAAATCTTCGTCCTGTGCAGGGAGTCATCAACACCTACCAACGACCAGCATCTACACGGTGAGGGAATTCCTCCTGCTGAGTTTCTCGGAGATCCGGGAGCTGCAGTTAGTCCTCGGCGCGCTGTTCCTCCTGTTCTACTTGGCGGCTCTTACGGGGAATCTCCTCATTGTCGCCATCACCACCCACGACCGAAGTACATCACACCCCCATGTACTTCTCTCTCAGGCACCTGTCCTTCACTGACCTCTGCCTCATCTCATTAACCGTGCCCCAATCCATCCACAACTCCCTGACCAACAAGAGATCCGTCTCCCTAGTGGGCTGTGCCATCCAGGCCTTCTCCATGGTCTGGTTTGCCGGCTCAGAGCTGTTCGTCCTCTTGGTCATGTGCTATGACTGCTGCACTGCCATCTGGCTCCCCCTGAGACCGTCATGGCTCTAGGAGCCTGTGGGAAGATGGCTGTCACCTCCTGGCTCAGCGGGGGTCTGTTTGCAGCAATGTATTCAACTGGGACGTTCTCCCTGTCCTTCTGCAGGTCCAACGTCGTTCCACAGTTCTTCTGTGACTCCCCACTCTGCTGAAGATCACCTGCTCAAAGAATCAATCAATCAATCGTATTTATTGAGCACTTACTGTGTGCAGAACACTGTACTAAGCGCTTGGGAAGTACAAGTTGGCAACATATAGAGACGGTCCCTACCCAACAGTGGGCACACAGTCTAGAAGCACATTGCCAGCGACACGCCTGTGACTTTTGTGGCAGCCTTAGGCGTCGTCTGCTTCATTTCCATCGGCAAGTCGTAGGTGCATATTTTCCGGACTGCGCTGAGGATGCCGGCTGTCGAGGGCTGGGCCAAAGTCTTCTCCACCTGCCTGCCCAACCTTTTTGTCTTCACTGCTTTTGTCTCTGCGGGTGTATTTTTCTACATCAAGCCGCCCTCAAACTCCTCCTTGTTCGTGGACACCACCATGTTATACACGATTGTGCCTCTTTCCCTGAACCCCCTCATCTACAGCCTAAGGAACAGGGACACGAAGGCCGCCATGGGCAGGATCCTAAAAGGGTCGCTCATCCAGCCTCTTATCTGGGACAAAATGTCTCCTTCCCTGTGCAAATAATCTCACACCATCACTTAAACAAGGAATTGTCCTTGGACCCAGCGATATACTTAGCTGCCTTTACAGGGTTCACAGAAAACAGTGGACGTTGATGAATTGTCAAAGTCTGGGAGGGAGGCGGCTAAAACCGAAGTAGGACTGACAATCCAGATTTGGGAAGGAAGGGGAGACCCTGTAGACTGTAAACTCATTGTGGGTAGGGAATGTATTTAACAATTCTGTTAAACTGAACTCTCCCAAGTGCTTAGCACAGTAAATCCAGTTTGGGGGCGGTTCTAATCCCTGCTTTGCCTCTTGTCTTCTCTGTGACCTTGGACGAGCCACTTCACTTCTCCGTGCCTCAGTGACCTCATCTGTAAAATGAGGATTAAGACTGTGAACCCCACATGGGACAAACCGATTACCTTGTATCTGTCCCAGTCCTTAGAACAGTGCTTGGCACATATCAAGTGCTTAACAAATGAAATAAGTTTTTTGTTTTTTTTTTAAAAGTATCATGGCCTAAAGGAAAGTAAATCGCTCTGGACTGTAAGTTCATTGCGGGCAGGAAACGAGTCTACCAACTGTGTTACATTGAACTTTTCCAAGTGCTTAGTACACTGCTGGGCCCAGAGTAAGTGCTCAATAAACACGGTTTGATTAATTGATTGAGATGGGTTCTGATGCTAGCTCTGCTACTGGCCTACTGTGTGACCTAGGGGAAGTAACTTAACGTCCCTAGGCTCTCTCTTCCTCTTACACTTTGGGCCCCTGTGGGATAGGAATTGTGTTTGAACGGATTATTTTATTTCTACTCTGGCAAGTCGAACAATTTAGGCACACTACCTTTTAAGAAATACGATAATGATATCATAAATACTAATGACTACGAAAATATAATGATATGCTCTTTAGCATAACTCTGGGCGTGGAAATGAAAGTTGGAAAATGGGAATAGGTGTAGGAGAAGGGAAGAAAGGATGACTGCAGCTCAATATGTCTTGTCAAATCCATTCTCTCTCATCAATCCATCTTCCCTTTCTTCCATCCGTCCATCCTTCTAACCATGCATCTATCCATCCAGCTATCCATCCAACCAGAACAAGGGCTTGGGAGTCAGAGGTAGTGGGTTCTAATCCCGGTTCCACTACTTGTCTGCCGTGTGACCTTTGGCAAGTCTTTTCACTTCTCTGTGCCTCACACGTGTGCGTCACGTGTAAAATGAGGATTGAGACTGTGAGCCCCCTGTGGGACAGGGACTGTGTCCAACCTGATTACCTTGTTTCTACTCCAACACTTAGAACAGTGCTTGGCACATAGTAAGCGTTTAACAAAGAACATAATTATTAGTATTATCATTATCAATGGAATTAATTGACCACATCCTGGCTGTAAAGCACTGTAGTAAACTCTAAGGAGAGTTGAAAAGAGATATAATTACAGTGTTCCTGCTCTCCCAGAGATTGTGTTCTAATAGGGGAGATAGACACAGACACAGAATGAATTACATAGAGGAGGAAGGAGAGAAGGGAAAGATGAGAAAGTGGATGAACGCTTGATTCACGAGTACAGTTTCTATAGTCACTATGAACAGAGCTTCAACGAATTTGTAATTAGGACAAGTCAGAAGAAGCAGAACTGCCTAATGGGTAGAGCGTGGGACAGGGATTCAAATGGACATGGGTTCTGATCTCTGTTCCACCACTTGTCTGTTGTGTGACCTTGGGCAGAGTCGCTTGAGGAATATCCATACCTCACTTCCCTTATCTGTAAAATGAGGATTGAGATATGAGCCCCTCGGGGGACATAGACTCTGTCCAATCTGCTTAGCTTGTAAATACTCCAGCACTTAGTTTAGTGCCTGATATATAGTAAGTGCCTCACAAAGACCATAAGAAAAAAAGTTACAATTGGCTGATTGTCTGACAGATTGAGTATCTCAGGTTGTGAATTAACCAAAGGTGAAACCATTCACAGTGGCTAAAGAGTGTCAGTGAAAACAGGAATTTTTGAGACGCTCGGATGCAGATTCCACTATTTCCACGGGAATCCCAAGGTCCAGCAACATCGCTTGTTTCCCAGGAGCCTCACAAACGACGTAATCAGAGGGAGCTTGGCTTGTCCAGGCCACGAGGTCCTCAACAGGGCCATAGGCCATCCTCCAGGGATCCCCTTCGGAGCAGCTCCTGCTTTATCTACAGGGATGGGGGCCGTCTGGAGAGCTTCTCAGGGTCTGATGGAGAGCGGAGAGGGACCAAGGGCTCTTCTCTGTTCCTTCCTGGCTGATTAAACCAAGGAGTCTGAGGGGAAAGAGGAGACCAGCCTAATCCTGCAGAGGTCAGCGATCCCCTGCCCCACGTTGCCCCCTTAGGAATAACTGGAGGTGAGTGTAATGGAGGGGCGGATGTTGGGGACGGGGACCAGGATGATGATGGAAGAGATGGAGCCAGTCTGGGGTCCAAGTTGGGGTTCGGACCAGGGCTGTGGTCCTCAGCAGGGCAGGGTGCTAGCAGGAGCGGAGGTGTTTTCCAGTTCTGTAAGCCCAAACCATCATAATCCTCTCCTCCTTTCTCCTTAAACTTCGCTACCATGCCTACTACTCGCTGGGCTATGGTGCTGCAGCACAGTGTCAGCACTGTAGACGGTCACTTTGGCCTTCAGTGGGTCCTAGAATTCCTTGCAAAGGGTAAATGACAGGTACGGCTGTGAAAATGTGACCAGCTTTGGACAGCCACTGGCACTACCATCAATTCCTCCTAGTAAGAGTTCTTCTCAAATGTTGGGAGAAGACAAATAGTGGGAAAGGTTGGAATCTCTGCTGTCATGGGCTTTCTAGTGTACTGGGTTAGATTGACACCTACTAATTTACTATCAATCAATCAATCTTGAATCATATTTATTGAGCGCTTATTGTGTGCACTAAGCACTTGTAGGGTAAGAACAATAACAGTAGTACATGTTAAGCTCTTACTATATCCCAAGCACTGTCCAAAGCTCTGGGGTAGATATAAGTTAAGCATGTTGGTTACAGCCCTCATTCCACATGGGGCTCACAGTCTTAACTCCCATTTTATAGATGAGGTAACCGAGGCTCAGAGAAGTTAAATGACTTGTTCATGGTCACACAGCAGACATGAGGCGGGGCTGGAATTAGAAATAGGTCCTGCTGACTCCTTATGACTCCTAAACCTATGCTCTGTTCACTTTATAACACCATAACAGACACATTCCCTGTCCCTTCTAGAAGGAAGGAAAGAAAGAATGGAAAGATGAATATGCAATTATTGTGTGACATTTTGCAGATGAGGAAACTGAGGCCCAGAGAAGCGAAGCGACTTGACCAAGGTCCCACAGTAGCAAAGGAACAGAGGCAGGATGAGAGGCAAAGTCCTCTGACTCCCATTAAGCTATGCTTGGGAGAGTACAATAGAACATAGCTGGTACATATGCATGCTGCCCGCAAGGAGCTCACAGTCAAGAAGAGAACTCCTGGGCCCATGCTTTTTCCACTAAATGAGGATAGAAATGAGTTGATTCGCACTTGAGTTAGATCAAGTGGTTTAGAGGGCTGGGAAGTGAATTGGGGTAACTGGTTGGAGGACGGTGGGATTTTAGCAGTGCTCAGAATTCAGAAAGAACTGTGCTCTCTCTGATTTTAAGTCAATAAGAGAGGGAGTTCCAGGCTAGGGTGGAAACGTGAGAGTTGATCGCGAGTAACAACTAGAAAGTTGCTCTGATAGCTGAGTATATGAGTTGAATGATGAAAAGAGGTTATGTGCACTCGTAGGGCGGAAAGTCTTCAAGACGATTCCGAGTTTTTGTTGCTTGTGTAAAGATACAACTTGTCATGAGAGGAGAGGAGAGCTGTAGGGTGAGCGATGCTTTAGGAAAGAACTACATGAATGAGGTATGCTTGTATTTGAGTGTGTACAAGTGTGAATGCAGATATGTGAGCAAATGGATTCAGTTTGGAGGATACGTGGTTTTTTGTTGTTGCTTGTTTGTTTGTTTCATGGTATCGTCATGTGCTTACTATGGTCCAAGTACTGTACAGAGCACTGGGGTGGATACAAGCTAATCATCTTGGACATAGTGCATGCCCAATGGGGTGCTCACAATTGTAATCTGCATTTTTCAGATGAGGTAACCGAGGCACAGAGAAGGTAAGTGACTGGCTCCAGGTCACACAGCAGACAAGGTGTGGAGACAGAATTAGAAACCAGGTCCTTCTGTGTACCAGGATCATTCTCTCGCCACTAAATGGATGAAGCTATGTATAAAGCCATTTCTTGTTTGTAAAACCACCCAAAAAGTTTCACAACAGTCATGTACATATCTCTACGTTCTCTGACTTCTCCTATCTTCTATTTATTTTAGGTTCAGTCTCCTCAACCAAAAACAATACGCGAGATTTCGTAAGTGCTATGTTCCAAGCAAAGTATTAAGTGCTGGGGGAGATGCAAGACAATCTGGTTGAACATAGACCGTGTCAGACAACGGATTCACAGATTAAGTAGGAGGGAAAACAGGTATCGAATTCCCATTTTACTATTGTGAAACCTGAGTCGTAGAGAAATTAAGTCACTTTCCCATGGCTATGCAGTCGACAAGTGGTAGAGCTGGGATTAGAACCCAGGTCCTCTGACTCCCAGGCCTGTGTTCATTCCAAAAGTACCCTGCTTCTACACAGTTCAAAGCTTAGTGCTTCCAATAGAATGGATTGTCCTTGGAGGCAGTGATCATATGTACTAATACCATGTCCTCTGTAGGTACTGAATAAATAGAATTGATTGACTTAGAACTATTCCTTCACCAACAACATCAATGTCCCTAAATTGAAGTCTACCCTCTCTCCTCCTTTGCAGGGAGTCAACATCATTTCCCAGAAATGGTCGATGTCTCCACTGTGAACTCAAAGATCATTTTGAATTCAATAACTGTCTCCTCTCCATAGAGAATCACAAAGAGGTGTCCTGTCAACTCCTTCACTCAACTGATCAATTGACTCTAGCTCTTCCCTCATCACATGCAGAAAGTCAGTGCTGTCTCCCCAAAATACCCAATGTCTCCACGATGAGTGAATTCCTCCTTCTGGGTTTCTCGGAAATCTGAGAGCTGCAGCTAGTCCAGACCGCGTTGTTCCTACTGGTCTATCTGACGGCACTGTTGGGGAATCTCCTCATCATCGACTTCACCACCTTTGATCGGCGCCTCCACACCCCCATGTACTTCTTCCCCAGGCACCTGTCCGTCCTTACCCTCTGCCTCATCTGTCACTGTCCCCAGATTCATCACCATTTAATCGAATAATAACAGCTCCATCTCTTTCTTGGGCTGTGTGGCTCAGCTCTTACTGGTGATCTTGTTTGGTGCTTCGGAGAATTTTGTCCGCACGGTGAAATCCGATGCCCGCTATGTGGCTATATGCCTCCACTTGTACTATGAGGTCACCATGGACCACGGGGCCTGTCAGAAGTTGGGAGCCGCCTCCTGGTTCAGCAGAGGGATTTTAGGGGTTTTATGTTCAGCTTCGACTTTCTCCCTTTCCTTCTGCGGGTCCAACGTTGTCCAATAGTTCTTCTGTGCTGTCCCCTCCCTGCTGGAGATCATCTGCTCCGAGGACCACATCGCCAACCATGTGAGCGGGACCTTCGGGGTAGCGTTAGCCATCATATGCTTAGTTTCTACCATCATTAACTATTTTGACCCCTTCCTCACCTTCCTTCTCTCCCTTTCCACGCCCACTCTGATTCTCGGAGACTTCAACATCCACATGGATATCCCTGATGACTCCTCTGTCGCCCGCCTCCTATCTCTCCTTGACGCTGCCAACCTCTTGCTCCACCCCACCTCACCCACTTGCCAACTTGGTCATACCCTCATCCTCATCATCTCCTACCGCTGCACTGTGTCCACCCTCACCAACTCTGAAATCCCTCTCTCTGATCATATTCTTCTAACCTGCCTCCTCACTCACACTCCTTTCCCCGTAAATCCATATTACTCCCTCACAGAGATCTCTGCTCTCTTGGCCCCATCCATCTTTCTGAGCACCTCACACCCCACCTCGCCTCCCTCTCTTCTCTACCTAGTTTTGATGATCAGATTACTGCTCTCAACTCTACCCTTTCTACTCAGCTAGACTCACTCGCTCCACTTTCCCTTCGCCGCTCTCGTACTACGAACCCGCAGCCCTGGATCACTGCCACTGTCCCCCTCTTCGCTCTTATGCTCGAGCTGCCGAACGTTCCTGGTGAAAGTCTAAACACCATGCCAACCTCGTCCACTTCAAGTTAATCCTTTCCTGCCTTAACTCAGCCCTCTCTTCTGCCAGACAAAACTGTTTCTCCTCCCTTATTGACACCCATGCCCATCATCCCTCTCAGCTCTTCCGTACATTCAACTCCCTTCTCAGGCCCCCGGTTCCTCCCCCTCCTCCTTCCCTCACCCGCAATGATCTGGCCTTCTACTTCATTAACAAAATTAAATCCATCAGGTCCGACCTCCCCAAAGTCACTTCCCCCACCTCTTCTACAACCCCCGGCTGTCAACACTCTCTGCTACTCTCCCATCCTTCTCAGCAGTATACTCAGAGGAGCTCTCCTCCCTCCCCTCAAGTGTTACTCCGGCCACCTGTGCTTCTGACCCCATTCCCTCTCATCTCATGAAATCTCTAGCTCCGTCCCTTCTCCCCTCCTTAATTTCCATCTTCAACCGCTCACTCTCCACTGGTTCCTTCCCCTCTGCCTTCAAACATGCCCATGTCTCTCCCATCCTAAAAAAACCCCTCTCTTGACCCCACCTCACTTTCTAGTTATCGCCCCATCTCCCTCCTACCATTCCTTTCCAAAATCCTTGAACGAGTTGTCTACGCGCGCTGTCTCGAATTCCTCAACACCAACTCTCTCCTCGACCCCCTCCAGTCTGGTTTCCGTCCCCTACATTCCATGGAAACTGCCCTCTCAAAGGTCACCAATGACCTCCTGCTTGCCAAATCCAACGGCTCATATTCTATCCTAATCCTCCTCGACCTCTCAGCTGCCTTCGACACTGTGGACCACCCCCTTCTCCTCAACACGCTATCCAACCTTGGCTTCACAGACTATGTCCTCTCCTGGTTCTCCTCTTATATCTCCGGTCGTTCATTCTCAGTCTCTTTTGTATGCTCCTCCTCCCCCTCCGCCTCCCCCTCCCATCCCATCCTCAAGGTTCAGGTCTTGGACCCCTTCTGTTCTCGATCTACACTCACTCCCTTGGTGACCTCATTCTCTCCCACGGCTTCAACTATCATCTCCAAGCTGATGACACCCAAATCTACATATGTGCCCCTGCTCTCTCCCCCTCCCTCCAGGCTCGCATCTCCTCCTGCCTTCAGGACATCTCCATCTAGATGTCTGCCCACCACCTAAAACTCAACATGTCCGAGACTGAACTCCTTGTCTTCCCTCCAAAACCCTGTCCTCTCCCTGACTTTCCCATCACTGTTGACGGCACTACCATCCTTCCCGTCTCACAATCCTGCAACCTCGGTGTCATCCTCGACTTCGCTCTCTCGTTCACCCCTCACATCCAAGCCGTCACCAAAACCTGTCGGTCTCAGCTCCGCAACATTGCCAAGATCCGCCCTTTCCTCTCCATCCACACCACTACCCTGCTCGTTCAAGCTCTCATCCTATCCCGTCTGGACTACTGCATCAGCCTTCTCTTTGATCTCCCATCCTCGTGTCTCTCCCTACTTCAATCAATACTTCATGCTGCTGCCCGGATTGTCTTTGTCCAGAAACACTCTGGGCATGTTACTCTCCTTCTCAAAAATCTCCAGTGGCTACCAATCAATCTGCCCATCAGGCAGAAAGTCCTCACCCTGGGCTTCAATGCTCTCCATCACCTCGCCCCCTCCTGCATCACCTCCCTTCTCTCCTTCTACAGCCCAGCCCGCACTCTCCGCTCCTCTGCCGCTAATCTCCTCACCGTGCCTCGTTCTTGCCTGTCCCGCTGTCGACCCCCGGCCCACGTCATCCCCCTGGTCTGGAATGCCCTCCCTCTGCCCATCCGCCAAGCTAGCTATCTTCCTCCCTTCAAGGCCCTACTGAGAGCTCACCTCCTCCAGGAAGCCTTCCCAGGCTGAGCCCCCTCTTTCCTTCCCCCCGTCCCCCTCTCCATTCCCCCGTCTTACCTCCTTCCCTTCCCCACGGCACCTGCATATATGTACATATGCTTGTACATATTTATTACTCTATTTATTTATTTATTTTACTTGTACATATCTATTCCATTTAATTTTATTAATATGTTTAGTTTTGTTCTCTGTCTCCCCCTTCTAGACTGAGCCCACTGTTGGGTAGGGACTGTCTCTATATGTTGCCAACTTGTACTTCTCAAGCGCTTAGTACAGTGGTCTGTACACAGTAAGCGCTCAATAAATACGACTGATTGATTGATTGATCATCTCATATGCGCGCATCTTTCAGGCTTTGCTGAGGATGCCGGCCACCGAGGGCCAGGACAAAGCCTTCTACACCTTCCTGCCTCACGTCACCATTGTTATCTTTGTCACTCTGATAGCCATTACCGCCCATCTGAAGCCACTCTCAGACTCCTCCTCAATGCTGGACCTCCTGGTATCTGTGTTCTATGCAATGGTACTCCCTGTCGTGAATCCCCTCATCTACAGCCTGAGGAACCGGGACATGAAGGTGGCCATCGGGAGAGTCATAAATGGTAGCTTTCCCCACCTTTTTCTCTAAAAAAAAGCCTGTATCCTTGCCATCCCTCACCTCACTAAGATACACTACAGAGGGGTGCATATGAACAGTTGTCTTTGCTGGCTGAAAGGAGGCTTTCTCAGAGTCGGAAGTGACGTCTGATAATAGCAGTGTGTAATGCAAACTCTTCCTCAGAGGGCATTGCTCTGGGGTCAATACAAGCTAAAAGGTTGGACCTAATTTATATCCCACAAGGGGCTCAGTCTTCATCCCCATTTTACAAAAGAGGGACCTGAAACCACAGAGAAGTGAAGCAACCTGCCCAAAGTTCCAAGGTGATGGAACCAGGATTATTACGTGTGTCCTTCTGACTCCCAGGCCTAAGCTCTATCCACTTGTCCATGCTGCTTCTCTTGGGCAAGTCATTTAACCTTCATAATTAAAATACTATTTTTTTCCTTCCCAGACCACTGAAGCTTTCCAAAATCTGTCTCACATGATGTAGAAAAATTATCTCCTTGTGTTGCATTCTTTAGTATCGATGTCTTCTTTTGAATAAAGTTGATCTATCCAACTGCCAGTGCTGTGACTTGTGAAGTGAAGTAGTGTGATCTAGTGGAAAGAGCATGGGAATGAGTCATTCATTCATTTATTCAATCTTTTTATTGAGCGCTTACTGTGTGCAGAGCACTCTCAGAGTGCCTGGGTAGACTGTAAGCTCATCCAAAATGCCAAGCTGTACCACAGTGCCAAGTCCTGGCAGGCAGCTGCCTGGTAGCCATAGTTGGGTAGTGGATAATAATAATAACAATAATAATAATAATAATAATAATAATAATAATAATAATAATAATAATAATAATAATATTTGTTAAGCTCTTACTATGTGTCAGGCACTGTATTAAGAAATGGGGTGGATGCAAACCATGCAGGATGGAGGGGCTTGTGATGTTTGTGGTCACTGCAGTGGACAAGGCCCCCCTCCTGAAACTCCCCTGACCTTTTGGGAAATTGCTCTGGTCTGAACCCCAACATAGATCCAGAGTGTGAGCATCTCCCCAAACTGGCTCCAACTCTTTCATCCACCTCCTTGTCCCTCCCTTCCCCTCCACAAAGGTCACTCTCACTGGAGCAGAGTGGCTCTGAGGGGCCCTAACTTCCATCTCCCCTTGGTCTTCTGGGTGGGGAAGGTCATGAAGTCTCCAGAAAGCTGGCTACCGCATTTGGCATGCAAGATGTACTCAATCAATTACAGTGATGGACTACTGGCTGGATGAATGAATGGATGAATGGATGAATGGATAGATGGTTGGATGAGAGGAGATGGATCTGAACAATTGGATGGGATCTGTATCCATCTTTGCCTCCCTTCTTCCAACGGTCGTACCTACCCCAAGAGTGCATCCTATTCTCCACCTCTTCACAGCTTTAATGAAAGACATCTCCTCCAAGAGGCCTTCCCTAAGTCCTCTTTTCCTTTTCTCCCACTCCCTTCTAAGTCGCCCTAACTTGCTGTCTTTATTCATCCCCCTCCCAGACCCACATCACTTACGTCCATATCTGTAATATATATTTATTCATGTTAACGCTTGTCTCCCACTCCAGTCTGTAAGCTCATTGTAGGTGGAGAATGTGTCTGTTATATTGTTATACTATACTCTCCCAAGTGCTTAGTACAGTGCTCTGCATACCGTAAACATTCAATAAATGCTATTGACTGACTCCTAAATCACTTTTATTAATATCATCATCATTATCATCATCAGTCAAAAGTATTTATTGAGCACGTACTATGTGCAGAGCACTCTACCAAAATCTTGGGAGAGTAAAATACAACAAAATCAGCCATCATGTTCCCTGCCCATAACAAACTAGCAGTCTAGAAGACCACCTAATTGAACATTTGGTCAGCTCACTGGATAAAATCACCCCTTTCTAGACTGTGAGTCCTTTGTTGGGTAGGAACCGTCTCTATATATTGCCAACTTGTACTTCCCAAGCGCTTAGTACAGTGCTCTGCACACAGTAAGCGCTCAATAAATACGAATGAATGAATGAGTAAAATCACCCAGACCTGGGAGAGTTGAGAGGCTGAAATGTCTTGGATATTAGATCGGGATTCCACAAGCTATCCCTTCTACCCCCAATACTTTAGGAAAAATCAGTGCAATACAGGGAATCACTGTGGTCCATCCATCCGTATTCTAACCCCGGCTCTGCCACTAGTCTTCTGTGTGATCTTGGGCTCTTGTGATCTCCTCGCTTCTCTGGCCCTCAGTTGCCTCATCTGCAAAATGGGGATTGAGCAGTGAGTCCCACATGGGACAGGGGACTGTGTCCAACCCGATTTTCTTGCATCCACCCAGTGCTTAGTGCAGTGCCTTGCACAAATAAATTAAGATGATGATGAGGATGATTATTAACCCACCTGGAAGATGTCCTAGAAAGCAATTACAAGATCCCTCTAAATATACTTTTGCTAAACTTTGCAGGGGGTAGCTGAATCTAATCCAGGAAGTATAAATTCATGGGTTCCTGATTATAATCAGAATTAATTATCATTAACATAATTATCAATATTATCATTATAGTCTTGATTAACAGTTTACATGCAAAAGGCAGTAATAGTGCTGAGCAGAAACAAAATGATTAGCTCAAACAAAGTCCCTGGACGTTAGAAGCTCAGAATATAAGAGAAAGAGAAAGTATGTATCAACTTTGTTGCCAACTTGTACTTCCCAAGCGCTTAGTACAGTGCTCTTGACACAGTAAGCACTCAATAAATACGATTGAATGAATGAATGAGTAGCCTGAGTGTCACCCCTGATCCCTAGGAACGCCACCGGGTTCGAGTAACTGGAAGAGTTCCCCGTGGGAATGCTGGCATAAACTATATTTTGTTGTCCGTCTCCCCCTTCTAGACTGTGAACCCACTGTTGCATAGGGATCGTCTCTATATGTTGCCGACTTGTACTTCCCAAGCGCTTAGTACAGTGCTCTGCACACAGTAAGTGCTCAATAAATACAATTGAATGAATGAATGAATGAATGAATGAATGAACTTTTCATGTTACAGAGAGACCCAGGGAGTTTAGGTTGGTCACGCATGGACACACAGCTGGTCAATGGAAGGGTTGAAATTAGAACTCAGTTGTCATGGATCCCAGTGGCATGATCAATCCCCTCTTAACTGTAAGCTCCTTGTGGGCATGAAGCATGCCTACCAAATATTTTCTTTATCTTTCCGTCCAAACCCTGTCCTCCCCTTGATTTTCCTGTCACTATAGATGACCCACCATTCTTCCTATCTCACAAGACCATAATCCTAGCATTATTCTCAACTCCTCTCTCTCATTCAACTCACAAATTCAATACATCACTAAATCCTGTTAGTTCCACCTTCACAACATGGTTAAAATCTGTCCTTTCCTCTCCATTTGAAATGCTACCCTGTTAATCCAATTCCTTATTCTATCCCACCTTGATTAGTTTATCAATCTCCTTACTGACCTCCCAGGCCTCCTGCCTCTCCCCACCCAGTCCATATTTGACTCTGCTGCCTGGATCATTTTGCCATAAAAACTTCCAGTCCTTGTTTCCCCCCTCCTCGAGAACCTCCAGTGTTTTCCCATGCACCTCCTCATCAAACGGAACTTCCACACCACTGGCTTTAAATCCCTCAATAACTTGTCCCCTCCTACCTCACCTCGCTACTCTCCTACTATAACCAAGACAGCATGCTTCGCTCCTGTAGTAAATATGATTGATTGACTAATGAATTGAATATGAGCACAAGGAAATGGGCATTTCGACCTATAGAGGGGTCTGTGGGAATCTCCTTTTTAAGACTGTCCACAGCGCAGCTTTCAAGTTCCGGTTCCTCAGGCTGTAGATGAGGGGGTTCAAGGCCGGGGCATGACGACGTAGAACACAGACATCAGCAGGTCGAACACCGAGAAAGAGTGTGAGGGCGGCTTGAGATAGCCGAACACTCCTGTGGATAGGAACATGGTAACGATGATGAGATGGAGCAGGCAGGTGGAGAAAGCTTTGGTCCGGCCCTCGGCGGCCGGAATCCTCGGCATGGCCCCGATGATGTGCACGTAGGAGACAACAATGTAAATGGAGCCTAAGGCACCTATGGTTAGCCCAAAGGTCACGCTCACATCGATGGCGGAGTTGTCTTCAGAGTAGGTGATCTTCAGCAGGGAGGGGATGTCTCAGAAGAACTGCTGGACGGCGTTGGACCCGCAGAAGGACAAGCAGAAGATCGAAGCTGAAAACAAGACAACGAACAGGCCTCCACTGAGCCAGGAGGCGACTGCCATCTTCCCACAAGCTCCTGGTTTCATGACAACCTCGTAGCGCAAGAGAAGGAAAATATTAGCCTAGTAGTCGTGGGACATCGCCATGAAGACGAAGAACTCCGAGGCAGCAAACAGGACCAGCAGGAAGAGCTGAGTGGCACAGCTCAAGAAGGAGATGGATCGGCAGTTAGTCAGGGAGATGGTGACAGATTTGGGGATGGTGACAGAGATGAGGCAGAGGTCGATGAGGGCCAGATTCATCCATTCATTCATTCAATCGCATTTATTGAGCGCTTACTGTGTGCAGAGCACTGTACTAAGCGCTTGGGAAGTACAAGTTGGCAACATATAGAGACGGTCCCTACCCAACAGCGGGGCCAGGTTCCTCAGGAAGAAGTGCATGGGGATGTAGAGGCATTGGTCGAGGGCAGTGACGGTGACGATGAGGAAATTCCCCATTAGTGCCGCCAGGTAGACCAGGAGTAACAGGACGGCATGGATCAGCTGCAGCTCCCGGACCTCCGAGAAGCCCAGCAGAAGGAATTTCATCACTTGGAGGTATTGGACATTTCTTGGGGATGATGTTAACTCCCTTCACAGGAAGAGGGAAGACTTCAATTTACAAGCCTTGATTGTGTCGAAAAAGGAATCAACATTAATTCCTATAGGAGTAAATCAATCATTTGTACGTTCTTAGCACCTACAGAGTTCAATAGCATTAGTAGAGATGATCCCTGCTGTCAAGGAATTCCAAGCTCACAGTCTTGTTGGAGTGGCAGAGTGAAGTGGCAAGGGCACAGTCCTTGGAGTAGGAGAACCCGGGTTCTAATTATGGCTCTAACCACTTGCCTCTTGTGTGACCTTGGGCAGCATATTTAACTTCTCTGAGCACCAGATTCTTCATTTATAAAATGGAAATTCAAGGCCTCAATTTATCCTCTCTACTGAAACTATAATTCCAGTACGAGGTAAACACTGTGTTCTACCTGATTACTGTGCATCTACTCCTGCACATACTACTGAGCGTGGTGTATAATTAGCATTTAGCAAGAGACACAAGGATTATTATTATTTGGGGAGACAGAAACCTAAAATAAATTGCAGATAGGAGACCACAAGAGAGCATGAAGAGAGATGAACTTGGCTGTTGTGAAATTATGTAGGTCAATCAACATATTTATTGAGCAGATACTATGTGCAGAACACTGTACTAAATGCTCAGAAGAGTCCAACATGATGGAGATTGTAGGTACGCTCCCTGCCTATGACGAGCTTATTGTCTAGAAGTGATTTTACACTCAAAGTAATATCCTCAGCCCCTCTTAGGACCGCACCTGGAGAGTTTCCATTACTCTACCAGTGTCGGCTATGGGATGGAGAGTCAAGCAGAGGCCTACCCATTCCATTTCTAGCTTGGGCATTGGCTAGCGAGTGGCAGGCAATCTGCTATAAGTCAAAACTCATCTGTGCTGGGAAGCAACGGCATGGGAGAGAGTCGAGGGTGGAAACTCAAGTTTACTGAATGGAAGAAGGCAGTGGTTAACCACTGCCATATGTTTACCAAGAAGCTTTTATGGATAAAATACCAGTATTCATTTTAATATGTGCATCCATAATGATAATAATAATAATTAGAACCCAAGACCTCTGACTCCCAAGCCCATGCTCTTTCCACTGAGCCATGCTTCTTGGTAAACATAAAGAAGTGGTTTACGATTGCCTCCTTCTGCACAGTGAAATCCTAATCTCTGCCATTGTCTTTGATCCACATTTTGGTAATCGGGGTTCAGTGGAAAGAGCACGGACTTTGGAGTCAGAGGTCATGGGTTCAAATCCCGGCTCCGCCAATTGTCAGTTGTGTGACTTTGGGCAAGTCACTTAACTTCTCTGTGCCTCATTTACCTCATCTGTAAAATGGGTATTAAGACTGTGAACCCCACGTGGGAAAACCTGATCACCTTGTAATCTCCCCAGCTCTTAGAACAATGCTTTGCACATAGTAAGCGCTTAATAAATATTATTATTATTATTATTATTATCAGTTGTTCATCTGCCTTTGACTCTTTCCCATGCCGCTGCTGCCCAGCACAGGTAAATCAACTTTGCTTCCACTTAGGCCTTTCCATTATGGGTAACCCTAGTGAGAGTATCTTTCAGTGGCATGGCTCTAAGCTTCAGTGATGTATGCAAATTCTCCTGCCACGGTAAGGCATTTACTCATAGGAGAACTTCCATTCAGAAAAACTGATGATGGTACCAGGGTTTTTCCCAGAATAAGTCACGCTCTCTCATCCCTCACAATCACGTTCCCGCTGAAAATGTTTTTGAAATACAGGAACCACTGTCAGTCGAAGTGATAAAGCATCGTGCTGATGTCCGGTTGCAGCATCCGAGCCTGGCGGGTGGTTTCCATGGTAGCCAGGATGGGGATGTTGGAGGGAGGAGAGCTGTGTCGGTGACAGGGTACCTGGTGGATAGAGCATGGGCCTGGGAGTCAGAAGGATGTGAGTACTAATCCCCGCTCCCTCACAAGCCTGCTATAATAATAATAATGATGACATTTAGTAAGCGCTTACTATGTGCAAAACACTGTTCTAAGCGCTGGGGGGATACAAGGTGATCAGGTTGCCCCACGAGGGGCTCACAGTCTTAATCCCCATTTTACAGATGAGGTAACTGAGGCTCAGAGAAGTGACCTTGAGCAACTCGCTTCACTTCCTTGTGCCTCGGTTACCTCATGTGTAAAATGGGGATAAGAGTGTGTGCCCCCTGATGGACAGGGCCTGTGTTCAACCTGATTAACTTGTATCTAACCCAGCGCTTAGAACAGTGCTTGGCACACAGTAAGTGCTTAACATGTACCAAAATTATTCATTATTTATTATTGTTGGCAAGCCGTTCTCCTCCTACAAGCCTGCCCTGTTTGAAGTACGGTCTTAGTCTGAACTTGTCTCTCCCCCCTTGTAGACTGTGAGCCCGTTGTGAGAAGGGATTGTCTCTGTTGCTGAATTGTACTTTCCAAGCTCTTAGTGCAGTGCTCTTCACACAGTAATCGCTTGATAAATACGATTGAATGAATGAATGAACTCTAAACTGTTCCCCAAGAGCGAGAATCTCCCCAGAATGTCTCTATCTCTGGCTTCACCTTTCTGGTTCCATCCTGCCTCTTTCCACCCCCGCTCACTCTCACCAGGACATCTGGGGCTGGCCGGAGGCACTGCCCTTCTCTGGACTATGCTGGTCTCCTCTTTCTCCTCGGATTCCTGTGTTTTGTCAGCCACAAAAGGACATCCAGGAGTCCTCAGCCACTCTCCGCTCTCCGTGGATGCTGACCTGCACTCCAGATGGGCTCTGTCCCCATAGATGAAGCAGTCGCTGCTCTGAGGGGGTGTCACCCGTCGTCCGGGGACGGGTTCGTTCAGTGATCGGCGAGGCGAGAGAGAGAGAGACCAGGGACGGAAAGGCTAAGTTTTATATAAAATTTATTCCGCGAGGTGAATTGAATTTATGTAATTGTGTAGGCACAATGGATTGAGCTTCCCTTTCAGGAGGAATATAATCAATTAGCAATATTAGAGCTCCCTACACGGGAGGAACACAATCATCCGTTAATCGCACGTGGGTGAGTTGGTTAACTCTCACCCATGTGCACTTCCCACTCGGGAAGAATCCACTTACTTTCCCACATGGGAAGAATTCATTACATTACCCGCGCACGTGGTGGGCAGCTAGCTCTCACAATGTGCTCTCCCTACATGGGAGGAATCCACTCATAATTCCCATCAGCAGCGGGGTACCTGGGTCCCACCCACGAGACACTCACCCATCCCGCCGCCCTTGCCTCAGTGTGTTGGTTCTGGTTGTAGAGCGGCCGTCTGGCCTTCTGGGCAGAGGGAGAGAGACACGTGGGCCGCTGCTGCTGTTGCTGCTGCGGCTGCTCCTGCTGCTGGTGCCCGTCTCGATGTTCTGCCCAGAAGGTCAGAGGCCACAGGTATTTATATCACCTGTGGCGTGGGCCCTTCCTGTTTCCGTCCTCTGCTTGCTCCATCTCCGCCCCTTCCTGCCTCCATACCTTATTTGGTCAGCACGGAGGTGAGGGACACCTATCCTTCCGCCCCGCTCCCCTCTGGCCAGAGGAATTGCGTCAGAGGTGGCATTTGACCTCAAGATGGCCGGTGCCTAGGGTCACCTTGGCACAGGGGGATCTCTGGAGGACCGGCTTGGACACATGTGGAGGGACCTCACCAACAAGGTGACGCGAGAAGCCTCTGGAGATAAGGACCTGGCACTCCCAACTGCAGCAATGGTCCTGGTCCGTGATGTTCCCATGGCAACCACAGCATCTTCTGCTACATAAATCCAGAGAGACAGATACAGGGAGAAAGAGATATGCTTCTGAATAGGATAAACAGCATGGTTTAGTGGAAAGAACCTGGGAATGAGAGTCAGAAGATCTGTGTTCTAATTCCGGCCCTCCCGAATGCTTGCCAGGTGACCTAGGTTAAGCCACTTCACTTCTCTGGGTCTCATATTCTTCAGCTGTAAAACGGAAGTGAAATATCCGTTCTCCCTCCTACACAGACTGTGAACCTCACGTGGGGCAGGGGTAAAATTTTAGAAAATCAAATCTTGGTAATTAGATGAAATAACTCATTTCTTCTAGTTTAATTCATCCCTCCTAGATCAGTGTGATTAGCAGATAAGCTAAAATTAAAGTTGTGTCTCTCCCCCCCATTATACAATCATGCCATTTTTGGTGTTGGCTAAATGTCCACTTGCTATGCTATGTGAAATTGTGGTCCTGATGTCTATCCTGAGCTCTCCTACTGAAAGCTCACCTCCTCCAGGAGGCATTCCCAGACTGAGCCCCCTCCTTCCTCTCCCCCTCCCCATCCCCCCCGCCCTACCTCCTGCCCCTCCCCAAAGCACCTGCATATATGTTTGTACAGCTTTATTACTCTATTTTACTTGTACATATTTACTATTCTATTTATTTTGTTAGTGACGTGCATCTAGCTTTACTTCTATTTATTCTGATGACTTGACACCTGACCACGTTATGTTTTGTTGTCTGTCTCCCCCTTCCAGACTGTGAGCCCGTTGTTGGGTAGGGACCGTCTCTATATGTTGCCAACTTGTACTTCCCAAGCGCTTAGTACAGTGCTCTGCACACAGTAAGCCCTCACTAAATACGATTGAATGAATTGTGTACAACATGATTGATCTGTATCTATCTCAGAGCCTAGAACATTGCTTGACACCAAGTCAGTGCTTAACAAATACCATATTAAAAATAGAATATATCCTCATATCCTCACTGGGGGACTACGATTGGTTACTCAGAATAACCAATAGAGAATCAGAGCCCTCAACCCAGAGGTACGGAGTGACAGATTGGCAAACTCAGTGTCTGGAGACTAGAAGCAGTTTGGCCTAGTGGAAAGTGACCAGGCCTGGGAGTCAGACAACCTGGGTTCTAATCCCGACTTCACCGCTCATCTGCCGTATAACCTTGGGCAAGTCACTTCGTTTCCCAGTGCCTTAGTTATCCCCTGTGGGGAGATGCCCCCAGGTTAGCAGGGGTCACAGACAAGGGAGAGGCTCTGGGTTCTTTAGATTAGGCGATGTCGAGCCAAAGACCAGACATGGAGCCAGAGTGATCAGTTCTGCCTCTTTATTGGGTATACTCACAGAGCTGTAGCACAGTAAGCAGGCGAAGGAGTCTAAGTCCTAATCAACAGGGCAGGCTCTGCAGGACTCGGTCTAAACGCCTATAACTAATAATAGCAGCAATTCATCTTATATATGAAGCACCCTTGTACCGGTTAGCCCTCCCTGTATTCCCAGGATGTCTATCTGATTCGGACAATTCCCATTCCACAGCCTTGTAGTGTAGCAGTTCTGTGTCCTTGCTGCGGGTTGCTCAGGCAAAAGGAGGTGGTAAATTCTCAGATAGACCACTCTTCCCACAACCCCTCTGAGACGCCGAGAATCCCATGTAAGACAGGGACTGTGTCCAACGTGATTATCTTATATCCACCCCAGCATTTAGCCACATGTTAACTAGTCACTTTACTTCTATGCACCAGTCTCTTTATCTGTAAAATGGGGATTAAATCCTGTGCCGTCATTACTTAGACTGTGAGTTCCAAGTGGGCAAGAGCTCTAACCAACCTGATTATTCCTTCATTCATTCAATCAATCGTATTTATTGAGTGCTTACTATGTCAGAGCACTTTCCTAAGCGCTTGGAAACTACAATTCAGCAACAAATAGAGACATTCCTTGTTCTCAGCGGGCTCACAGTCTAGAAGCAGGGTGATGGGCATCAAAACAAGTAAACAGGTATCAATAGCATAAATATAAATAAGTTGAATTATAAATATGTACAAATATACATGAGTGTTGTGGGGGGAGTGGGTAAAGCCAAAGAGAGCCAGTCGGGGCAATGAGGAGAAGAGGGGGAGTAGAGAAAAATGGGGGCTTAGTCTGGGATTAGCTTGTATCCGCCTCAGTATATAGCTCAGTGGCTGGCACAAAGTAAGTGCATAACCAATACCTTAAAAAATGTCCTCAATGACGTCTGGAAGGAGTCAACCTCCTCCTAGTTGTGTCTACAAATACATGCATAACCGCAGGGATGGTGTAAAAGTGCTGAAGAGGTAATTTAATCAATCATTCAATCCGTATTATTTATTGAGCTTGTAAGATGTGCAGAGTCCTAAGATCTTTATGAGAGTACGATAGAATACCAAGACATAAAACATCTCCTCAGTCTAGGGGGTGGAAACAGACATTAAAGTTGTAGACAGAATGAAGACGTAAAAGTAAATGCTTAAGCAATAGAGCATGCAAAAGTAAATGCTTAAGCAATAGAACATGTAAAAATTCAATCAGTAGTATTTACTGAGTGCTTACTATGTGCAGAGCAATGTACTAAGGGCTGAGGTAGGGAGTACAATATGACAGAATTAGCAGACTGGTTCCTTGATATAACGACCTTACGAAATCTATAGAAAAGCAAAGGGAGTTAGTGGGTGTGATCTGGAGAGAAGAGAAATGAATGGGGAAACGTTCTGGGTGATGATGATAACGATGATTATGGTATTTTTTAAGTGCCTATTATGTACCAAGCACTGTTCTAAGCACTGGGGTAAATACAAGGTCATCAGTTTGTCCCACATGGGGCTCACAGTCTGAATTTCCATTTTACAGATGAGGTAACTGAGGTACAGAGAACCTAAGTGGTTTGTCCATGGTCACACAGCAGACAAGTGGCAGAGCTGGGATTAGAACCCATGTCCTTTGACTCCCAGGCCCATGCTCTTTCCCAGAAGCCACGGTGCTTCTCAGTGGAGGATGGGATGAGATTTCCGAAGGACTTTGAAGATGGGGAGAGCAGAGGTCTGGTGGCTATCCATCAATCAATCAATAAATAGTATTTATTGAGTGCTTACTGAGTTCAGAACACTGAACTACACATTTGGAAGAGTAAACATAAGAGGTGGTAGGCCCGATCCTTGCTCACAATGACCTTACAGTCTATAGTCTAAGTGTTCTGACGACCTGACACCTTTCTACATGTTTTGTTTTGTTGTCTATCTCCCCCTTCTTGACTGTGAGCCCGTTGTTGGGTAGGGACCGTCTCTATATGTTGCCAACAAGCACTTAATACAGTGCTCTGCACACAGTAAGCGCTCAGTAAATTCGATTGAATGAATGAATATAGGGGAGACAGACGTGAATATAAATAAATAGATTATGGATATGGACGTAAGTGCTGTGGGACTGATAATGGGGTGAATAAAAGGAGCAAATCGAAGCACAAGGGTGACAAAGAAGGGAGTGGATTGAACAGGGAAGACGTCCCTGACAGAAGCAATGGCAAGAGCTGGATATCTGTTACAATCTCTGTGATTCGGGGCTCCGAATCTGCTCAGAGATCAGAAATGGTATTTGTTAAGTGCATTGAGTGTGTTGAACACTCTTCTAAGTCCTGGGGTAGATACACATGAATTAGGTTGGACACAGTCCTTGTCTCTCATGGGGCTCACTGTCTGAGTAAGAGATAGTACAGAGAACAGAGGCACAGAAAAGAAAAGTGAATTGCCCAAGGTCACATAGCAGACAAGTGGATGAGCTGAAATTAGAACCCAGTGGAGGAGTTGAAATTAGAACCCAAGTCCTCTAACTCCCAGGCCCGTGATCTATCCACGAGGCCATTCTGCTTCTAACTCCTCAACTTTGCTGACTTCATTCTTCACTCCACCTTCCTGCCAACTTGGATGCAAGCTTGAACTTGTCATCTCTAATCATTGTGCATGTTTCCTATTACTGTCTTCCGTTCACAAGGAATCGGCATTGCTACATTCCGGGTAGTAGTAATAAATTGTAAGTGTAATCAATCAATCAGTCAGTCAATCAAGAGTGTTTATTGAGAGTTTTTTATGTGCAGAGCTCTGTACTAAATGATTGGGAGAGTTCAATACAGCACTTCAAAGCTCCCAAAGTCATAGAAGTATCATGACCTTGCAGGTAGAGCACGGGCCTGGTAGTCCGAGGACTTGGGTTCTAATCCCGGCTCTGCCACCTGTCAGCTGTGTGACTTTGGGAAAGTCACTTAATTTCTCTGGGCCTCAGTTACTTCATCTGTAAAATGGGGATTAAGACCATAAACACCACGTTGGACAACCTGATTACCTTGTATCTACCCCAGTGTTTAGAACAGTGCTTGGCACATAGTAAGTGCTTAACCAATTCCATCACCATCATCATCATCATTAATTTCATCTCCTCCACTTGTCTGCTGTGTGACCTTGGCCAATTCACTTCACTTTTCTGTGCCTCTGTTCTACAACTACACCCCAGCTCACACTCTTTAGTGCCTTGTAATAATAATAATTGCAGCATTTCTTAAGCATTTATTATGTACCAGGCATTGTATTAAGTACTGGTGTGGATACAAGCAAATTGGGGTATACGCAGTCCCTGTCCCACATGGAGCTCACAGTCTTAATCTCCATTTTACAGATGAGACAACTGAGGCACAGAGAAGTGAAGTGACTTGCCCAAGGTCTCACAGAAGACAAGGGGCAGAGCCAGTATTAGAACCCAGGTCTTTCTGACTACCATGCTCTATCCATTAGGCAGTGCTGCCCTTCAAGCCAACCTATTTATTCTCCTTTGCCTTTCTATTTTCCACTGCTGGTATCTTGCTCACAGTTTTTAATCCCGGCTCTATCATGTGCCTGCTTTGTGACCTTGGACAAGTCATTTAACTTCTCTGTGCACCAGTTCCCTCATCTGCAAAAATGGGTATTTGATTCCTGTTCTCACTCCTACTGTGAGCCCTATGTGGGATCTGATTATGTTGTACCCATCCCAGTGCTTATTGCAGTGCTTAGTACATAATAAGCGCTTAATAAATTCCACAATTATTGTTATTACAAGTACCCACTTTCCTCCCAGACTAAGGCCCCCTTTTCTTCAGCTACCCTTCCCCTCTGCATCGCCCCATCTCTCTCCCTTTGTTCTCCTCTCCCCGCGCCACACAGCACCTATGTATATATTGTACATACCTATAATTCTATTTATCTATATTAATGCCTGTTTACTTGTTTGGTTGTGTATATAGCTATAATTCTATTTATTTCTATTGAAGCCTGTTCACTTGTTTTGTTGTCTGTCTCCCCCCTTCTAGACTGTGAGCCCTTTGTGGGCAGGAATTGTCTCTTTATTGCTGAATTGTACTTTCTGAACATTTAGTACAATGCTCTGCACACAGTAAGCGCTCAATAAATACAACTGAATGAATGAATTGCCTGTTCAGAACTTTGTACCACCTACGAACTTGAACACTCAAAAACCCCTTTAGCATCTGTGTAAATACTGTACATACCATATTATTTACACAGTAAAACATTCTTTCTTCCTCTTGTCTGTAGTTTACTCTGGTGACTTTTTCCCCTGTTAGATTGTAAGCTTGTTGAAGGCAGAAAATGTGTCTTCTAACACTTTGTATTCTCCCAAGTGCTTAGTAAAGCGTTCTGCATATAGTCAGAGTCTAATAAATACCATTGATAGACTAATTGATCATGTGTACAAATTCCATTGTTCTCTTCAAAGCACCTACTACAGTGCTCAGGCTCAGTTGATTCACAATAAGTGATCCTGAGTGGTAGTCAGTGAACTTGTCTGTCAGCTCTGTTAAACTGTCCTCTCCCAAGCGTTTAGTACAGTGCTCTGCACATAGTAAGCACTAAATGAATATGATTAATTGATGGTTTAATTGATTTCTTTGGGAAAATTTGGGTAACACGCTGAGGTACAAATAATAGTCCCTGACAGATACTGGGTTCATTCAAGTCATAAGATGATGATTTTCTCCCCCAAATGGAAGCCATTCCCTCCAAGCACCCTCCCCAGGGTGGCCTTCATGTCCCGGTTCCTCAGGCGGTACATGAGGAATTTGAGGGCTGGGGACACCGTGGTGTAGAACATGGACACCAGCAGGTCCATCGTCGAGTGGGAGCCTGAAGGAGGCTTCAAGTAAGCATGACAAAGAGAGTGACGATGGTGAGGTGAGGCAGGCAGGTGGAGAAGGCTTTGGCCCGGCCCTCGGTGCCCGGCATCCTCAGCACGGCCCGGAAGATGTGCGTGTATGAGACAACGATGGAGACGAAGCAGACGGAAGCGAACACCACCCCGATAGTCATACACACATTGAGAGCGACGTGGTCCTCGGAGCAGGAGATTTTCAGCAGGGAAGGGACGTCACAGAAGAACTGCTGGACGACGTTGGACCCACAGAAGGACAAAGAGAAGGTTGGAGCTGAATACAAGACCCCAAACATCACCCCTCTGAGCCAGAAGGCGACAGCCATCTTTACACAAGCCCCTGGATCCGTGATAACACCATAGCTCAGGGGATGGCAGATGGCCACATAGCAGTCAGAGAACATCTCTGTGAGTCTGACAAACTCTGAACTGCCAAACAGGACCACCAGGAAGACTTGAGCGACACATCCCAAGAAGTAGATGGAGTTGCAGTTGGTCAAGGACTTGAGGACAGAGTTAAGGATGGTGAGGGTGATGAGGCAGAGGTCGAGGATGGACAGGTTCCTGAGAAAGAAGAACTTTGGGGTGTGGAGGTTCTGGTAGAGGTTGGTGATGGCGACGATGAGGAGATTCCCCATAAGGACCGCCAGATAGACCAGGAGAAACAGCGCGGCATGGACCAGCTGCAGCTCCTGGACCTCCAAGAAGCCAAGCAGGAGGAATTCCGTCACCATGGAGATGTTGGCCACGTCCTGGGTTAGTCCTTTGGCCATCGCGTTTAAAGATGTGGTTTGTAATCCCTGTACTCCAATCCCAGCTCTGCCACTTTTCTGCTGGGTGACCTTGGACAGGTCACTTATCTTCTCTGTGTCTCAGTTCCCTCATTTGCAAAATGGGAATTAAGGTGTGAGCCCCACGTGAGACATGGATTGTGTCCAAATCGATTATCTTGCATCGACCCCAGTGCTTAGTAATAATAATAATAATTATTATGATATTTGTTAAGCGCTTAGTATGTGCCAAGCACTATTCTAAGCACTGGGATAGATACAGGGTAATCAGGTTGTCCCATGTGGGGCTCACACTTTAATCACTATTTTACAAATGATGTAATTGAGGCACAGAGAAGTTAAGTGACTTCCCTAAGGTCATACAGCAGACAAGTGTCAGAGTTAGATTAGAACCTATGTCCTTTAACTCCCAAGCCTTACTCCCAAGCCCGTGCTCTTTCCACTAAGCCATGCTGCTTCTCTAGTACAGTGCCTAGCAGATAGTAAGTGCTTAGCTAAAACAATAAAAAACCTGATTCAGAGGTAGATGACAGCCTTCAGAGGGAGGTTTGCCCAACAGGACAGTTACTCCATACATGAATAAGCCTTGTCTGCTCACTTCATCCAGCCTCCTGTCTTGGTTTAGGACAGAACAGAAAACCTTCCAGAGTTTACCGATGTTCGCTCTACACATCAACAGGGATTGTGGCTACACAGCCTTCTGCCCTTCTCTTGTCATTTACACCCATTTCTCCTTGAATGCACTGGTTGTGTTTTCACAAAACTGTGTGTTAAGGAGAGCCCTGCTGAAGCACTCATCGGGCTGAACACCGCACTCGTCACCATCAATGGTATTTATTGAGCACTCCCTGTGTGCAGAGCATTGTACTAAGCACTTGGGAGAGTAGAGACAGTGTTTCTTTCTAAAGCACATAAGGTATCTGGATAGGTTCATGGAGTTGGATAATAGTAGTTGTAATCATGATAATAAATTGTGGCGTTTGTTAAGCACTTATTATCTACACTGTAAGCTCATTATGGGCAGTGAACATGTATGCTCCCAAGAGCTAGGAACAGTGCACTGCACATAGGAAGAGCTCAATAAATACACTGATTGATTGGTTAAGATGTGCCGAGCACTGGATTAAGTTCCCTGAAAGCGATCTATCTGTCAAACAATCAATGGTATTTATTGAGCATTTACTGAGTGCAGAGCAATGTACTACAAACTCTGAATCAATAAATCAATGGTATTTATTGAACACTTGCTATATGCAGAGTACTTTACTAGGTTCCTGGGAGAGTACAACATAATAGAGTTGATAAACACGTCCCATGCCCAGAGAGATCTTACTTAGAAGGGGAAGCATACATTGATATATATAAATGAATAAATAAATTACAAATATAGATGTGAGTGCTGTGATGCTGAAGCGGGGGTGAACACCAAGCACTCAGAGGGTACAGATCCAATTGCAAGCTCTAGCCAAAACCCATCAAAGTGAGGCAGAACGGAATATAGCCACAATATATTATTCTCAAATTCTGTCTCCATCTATCAGCTTCACTGTGGCTCAACTTTGCTCTTTCCACTGTGGAGAATTAGATAAGGTTAAATGTTAAGTATGTATCAAACACTGTTCTGCCACTTGTCCGCTGGATGACCTTCACTTCTCTGAGGTGCCCCAGTTTCACCTGTAAAATAGCGGTTAAGAGTCTGAGTTCCCTTTGGGATATGTTCTGCACCCAACCTGACTAGCTTGTTCCTACCGCAGTGCCTAGTATAATATCTGGTACATGGTAAGTGCTTAACAAATAACACAAAAAAGCACTGTTAACTAGGCACTTTTGCATTGTACTTTCTGAAGTGATAGTAATGGTATTTTTTAAATGCTTACTATCTGCCTGTCACTGTAATGCTTAATAAGGTACTCCGCACTCAATAAATATTCAATTAATGCCACTGACTAGTTGATAGACTAATCAATTGGATGAACTTACGGGAAGGAACAGGAGAAATTTCAACTCGGATCCCCTCTCATCGCAGGCTGCCATTTCAATTCTGTCTTCCCCGCGGGGCCTTGCTGCTGCCGGAAGGATCCTCTCCTCAGAGCGCGCCGCCATAGACGCCCGGGACTCCGTTCCCGAGAGGCCCGCTCGCCGTCACACCGCGTGGCCCCCGCTGCTCCAGGAATGATCCTCTCCTCAGAGCGCCGCCATAGACGCCCGGGACTCCGTTCCCGAGAGGCCCGCCCGCCCGTCCGCCATCACACCACGTGGCCTCCGCCGTTCCCGGAAGGATACTCTCTTCAGAGCGCCGCCACAGACAGGCCCACCCGTCATCACACCGCGCGGCCTTGCTGCTCCTGGAAGGATCCTCTCCTCAGAGCGCGCCGCCATAGACGCCCGGGACTCCGTTCCCGAGAGGCCCGCCCACCCGCCATCACACCGCGTAGCTCCCGCTGCTCCCGGAAGGCTCCTCTCCTCCGAGCGCCGCCATAGACGCCCCCTGCTTCCACCCCCACCCACTTAAGCGACCTTCCTTATAGTGCCCCCCAACCTCCCTTCCCCATCCGGTCCTGACTGACTGCCCCCCCACCCCGGGAATAAGGCCCTTGTTATCACCAAGTTACATTAACGACAACCTCATTCGCACCTACTCAGCCTTCCTGTTCCGCCATCGACCCCGGCCCATGTCCTCCCCCGGCCTGGAATGCTCTCCCTCTGCCCATCCACCAAGCTAGCGCTCTTCCTCCCTTCAAGGCCCTACAGAGAGCTCATCTCCTCCAGGAGGCCTTCCCAGACTGAGCCCCTTCCTTCCTCTACCCCTCGTCCCCATCTCCATCCCCCCATCTTACCTCCTTCCCTTCCCCACAGCACCTGTATATATGTATATATGTTTGTACATATTTATTACTCTATTTATTTATTTTTTTTACTTGTACCTATCTATTCTATTTATTTTATTTTGTTAGTGTGTTTGTTTTTGTTCTCTTTCTCCCCCTTCTAGACTGTGAGCCCACTGTTTGGTAGGGACTGTCTCTATATGTTGCCAGCTTGTTCTTCCCAAGCGCTTAGTAGGAGTGTTCTGCACACAGTAAGCGCTCAATAAATACGATTGATTGATTGATTGATTGATTCCCCGTTCCTCTCCGGAGTCACCGGGCCTGTCTTGGGCTGGGAAGCATCGACATCTGCTGAGAGAGATGTCAGTTCTCTCACATCTGACATTCCAATTCCCACACAAAAGCCCATCTCCTCCAACGAGCTTTTCCCAGTTAACTCTCAGGCAGATAAACCCATCCACCATCTCTGCCTATCATGGACCGACTAATACTCCTCCTTGGCATGTATATTGCTTTACTCCACTGCACAGCAACCTCTCTAGAATGCTCTGCTGTAAATATATCTATTTCCCCTTTCCTTTATTTTTTTTTAATTTCTGTCTACCCCTTTTGACTGTGAGCTTGTGAGCAAGGAACTTGCCTACCAGTCTGCTCTATTGTATTCTCCCAAATGCTTAGAACAGTGCTCTGCACTCAGACAGTGCTCAATAAATACCATTGATTGATGGATTGATCAAAGTCTAAACTCTTTGTGGGCAGGGAATATGTCATTACTGATCTTATGCTTCCCCTAGGTCAACCCTTAAGTATGACTTTCTCCTTATCCCTAAACCCATCTCAAACCGGAAGACAACCTTAATCAATGCAGAACAGTGTACTAAGCACTTGGGAGAGTACAATACAACATGGTTGGCAGACAACTTCCCTGCGCACAATCAATCAAGCGATGGCATTTTTTGAGTGCTTATTGTGTGCAAAGCACTGAACTGTTTACTAGTTTTGATGTCTGTCTTCCTTTTTATAGACTGGAAGTCCACTGTGTGCAGGGATTGTCTCTGTTGCTGAATTGTACTTTCCACGTGCTTAGTACAGTGCTCTGCACACAGTAAGCGCTCAATAAATACTATTGAATAAACTAAGATGGCTGGGAGAATACACAATACAATGGAATTGGTAGACATGTTCCTTGCCCTCATTCAGTCAATCGATAAGATTTATTGGGTGCTTACTGTGTGCAGGGCACTGTACTAAGCACTTGGGAGAGGACAATACAACATAATTGACAGATGTTTTGCCTATCCACAATGAGCACTCAGTCTAGAAACCAGTTTAACGTTTGTAATCCTCACCCTAGGTTCATACCTGCCCCTTTTCCTTATTTTACAATTTGCAAATCAGTAAGATATCTAGAGTATTTTATAAACACTATAATAAGAATATAAGTATATATTAATATATGATACAGATAATATAACAATAATTGTTGTATTTCTTAAGCATGTACAATGTGTCAAGCATTATACTAAGTTCTGGGGTAGACACAAGATAATCAGGTCCCTTTTGGTGTCCCCAGTCTCAGTATGAGGGAGAACTGATGTTGAATCCCCATTTTGCTCCTACTGTATGCCAAGCACTGGAATAGGTACGTTGGATACAGTCTCTGGTCTGCCTGAGGCTTACAGCATAAGAGAGAGGAAGAGCAAGAATGATATTCTTGCCTTTGAGGAGTTTACAGTATAATGGAGTGTTGGATCTCTGCCTACAGTGTATGAAAGAAAGCAAGGTTCCTGACAACCTATGAGTTAGGACTCAGGGAATAGCAATAATAGTATTTATGGTACTTGTTAAATTCTCACTGTGGGCCAAACACTGATCTAAGGTCTGGGGTATATGCAAGTTAATCAGGTTGGACACGGTCCCTGTCCTATATGGAGCTCACACTCTTAGTCACCCATTTTACAGACGAGGTAACTGAGGTTCAGAGAAATAATGTGACTTGCCCAAGGTCACACAGCAGACATGTGGCAAAGCCGAGATTAGAAGCCAGGTCTTTCTGACTCCCAGGCCTATGCTCTATCCACTCGGCCACGAGGCTTGCCGAAAGCAACGATGCTTGAATGAAAGCTACAAATTGATTGATCATTCAACGATATCTGGTGAGCAGCTGGTGAGTACTAGGCACTGTACTAAGCACTTAGCAGATAAGGAAACTGGAGCACAGAGAGATTAAGTGGCTTTCCCGAGGCCACACAACAGGCCAATGGCAGAGATGGGGGTCTTCTGAGTCCCAGAACCTGGCTCTTTCCAATGACAACTAATTGGTGACTGAGTTCCCCTCACTGACAAAGATCCACACCCCCTCATCTGGCCCGGGAGGGGGTACTAGCTGGAATGGTTAATCTCTCCTCGGGGAACTAACGTGAAAGAATGGGAGAAATTCTAACTTTGATCCTCTTACTATGGTCTTACATTGAATTTTCCCTTCCCTGCTCCTCACCTTTCTCCTGCTTCTCTCCAGAGTCACAGAGCCCAGGCCTGTCCCGGGCTGGGGTGCACCGACCTCTGCTGAGCGCTTAGCACAGTAGATCCTGACTGGAGGGGTGAGAGAAGAAAAATGATCAAGCACAAAAGGGCACCCTGGAAGATGGGGGTAATAATAATAATAATAGCATTAGTTAGCTTATTGAACTAAATGATGGGGTAGAAACAAAATAATCGAGTAGGACACAATTCCTCTCCCAGTTACAGTCTACGTAGGAGGGAGTAGGATTTAATCCCTATTTATAAATGGAGTAACTGAAGCCCAGAGTAGTTAAGTGACTTGCTGAAGGTCACATAGTGGACACGTGGCAGAGCCAAGATTAGAACCCAGGTCCTCCGACTCCCAGGCCCGTGCTCGTTCCACCAGGAAACGCAGCTTCTCTAGAGGAATACGTCTTGCTCAGAGTCAATCCAAGGAGAGAGAAACCAAAGGATCAAGGCATCATTTGGAAGTTTCTACCCTGGGTGAAAGGATTCCCACCTAGGACCCTCTGCATGGCGGCTTACACTCACTCATTCATTCATTCATTCATTTGTATTTATTGAGCGCTTACTGTGTGCAGAGCACTGTACTAAGCACTTGGGAAGTACAAGTTGGCAACCTATGGAGACGGTCCCTACCCAACAGTGGGCTCACAGTCTAGAAGGGGGAGACAGAGAATAAAACAAAACATATTAACAAAATAAAATAAACAGAATAAGTATGTACAAATAAAATAAATAAATAGAGTAATAAATACGTACAAACATATATACATATATACAGGTGCTGTGGGGAGGGGAAGGAGGTAAGGCGGAGGGGATCGGGGGAGGACGGGGAGAAGAAGGACGGGGCACAGTCTGGGAAGGCCTCCTGTTGGAGGTGAGCTCTCAGTAGGCCCTTGAAGGGAGGAAGAGAGCTAGCTTTACGGATGCGCGGGGTGGGGGGGGGGGGACATTTCAGGCCAGGGGGATGATGTGGGCCGGAGGTCGACGGTGGGACAGGCGAGAATGAGGCACGGTGAGGAGATTAGCGGCAGAGGAGCGGAGGTTACGGGCTGGGCTGCAGACGGAGAGAAGGGAGGTGAGGTAGGAAGGGGCGAGGTGATGGAGAGCCTTGAAGCCGAGGGTGAGGAGTTTTTGCCTGATGCGTAGGTTGATTGGTAGCCACTGGAGATTTTTGAGGAGGGTTGTAACATGCCCAGAGCGTTTCTGCACAAAGACGAGCCGGGCAGCGGCGTGACGTATGAATTGAAGTGGGTAGAGACAGGAGGATGGGAGATCGGAGAGGAGGCTGATGCAGTAATCCAGTCGGGATAGGATGAGCGATTGAATGAGCAGGGTAGAGGTTTTGATGGAGAGGAAAGGGCGGTTCTTGGCGATGTTGCGGTGGTGAGACGGGCAGGTTTTGGTGATGGATTGGATGTGAGGGGTGAACGAGAGAGCGGGGTCGAGGATGACACCAAGGTTGCAGGCTTGTGAGATGGGAAGGATGGAAGTGCCGTCAACAGTAATGGGAAAGTGAGGGAGTTGGCAGAGTTTGGGAGGGAAGATAAGGAGTTCAGTCTTGGACATGTTGAGTTTTAGATGGTGGGCAGACATCCAGATAGAGATGTCCTGAAGGCAGGAGGAGATACGAGTCTGGAGGGATGGAGAGAGAACAGGGGCAGAGATGTAGATTTGGGTGTCATCAGCGTAGAGATGATAGTTGAAGCAGTGGGAGCGAATGAGGTCACCAAGGGAGTGATTGTAGATCGAGAACAGAAGGGGACTAAGAACTGACCCTTGAGGAACCCCTACAGTAAGGGGATGCGAGGTGAAGGAGGAACCCGCAAAAGAGACTGAGCATGAACGGCCGCAGAGATAAGAGGAGAAGCAGGAGAGGACGGTGTCTGTGAAGCCAAGGTTGGATGGCGTGTTGAGGAGAAGGGGTGGTCCACAGTGTCGAAGGCAGCTGAGAGGTCGAGGAGGATTAGGATAGAGTATGAGCTGTTGGATTTGGCAAGCAGGAGGTTATTGGTGATCTTTGACAGGGCAGATTCCGTGGAATGTAGGGGACGGAAGCCAGATTGGAGGGGGTCGAGGAGAGAGTTGGTGTTGAGGAATTCGAGGCTGCATGTGTAGACGACTCGTTCAAGGAGTTTGGAAAGGAATGGTAGGAGGGAGATAGGGCGATAGATAAAGGTGAGGTGGGGTCAAGAGAGGGTTCTTTTAGTATGGGAGAGATGTGGGCATGTTTGAAGGCAGAGGGGAAGGAACCAGTGGAGAGTGAGTGGTTGAAGATGGAAGTTAAGGAGGCGAGAAGGGACGGAGTGAGATATTTCATAAGACGTTCCAGTTCCTCAGGCTTTAGATGAAGGAGTTCAGGGCTGGGGGCACTACCGTGTAGAACACGGATATCGGCAGGTCCAGAGCTGAGGAGGAGTCTGCAGGTGGACGTACGGTACCGAAAGTAGCCGTGGTGAAAAACACGGTTGTGACGGCAAGGTGAGGCAGGCAGGTGGAGAAGGCTTTGGACCTGCCCTCGGCAGCCGGCCTTCTCAGCACGGCATGGAAGATTCGCACATTCGAGAAGAGGATGAGCATGAAGCAGAAGATGCCCAAAGGGCCCTGGTGACTACGATCACATCGATGATGAGGTGCGTTTTGGAGAAGGAGATTCAGGCCATAGTGAAGAACTGTGGGGTCATGAAGAATCCTCAGAAGGACAGGGAGAACGTCCCAGAGCATGACATCACTGCAAATAGCCCCCGCCGAGCCATGAGGCGGTGGCCATCTTCTCACTAGCCCCTTGACCCATGATGACCTCGTAGTGCAGAGGGAGGCAGATGGTGCCGTAGCAGTCATAGGACAACGCCGTGAGGAGGAATACCTCTGAGGCAGCAAACAGAGCCACCGAGAAGACCTGGGTGGCACAGCCCAGGAAGGAAATGGTCAGGGCGTTGAGAATGGATTTGGGGACGGTGACGGAGATGTATCAGAGGTCGAGAATGGCCATGTTCCTGAGGAAGAAGTACATGGGGGTGTGGAGGCACCGGTCAAGGGTGGTGACGGTTACAACGAGGCGATTCCCCATCAGGGCCACCAGGTAGACCAGGAGGAACAGCGCAGTCTGGACCAGCTGCAGCTCCCGGACCTCCGAGAATTCCAGCAGCAGGAATTCTTTCACCTTGCTGACACTGAACATTTCCAGGGGATTGCCGTGATCACCTATGGAGAAAAGGAGGTGACATCTCGGCCCCACAACATTTATTTCCATAGCCATAGTTTATTTATTCATATTAATGCCTGTCACCCCCTCATTATATACAGAGGACTGTATTGAGCACTTGAGTAATAGCAATATAGCAGAGTTGGTAGAAACATTGCCTGACCACAGCGAACCTACAGTCCAGAAGAATTAGTCTGTCAATCAATGGTGTTTATTGAGTGCTTAGTATGTGATGACTAAGCACTTGGGAGAGTACAACAGAGTTTACAGATACAATTCCTGCCCACAGTGAGCTTACAGTCTAGAGGGGGAGATGAGCATTAATAGAAATAAATTACATAAATGGACATAAGTACTGTGGGACTGAGGATGAAGTGGCTATGAAGTTCCCAAAGGATACAGAACCAGATGCCCATCAGTAATGCTACTTACTATGCACAGACCTCTATACTAAGCGCTTGGGCGAGTACAATACATTTAGTAGACATGATTCTTACTCTCAATGAGCTGACAGTCGAGTGGGGAAGGCAGACCCTAAAATATATTAACGGATAAAATGTATTGGAGAAGCAGCATGATGTAGTGGATAGGGCACTGGCTTGGGAGTCAGAAATTCATAGGTTCTAATCCCGCCTCTGCCACTCGTCTGCTGTGTAGCCTTGGGCAAGTCACTTAACTTCTCTGTGCCTCAGTTCCCTCATTGGTACAATGGGGATGAAGACTGTGAGCCACATGTGGGAAAGGGGCAGAGTCCAACCTCATTTGCTTGTATTCACCCCAGCACTTAGTACAGTGCCTGGCATATAGTAAGCACTCAACAAATACGACAACAATTATTATTATTATTATTAAAGGAGGAAGAAGGAAAATGACTACGTAACAGTGGGGTTTAAAGAAATAACGTGTGTGCTACAGGATGTTCAGAGTAAATAAATGTGTGATTGGCATGAAGTTTGAGGTGATAGTTTTGGGATTAAAATCAGGGGAAAGTAAAAATTAACCAGGGAGGTCTTTCTGGAGATGTGATTTTAGACAGGGGTTGGAGGTGGGAGACAGGAGAGTGAGACCCAGTGAGTAGGTGGGCTTGAAAAGATCTAATGGTGAGAGCTGGGGCTACTGGGACAAGAGAGTGGATCAGAGAGAAAGAGTACATACCTGATGGTGGATCCTTAGGGTAGCATGTGGTTGTCCTACACGCCATTTTGCAACAATCAGCCCTAGAGCGCATCACCGGGAGGCAGCTGATCATCTCCTATCACTAGCTCCCACGTCAGTAGGTCACTATCCGGGGACCTTTGAATACAGGCATCGAGTTCGAACTGCAGAAATCAGTAGTAGGATCGATCGGAGGCGGAGAGAGACTGAAACTGGAATTAGACACTCGGGACGGAAGACCACTTTCTCTCATGTCCGTAACTGACACGGGACAGACAAATTTTAATCCATCCTGCCCCATATAAACAGCCACCCCAATCCCATCTCTAAATTTTCTTCTGTCTGGGATACTTCTCCCATATTTCTTACGCTTCAGTTTTAGCCACTTTCTCCTGCTCGACTTTGCGGCTTCAACTCCGGTCTCTACACAGATGATTCGCAAATCTTTCACTCCTTCTAAGCCACTCTTAGTTGCTCCTTCATTGATCCTAGCTCCCATCTCATTCATTCATTCATTCATTCATTCAATCGTATTTACTGAGCGCTTACTGTGTGCAGAGCACTACTAAGCGCTTGGGAAGTACAAATTGGAAACGTATAGAGACGGTCCCTACCCAACAGTGGGCTCACAGTCTAGAAGGGGGAGACAGAGAACAAAACAAAACATATTAACAAAATAAAATAATTAGTATAAATAAGTACAAATAGAATGAATAAGTAAATAGAGTAAAATAAATAAATACATACGAACATATATACATGTATACAGGTGCTGTGGGGAGGGGGGGAAGGAGAGGAAGGAGGGGGCTCAGCAGATCCAATGAGAGAGTTGTTTACTATGCTCTACCTTATCCCTGCACTAGATCCCTCTCTCCCTGCCAAAGATTCCTCATCCCCAAGAAGGTTTCAGACCCGTAGGGCAGATAATCATGACTCCAAAGATACCTCACACTTCTGTATATTGGAAAAATGATTTTATAGTACAAATGCCTACATTTTCAGCTCTCGAGGATCTATGCAACTCATTCACTTTACCACAAATTTGTCTCATGAAAAATATTTCTTACTAGAGAATCAGGTAGAAAGTGACCTTCCCTGCCTCCCTCCTAGAAGTACCTCCCACCTCTTTTCCCCCAGAAGCAACTGCTAGACATAGAAGAGTCCCTTGGAGGGAGATTGAAACTGTACAGCGTGATTCTGGAGAAAGGACTGTGAGCACCCAGAGATCAGACCCGTCTACAGAATTAAGGGCCCCGGGCCTTCTCAGACCCACAGTCGAATCAAACAGAACCAGTTTCCTGCACAGAGCCTCAGTCCCCTTTTCCAGAAGCAGCTTCTATTGTCCACAGTGGCCTCCCTTGGCTCACTGCTCCATCCCCCAATCCAGCTAATCCTAACTCCTTTCACACAACTCCAGAACACAGATGTAGATTCTCGAATCTATATCCCCACCCCTGATCTCTCTCCTTTTCTTCAGGTTGTACTCCTTCAGGACATCTTTATTTGGATGTCCCACTCCCACATCAAATTTAACTTGTCAAACAGATGTTCCCATCTCTCTCCAAAAACCTGTCTTCCCTCAGACTTTTCAATCACCGTCGCTTTCAGGACATCTGTATTTGGATATCCCACTCACACTTCAAATTTTATACGTCTGAAACAGAGCTTCTCGTCTACCCATCCAATCTCTCTTCTCCATCAGACTTTTCAGTTACTGTAGACAACACCAGAATCCTCCCTGTCTCACAAGCTGGTAACCTTGGCATTATCCTCCACTTATTTCTTTTCAGTCCGTCACCAAATCCCATCGGTTCTACCTTCACGAAATCCCTAGAATTCCCCCCCATTCCTCTCCATCCAAACTGCTACCACGCTAATCCAAACACTTACCCTGTTGATTACTGCAACAGCCTCCTCACTGACCTCCCTGCCTCCAGTCTCCCCCATCTCTGGTCCATACTTCATTCTGCCACCCAGATTATTTTATTAAAAATGTTCTGTCCACTTCTCCTCACTTCTCATAAGCCTCCGATAATTACCCATCGTCCTCCACATCAAACGGAAATGCCTCACTATCAGCTTTAAGGCACTCAATCAGCTTTCCCCTTCCTATCTCACCTCTCCAATTTTCCACACACTTCACTCCTCAAACATCAACCTACTCCGTGTACCTCAATCTCATTTGTCTCGCTGCTGAACCCTAACCCACCTCCTCCCTCTGGCCTGGACCTCCCTTCCACTTCCACTACAGACCTCTACCACTCTCCCCATCTTCAAATCCCTACCCAAATCACACTTTTTCCAGGGAGCATTCCCAGACTACCACCTCATGATTGGCCCACTCTTCCATGTCGCCTATAGACTTGGGTCTATAACCCTGCAGGATTTTGATACTCATCACCTATCAGCCCTGTAGCACTTGTGCACATTAATAATAATAATAATAATAATAATAATAATAATAATAATAACATTTGTTAAGCACTTACTATGTGCAAAACACTGTTCTAAGCGCTGGGGGGATATAAGGTGATCAGGTTGTCCCACAGGAGGGCTCACAGCTTTAATCCCCATTTTACTGAGGAAACTGAGGCACAGCTAAGTGACTTGCCCAAAGTCACATAGCTGAAATTGGCGGAGCAAGGATTTGAACCCATGACCTCCGACTCCGAAGCCCATGCTTCTTCCACTGAGCCACGCTGCTTCTTTTAAAAAATCCCAACACTGTTCTAAGCGCTGGGGAGGTTACAAGGTGATCGGGTTGTCCCACGGGGGCCTCACAGTCTTAATCCCCATTTTACAGATGAGGTAACTGAGACCCACAGAGGTTAAATGGCTTGCCCAAAGTCACATAGCTGACAAGTGGTGGAGCCGGGATTTGAACCAATGACCTCTGACTCCAAAGCCCGTGCTCTTTCCGCTGAGTCACGCTGCTTCCACTTAGCCATCCCTTCTCTGTAATTCATTTAAGGTCTAGCCCCCTGCACCAGATTGTAAGCTTCTTGAAATCAGAGGAGGTCCAGAGGGCGCTGTGTGTGTCCACAGACAATGAGAAGAAGCATAACCTAGTGGATAGAGCCCCGAACTGGGAGTCAGAAAAACCTGGATTCTAATTCCAGCTCTGCCTCTTATCTGCTGTGAGAGCGTGGGTAAGTCATTTCACTTCTCTGTTCCTCAGTTTCCTCATCTGAAAAATGGGGATGAAGACTGTGAGTCCCATGTAAGACAGGGACTGTGTGCAATATGATAAGCTTGCATATACTTCAGTGCTTAGTACATAGTACATGGCACATAGTAAGTGCTCCCTGTCCATTCCTATCACCTACCCAGGGGATCTGGAGGATGGAGAGCAGTTGAGAAGCCAGGGGGAGAGAACTGTTTTATGTATGGAGACGTTAAAAGAGAGGGGAGCTTTCTATCATTCTCTGTCACCACTGGCCCCACTGTGAACACTTTCCTTTCTGTGTACTCCCCGGCCCAGATTCACTGGTCAGACTGGAAAAGAGGGGCGAAGAGAGCTAGTTTGGCGGATGTGAGGAGGGAGAGCAGTCCAGACCAGAGATAGGGTGGGGGCCAGGGGATGACAGCGGGACAGGCAAGAACGAGGCACCGTGAGGAGGTTAGCACCAGAGAAGTGGAGCGTGTGGGCTGTGCTGTAATTTATTTTAAAACCTGTCTACCCCTCGAGGCCATAAGCATCTTGTGAGCAAGGAACATGTCTACCAACTGGCAGAGTGGATAGTGCACTGTCCTAGAAGTCAGAGGGTCATGTGTTCTAATCCCAGCTCTGCTGTACGTCTGCTGTGTGGCCTTGGGCAAGTCACTTGACTTCTCTGTGCCTCAGTCACCTCATCTGTACAATGGAATTTGAGGATGTGAGCCCCAGGTGGGGCAGGGACTGTTTCCAAACCGATTTGCTTGTTTCCATCCCAGCGGTCAGTACAGTGCCTGGCACAGAGTAAGCACTTAACAAGTACTGCAATTATTATTATTACTCTCCCAAGCCCTTGGTATTGTGCTCTGCAGAGAGTAAGCACTCTATAACATTAACTAATTAATTAATTAGGAGACAGGGGTTCTAATTCCAGCCCTTCCGCTGAACCAAGACTTGATTTCCCTATCCGGAAATTGGGGACAAAATACCTGCTTTTCCTCACTCCTAGGCAGTGAGCCCAGGATGGACAAGGGAGTGTGTGTGATCTGAGTATCCTGGATCTACTCTAGACCGTAACACGGTGAGTATTTATTGAGTACTTACTGGGTGCAGAGCACTGTGTTAAGCACTTGGGCGAGCGCAATACAACAGAATTAGTACACATGTTCCATCTCCATAAGAAGCTGACAATCTAGTGATAGTAGATAGATTTAGAGGTAGACATATATAGAGATATAGGTATAAATAGAGATAGATATATATTTATACTATACTATAACCTATACTAAGCAACAGCATGGCCTAGTGGAAACATGACTTGAGTGTCAGAGGATGTGGGTTGTAATCCCGACTCTGCCACTTCTCTGCTGTGTGACCTTGGGCAAGTCAATTAACTTCTCTGTTCCTCAGTTACCTCATCTGTGAAATGGGGATTCAGACTGTGAGCTCCATGTGGGACAAGGGACTGTGTCCAGCCTGATTAGCTTGCAACTATCCTAGCACTTAGAACAGTACCTGGCACAAAGTAAGCATTTAGTGAATACCATATAAAAAGGGCAGACATATAAACTCTGTCTCCAAGGAGCTAAACGTCTATTGGAAGAGAAGCAGTGTAGTCTAGTGGAAAGAGCACAGACTTGAGAGCTCTGCCCCTTGCCTGCTGTGGGACCTTGGGCAAGTCATTTCACTTCTCTGTACTTCAGTTTCCTCAACTATAAAATGATGATTCAATACTTAGACTGTGAGTACCATGTGGAGCAGAGACTGCGTCTGACCTGACGAACTTGTACCTACTCCAGTACTTAGAACAGTGCTCAACACACAGTAAGCCCTTAACAAATACCATAAAAAAAACAGGGAGCAGGATAAAGAAGCATATAGCAGGAAGTTGTAAAATGGATCAGGAGGAAATAAATAAATAATTTCAGTGTTAGTGAATACACAAACAAATACATGGATAGATATAAAGTAGATCCATATGTGCTCCGGATAGGAATGGAGATCATAATGGGTAAGAGAGGGGTTAAACTGAATAGACTGTGGGTGAGATGAATTAATCAGGAAAACTTCTCAGAGGAGGTGGGATTTTAGGGAGGCTCAGAACGTAAAGGATTGGGGAGAGAGGGAGTTAGAGAAACAGTAGTATGATCTGGAGAAGGGTTTAAGGTCAGAGTTTAGAGGCAAGAGCTAGATACAGTGGGAGGGTGATCTTGGGAAGAGGAGTGAAAAGTGTGAGGTGGGGGAACGGGTGGGTTGTATGGAAAGAGATGGTGGGTGAGATGGGGAAGGCTGGTGAGACGTTTTTAAGCCAACGGTCAAAAGTTGTTGGGGAAGGAGCACTTTACTAAGTGTTTAGGAGAATCCAATATAACAGAGTTGGCAGACACATTCCCCACCCACAACAAGCTTACCGTCTAGAGGGGGAGACAGGTATTAATATAAATGCACAATTAATAGTCTGTAATTTAAATATATGTGTATACATAATAATGATAATGATAATAATAATAATAATAATGGTATTTATTAAGCGCTTACTATCTGCACTGTTCTAAGCACTGGAGAGGTTACAAGGTGATGTGTTAAATACTACTGTGTACCAAGCACTGTGACAAATACAAGCTAATCAGGTTAGACACAATCCATGCTCCACATTCATTTATTCATTCATTCATTCAATCGTATTTATTGAGTGCTTACTGTGTGCAGAGCACTGTACTAAGCGCTTGGGAAGTACAAGCTGGCAACATATAGAGACGGCCCCTACCCAAAAGTGGGCTCAGAGTCTAGAAGGGGGAGACAGAGAACAAAACAAAACATATTAACAAAATAAAATAAATACAATAAATATGTTCAAATAAAATAAATAAATAGAATAAAAAATACATACAAACATATATACATATATACAGGTGCTGTGCTTCTCAATCGGTCCCGGAGGTTTAGCTCAGGGGCTACAGAACATTTCTGGCACCTCATGTTCCATCAGGACAACTTGGTGATCTTTATAATGATGAGCCTGATGTTCTATTGTACTCTCCCAAGCACTTAGCAGAGTGCTTTGCACACAGTAAGCACTCAACAAATACGACAATATTAATAATATTGCTGTTGATAACAATAGTTACCTCACCTGGAAAATGGGGATGAAGACTGCGTGCCCCCCGTGGGACAACCTGATCACCTTGTTAACCACCCCAGCGCTTAGACTAGTGCTTTGCACATAGTAAGCTCTTAATCAATGCCATAATAATAATAATAATAATTATTATTATTATTACCCACAATATGTTTATAGTCTAGAGAAGGAAGACAGACATTAATATAAATAAATTACGGATATGAACACAAGTTCTGGGGGAAGGGTGAATAATGAGTGGAAGTCCAAGTCTGTGCGCTTCCCCCTTCTAGAATGTGAGCTCGTCGTTGGATAGGGACCGTCTCTATATGTTGCCAACTTGTACTTCCCAAGCGCTTAGCACAGTGCTCTGCACACTGCAAGCGCTCAATCAATACGATTGAATAGTAGTAATGGAACGTATAGATGGAGCTACAAATGGAGCTCACAGTCTTAATCCCCATTTTGCAGATAAGGTACTGGGGCACAGAGAAGTTAAATGGTTTGCCCAAGGTTGCAGACAATTGGCAGAGCAGGGATAAGAACCCAGGTCCTTCTGATTCTCAGACCCGTGCTCTATCCATTGATCACTGGAGCCAACCAAAACTTTTTTTCTTTAATGGGATAATAATAATAGAACAATAAAATATAATAATAATAATGATAATAATAATAATGATGATAATAATAATAATAATAAATGCTGGGAGGTTTAGGGTGGAATAAAGATCAGACCCCCAAAAATCCCAGATCCAAGTGCTAAGATGATGCAGAAGGGAGAGAGCCAGGAAACAAAGAGCTCCTTCAGGAAAGACCTCTTAGAGATGTGACCTCAATAAGACTTCTAGACTGTGAGCCCACTGTTGGGTAGGGATTGTCTCTACATGTTGTCAACTTGTCCTTCCCAAGCGCTTAGTACAGTGCTGTGCACACAGTAAGCGCTCAATAAATACGATTGATTGATTGACTTCAAAGAGAGAGAGTGGTGTTCTGGTGTACATGGAGGGGGAGTTCCAGGCCAGGGGCAGGATGTAGGAAAGGGGTCGGTGGTGAGATAGACGAGAATGGGGCATGGTGAGTAAGCTGGCATTAGAGGAGGGAAGCGTGTGGGCTGGGCTTTAGTAGGGCAAGACGAAAGTTAAAGCTACTGACCTAGGAAATCAGGAGGAACCGATGTGTTTACAGATTGGGCTGGCCACCTCGTTGCCTTCCTGTGAAGATAGAAGCCACCAAGGGCATGAAAGACCCCGGAGAGCCCTTCCCAAAATGCACACAAACTCCTCTGAAGAGCTTTGCACTCGTCTCCCCTTGAAGATAGCCCACAAATGATACAGGAGCTTTGGGAAAGAAAGAAGACGTCAACATCTGGAGAGCCTCCCGGCTCCTTGCGACAGAGGGAATGGCCGGGGGGGGGGGGGGGGGGGGGGGGCTTGTGCCCTCTGCCCTTTTAGAAGGCTCGCCGACAAACCAGGGAGACAATGAGGGGTCAGAGGAATGCTGACGGGACCCCAAGCCAGGGGAGGCCAGCGAATCCCAGCTCGGGCTTTATTGGTGAATCTGAGCCAGGAGCTAGTTATGGACAGGGAATGTGTCTGCTAATTGTGTTGTATTCTACTCTCCCAAGCGCTTAATACAGTGCTCTGCACATAGTAAGCACGCAATAAATCTCATTAAGTGAGTGAGGAGAGGTTGTGGGGAGGAGAAGGTGTTTACCACGATAAATTCAAGGGAAACAAATGTGAACATTAAGAGGGTACTGAAGAGATAAAGAAAGTTGTGATCTTACACAACCACCCCTACCCAATTATCGTCTTACTGAAGGTCCATCTCCTCCAAGAGGCCTTCCCTAACTAAGCCCCCCTTTCCTCTTCTCCCACTCACTTCTGCATCACCCTGATTTGCTCCCTTTATTCACCCCACCCTCAGTCCCATAGCACTTATATATATATATATATATATATATATATATATATATATATATACACCCCTAATTCATTTATTTAGAATGTATTTATAATTTATAAATTATAAATCAACAACAACTCTCTCCTCGACCCCCTCCAGTCTAGCTTCCCGTCCCCTACATTCCACAGAAACTGCCCTCTCAAAGGTCACCAATGACCTCCTGCTTGCCAAATCCAATGGCTCATACTCCGTCCTAATCCTCCTCGACCTCTCAGCTGCCTTTGACACTGTGGACCACCCCCTTCTCCTCAACACGCTATCTGACCCTGGCTTCACAGACTCTGTCCTCTCCTGGTTCTCCTCTTACCTCTCCGGTCGTTCTTTCTCAGTCTTTTTTGCAGGTTCCTCCTCCCCCTCTCATCCTCTTACTGCGGGGGTTCCCCAAGGGTCAGTGCTTGGTCCCCTTCTGTTCTCGATCTGCACGCACTCCCTTGGTGACCTCATTCGCTCCCACGGCTTCAACTATCATCTCTACGCTGATGACACCCAGATCTACATCTCTGCCCCTGCTCTCTCCCCCTCTCTCCAGGCTCGCATCTCCTCCTGCCTTCAGGACATCTCCATTTGGATGTCTGCCCACCACCTAAAGCTCAACATGTCGAAGACTGAACTCCTTGTCTTCCCTCCCAAACCTTGCCCTCTCCCTGACTTTCTCATCTCTGTTAACGGCACTACCATCCTTCCCGTCTCACAAGCCCGCAACCTTGGTGTCATCCTCGACTCCGCTCTCTCATTCACCTCTCACATCCGAGTGGTGACCAAAACCTGCCAGTCTCAGCTCCACAACATTGCCAAGATCCGCCCTTTCCTCTCCATCCCAACCTCTACCCTGCTCATTCAAGCTCTCATCCTATCCCGTCTGGACTACTGCACCAGCCTTCTCTCTGATCTCCCATCCTCGTGTCTCTCTCCACTTCAATCCATACTTCATGCTGCTGCTCTCCGAGCCCACGTGGATGAGTCGGGGGTCGCGTCGGGCTGAAGAGGAGGAGAAGGGAGACGAGCTGATAGACCCCGGAGCAACGGCCTGGAATGTCTGAGGTGTAAACCCCCACTACCAAGGGCGCTGATATGGACCAAACCCCGCCCCCGCCAGCAGGAGGCATACTGCCCACCAGCCCGCTGGCCAAAGCGACGGACACCTTGTCTGGGGATGACACCGCCAACACAGCGGTCATCGCAGTGGTCATCACCGTGGTGTTCGTCACCATGGTCTCGGCGCTCGCGGTGATCGTCATCTACCTGTACAAGAACAAGGGGACGTACGTCACCTACGAGGCCCCCGAGGACGGTCCCGCCGCCTCCGTGCAGGTGGAGAGCAGCGGCCCCAGGGCGGGGAAGGAAGAGTATTTCATCTGACCTCCCGGCCGCGCTGGATTGGCCCGGGGACCGTAGAGGGGTCGGCCACGGACCCCCTGAAACAGAGTACCGGCCTCGGGTCGGGGGGCCAGCTGGAGACGTGAGACATTTGGGGAGGGGCGTCACGGTCTTCGGAAGACGGAAGCGCATTTGGGGACCACTCCCCCTTTTAGACTCCCCCTTTTAGAATGTGAGCCCACTGTTGGGTAGGGACTGTCTCTATGTGTTGCCAATTTGTACTTCCCAAGCGCTTAGTACAGTGCTCTGCACATAGTAAGTGCTCAATAAATACGATTGATTGATTGATTGATTGATTGCACGGATTATCTTTGTCCAGAAAAACTCTGGGCATATTACTCCCCTCCTCAAAAATCTCCAGTGGCTACCAATCAATCTGCGCATCAGGCAGAAACTCCTCACCCTCAGCTTCAAGGCTCGCCATCACCTCGCCCCCTCCTACCTCACCTCCCTTCACCGTACCTCGCTCTCGCCTGTCCCGCCATCGACCCCCGGCCCACGTCATCCCCCGTGCCTGGAATGCCCTCCCTCTGCCCATCCGCCAAGCTAGCTCTCTTCCTCTCTTCAAGGCCCTACTGAGAGCTCACCTCCTCCAGGAGGCCTTCCCAGACTGAGCCCCTTCCTCCCTCTCCCCCTCGTCCCTCTGTCCATCCCCCCATCTTACCTCATTCCCTTCCCCACAGCACCTGTATATATGTATGTTTGTACATATTTATTACTCAATTTATTTATTTATTTGTTTATTTTATTTGTACATATCTATTCTATTTATTTTATTTTGTTAGTATGTTTGGTTTCTTCTCTGTCTCCCCCTTTTAGACTGTGAGCCTACTGTTGGGTAGGGACTGTCTCTATATGTTGCCAATTTGTACTTCCCAAGCGCTTAGTACAGTGCTCTGCTCATAGGAAGCGCTCAATAAATGCGATTGATGATGATGATGATGATGATGATTTATTCATTATGTAGAATTTATTTAAAGAAGCAGTGTGGCTTAGTGGAAAGAGCCCTGGCTTTGGAGTCAGAGGTCGTGGTTTCAAATCCCGGCTCCGCCATTTGTCAGTTGTGTGACTTTGGGCAAGTCACTTAACTTCTCTGGGCCTCAGTTCCTTCATCTGTAAAATAGGGATGAAGAATGTGAGCCCCACGTGGGACAACCTGATTACCTTGTATCTCCACCAGCGCTTAGAATAGTGCTTGGCACATAGTAAGCGCTTTAAAAATACCAATATTATTATTATTATTATTTTCATTATCATCATTATTACTACCCCAGTGCTTAGATCAGTGCTTGGCACATAGTAAGTGCATAACAAACACCACAATAATAATAATTATTATTATTTATATCAATGTCTGTCTCCTCTAGACTGTCAGCTCGTTGTGGGCAGGGAATGTGTCTATTATATTGTGACAGTGTACTCTCCCAAGGGCTTAATTCAGTGCTCTGCACATACTAAGTGCTCACTAAATATGACTGATTGCTTGTCTTGGTGGATTTGGTGTGGGGAGGTGTTGCAGACCGGTGGAATGGTGTGAGCCAGGGGTCAAAGAGCAGCATGGCCTGAATCTGGGAGTCAGAAGGACTTGGATAACACCAACACTAACAGACATTCCTGGCTGGGTGAGCTTGGGCAAGTTGCTTCACTTCTCCGGGCCTCAGTTCTCCTGTTGTCCCTCTTACCTAGACTGTGAGCCCCATCTGGGACACCTGTCTGCTGTGTTACCTTGGGCAAGTCACTTAACCTCTCTATGCCTTAGTTACCTCATCTCTAAAACGGGGACTAAGACTGTGAGCCCTATGTAGGACAACCTAATTACCTTTTATCTACCCCAGCAGGGCTTGGCACATAGTAAGCACTTAACAAATACCATTATTATCATTATTACTATTATTATTATTATGAGGTAACTGAGGCACAGAGAAGTGAAGTGACGCTCAAGATCACACAGAAGACAAGTGACAGAGCAAGCAGCCAAAGAGCCCTGTTGGAACAAAAAGGGACAGGAGGGTGTGGTGGTGGTGAAGTCAAGCCTTGGTTATGATTCTTACTTCCTGTACTTATTCAGAACTTAAAATGGAGTAAACACTATTCAAAACGCTGAGGGTGATACGGGAAACTGTAAGTCTGTAGACTCCAGACTGTAATCTTGTTGTGCGCAAGGAACATGTTGGTTATATTGTCATATTGTACTCTCCCTAGCACTTAGTCCAGTGCAGTGCACAGAGTAAGTGCTCAAGAAATACAATTAATTAATTCATTCAATCATATTTATTGAGTGCTTACTGAATTCATAACACTGTACTAAGCGCTTGGGAAGTACAATTCAGCAACGGAGACTCCATGCCCACAATGGGCTCACAGTTTAGAAGGGGAGAGACAGGCATCAAAACAAGAAAACAGGCATCAGTAGCATCACTATAAATAAATAGAATTATAGATTTATACACACCATTAATAAAAATAGAACTAGTTTAAATTCGAACATGTATATGCAAGTGCTTTGAGGTGGGGAGTGGGGTAGAGCAAAGGGAGCGAGTCTGAGTGATGGGGAGGGGAGAGGGAGCAAAGGAAAAGGGGGGCTTAGAAGGGGGAAGCTAGTTTGGCGGATTTGAGGAGGGAGGGCTTTACAGGCCAGAGGACGTGACTGATTGACTGACAGAGTGAACAGACAGGACACGGTCCCTTATCCACAAGGTGCTTCCAGGCCAACATGATTTTACATCCCCATTTTACATCCTCATTTTACAGATCAGAAAACCTAGGCACCAAGGCAATCAGTGACTTGCCCAAGGTCTCAGGCCACTAGTAGGGCAGATATCAGAACCCAAATCTACTAACATGTCCGTGACCTTTCCACTAGGACACCCTTCTTCTTCTGGGACTAGCAGATAATGTACACCAGCAGTTATCATAGTGCCCTGACATAATCAGCATTTAATAAATCCCAAAGTAATTGTTAGGATAGCAGTAAAATGAACACCCACTTCCTGGCCCCGTCACTGGGCTACAATGGTCTGAAGCACATTCCTTCTTGTCGTCCTCAAAGGAAATCTTCTCCAAAAGATGGTCAACTTGACGGGAGTGACGGAATTCCTCCAGCTGGGTTTCTCCGATGCGCGGGAACTGCAGCTGGTCCATGCCGCGCTGTTCCAACTGGTCTACCTGGTGGCCCTGATGGGAAATCTCCTCATCACCGTCACCGTCCTGTAACGGCGCCTCCACACACGCATGTAATTCTTCCTCAGGAACCTGTCCATCCTCGAACTCGGGCTCATCTTTCTCACCATCCCCAAATCCATTCACAACTCCCTGACCTATCGTAGAGAAATCTCCCTTTTGGGCCGTGTTACACAAGTCTTCTCCATGATCTGGTTTGCCGGCTCAGAGCTGTTCGTCCTCACGGTCATGTCCTGCGACCGCTATGCCGCCATCTGCCTCCCCCTGCGCTACTAGGTCGTCATGGCCCCAGAGGCCTGTGGAAAGATGGACGCCACCTCCTGGCTCAGCGGAGGGGTGTTTGGAAGCTTGTTCTAAGCTGGTACCTTCTCCCTGTACTTCTGTGGATCCACTGCGCTTCTCCAGTTCTTCTGCGATATCGCATCCTTAGTAAAGGTCTCTTGGTCTGTCAGATACGCGGCCGTTGACGCGATCATGACCAGCGGTATCTCCCTGGGGGTGGTGTGCTTGGCCTCTATCACTGTCTCGTACGCGCGCATCTTCCGGGCGTGCTGAGGATGCCGGCCACCGAGGGCCAGGCCAAAGCCTTCTCCACCAGCCTACCCCGCCTTGCCGTAATGGCTGTTTTCTTTACCACGGCCTCCTCCTCTCACTTGAAGGAGCCGTCCCTCTCCCCCTTGAAGCCGGACCTGATGGTGTCCGTGTTCTATACTCTGGTGCTCCCCACCCTCTGACCCCCTCAGCTACAGCCTGAGGAATTATGACGCGAAGGCCGCCCTGGGGAGAGTCCTGAAGGGTCGATGTCATTCTCGGAAATAAATCGGATCCTGAAATAAGTGAACTTTTGAAGAGACCGTGGGCCTATATAGGCAACTGGACACCGGGAAGGTCATTGGATTTTGAGACTGCCACGTTTAGCTTGCCCCTCCAGTTTACGCCATGGGCCTTGTAATCTTATGTGCTCCGAGATGAGATTCATTCCATTGTATTCATTGAGCACTTAGTGTGTGCCGAGCATTTACCAAGTGCTTATGACATCATTCATCCCCCTTTGGCCACCTGTTCTGGCAGAATCAGAGGTAGTGAATCCCCACCTCAATCGCTCAATGGTATGTATTGAGTGCTTACTGTGAGCAGAGCACAATGCAATAGAATAACAGGCACATTCCCTCTCCACAGTGAGCTTACAGCGCAGAGGAATTAGTCAATCAATCGTGTTTAATGAAAGCTTACTGTGTGCAGAGCACTGTACCAAGTGCTTGGGAGAGGACAATACAACAATATAGCAGACATATTCCCTGCACTCAACGAGAAGTCTAGAGAGGGAGACAGACATAGAGTCCACATTTCCTGACTCTCATTTCTGTGCCCTCACCACTGGGCGGCGCTGCCTCCCTTTTTACATCCAGTGCTTAGCACAGTGCTTTGGAATTTCGTAGAGAAGCAGCATGGCTTGCTGAAAGAGCACTGGTTTGGGAGTCAGAGGACGTGGGTTCTAATCCCATCTCTGCCACTTATCAGCTGTTTAAGTTGGGCAAGTCACTTCACTTCTCTGTGTGTCAGTTACCATCAGCAAAATGGGGATGAACACTGTGAGCCCCAGGTGAGACAACGTGATTACCTTATATCTACCCCAGCGCTTAGAGCAGTGCTTGGGAAGTGGTAAGCGCTTAACAAATACTATTATTATTATTATTGTTATTATTATTTTATTATCATCATCATTGACTTCCTGGCACCATCTCCCCCTACCTCCCAAACGACTAACAATGTCTTCTGTCTGATCAGGTCAGGGGCACGAGCACAAACTCGTAGAAGGAGAGGAATAAAGTTAAGATGACGACACATCCTATCTGACTCTCTCTGACCTCATTATCCTCTTCCTTTCCATATGCTGACCTTGAATCTCTTCATCCTCCTCAGTCTCCTCTTACTCCATCAACCCTACGAGCAGACGTAGCGTGGCCCAGTGGATAGAGAAACAGTGTGGCTTAGTGGAAAGAGCACAGGCTTGGGAGTCAGAGGACATGGGTTCTAATCCCTGCTCCAACACTTGTCTGCTGTGTGACCTTGGGCAAGTCACTTAACTTCTCTGTGCCTCAGTTACCTCATCTGTAAAATGGGGATTAAAAATGTGAGCCTTCTGTGGGACAACCTGATTAACCTGTATATACCCCAGCGCTTAGAACAGTGCTTGGCACTGTTGATTGAGCTCTTAACAAATACCATTATTGTTATTATTATCATATATTATTATACATTGGAAGTAGTTGGAGTTGGAAGGCCCTGGGTTCTAATCCCAACCCTGCCACTTTTCTGCTGTGTGACCTGGGAGAAGTAATTTAATTTCTCTCTTCCTCAGTTACCTCATCTATAAAATGGGGATTAAGCCTGTGAACCCTATTTCCTTCATTCATGCAATCGTATTTATTGAGTGCTTACTGTGTGCAGAGCACTGTACTAAGCGCTTGGGAAGTACAAGTTGGCAACATATAGAGACGGTCCCTACCCAACACTGGGCTTGCAGTCTAGAAGGGGGAGGCAGAGACAGGGACTGTGTCTAACCTGATGTAGCTTGTATGTACCCCAAGAGGGCAGAGAACTGTTCAATTATCCTCTCTAGGACATCTCCCTGACCGTACAGACCCTTAGATTAATTCTACTCTTGGCATTTAGCAAGCTCTATGGTCTTCTCTCCCACTACCTCTCATCATTCTCACTGTCTCCTCAAGATGTCCTCTTACTGTCTCGTCAAGTACAGTGCCTGGTGCACAGTAAGCACTTAAGAAACACCATAAAAAAATTTAAAAGCAGAGGGTGGGCAGAAGGATCTCCCCAGTCTGTCACCCCTCTAGACTGTAAGCTCAATGTGGGCAGAGCATGTGTCTGTTTAATGTTGTGTCATACTATCCCAAGCACTTAGTACAGTGTTTTGCACACAGTAAGTGCCCAATAAATATGACTGAATAAAAAATGAATGAATGAAAGTAAGTCCTTAGTAGATTACTCTGCAAATAGTAAGCACTCAATAATAACAATAGTAATAACAATGGTAGTTGTTAAGCACTTACTGTGTGCTAAACACTGTTCTAAGCACTTTGGTAGATACAGGGTAATTAGGTTGTCCCGCGTGGGTCTCACATTGTTAATCCCTATTTTACAGATGAGGTAACTGAGGCACAGAGAAGTGAAGTGACTTGCCCAAAGTCATACAGCAGACAAGTGGCAGAGAAGGGATTAGAACCCAAGTCCTCTGACTCCCAAAATCATTCTCTTTCTACTAAGCCATGCTGCTCGATTAGTTAATTGTGGGCAGGAAACTTGTCTGCTAATTCTATTGTATTGTACCCTCTCAACTATTAGTACAAGGTTCTGCAAATATTAAGCGCTCAATAAATACCATTGATTCATTCAGTCACTGATTGTGGGCAAGGAATGCATCTGATAATTCTATTGTACCGTACTCTCCCAAGGATAGAACAGCTCTCAGCATGTAGTAAGTACTTAATAAATACTATTGTTTGTTTAATTGACTGCAATGCCATCTGATCCCCCCGTGCTACATTACCATGTAGACTGTAAGCTCAACGTGGGCAGGGTGTCTGTCTACCATTTCTGCTGTATGGAACTCTTCCAAGTGCTTAGTACAGTGTTCTGCACACAGTAAGCGTTCAATAAACACCGCAGATCGATCAATTGATTGATTCCTTATGGGCAGGGAATGTGTCCACCATCTCTGTTTTATTATCCTCTCCCATATGCTTATTACAATGTTCTGCATTCAGTAACCAACCAATAAATACCATAGATTTGTGGATCGATTGACCACCTGAAGAACCCTACCTAAACTCCCGAAACGTCTGGACGTCATGTACACGATTTGAGGGTGTTTTGGGGGCCGAACCCCACGTTGAGAGGTAAGAGTAAGAGAAGGTTAAGGACCCAGGATGTCTACTATTGCTGTCACACTCCCAGCCGACACGCTTTGCTCCTCTAATGCCAACCTGTTCACTGGGCCTCCATCTTTTTTACATATTTATCATTCTATTCATTTTTTAATGATGTGCATATATCTATAATTCTATTTATCTATTTTGATGCTATTGATGCCTGTTTACATGTTTTGTTTTGTTGTCTGTCTCTCGTTTCTAGACTGTGAGCCCATTGTTGGGTAGGGATTGTCTCTATCTCTTGCCAAATTGTACTCTCCAAGCGCTTAGTACAGTGCTCTGCACACTGTAAGCGCTCAATAAATACTATTGAATAAATGAATGACTGACTCTCTCGTTGCCAACATCCTGCCTCTGGCCTGGAAGCCCACCCTCTTAACATAATAATAATGATGGTATTTCTTAAGCACTGACTATATGCCTAGCATTGTTCTAAGCACTGGGGTAGGTACAAGGTAATCAGCTTTTCCCGCATGATGCTCACAGTCCTAATTCCCATTTTACAGATAAGGCACAGAGAAGTTAAGTGGCTTGCCCAAGTTCACACAGCAACAAGTGGGGGAGCTGGGATTAGAATCCACGTCCTCTGACTCCCAAACCTGGGCTCTTGCCACTAGGTGACGCTGCTTCTCTTCAAATCCAACAGACAATGACTCTCCCCCCTTCAAAGCCTTATTGAAAGCCCATCTCAGAAGAGGCCTTCCCTGACTAAACCTCTTTCCTCTTCTCCCATTCCCTTCTGCGACACTCTGACTTTCTCCCTTTACACTACCCACCCTCAGCTCCACAGTACTCATGTAAATATTTGTAATTCATTCCTTTATAGTTATATCTGTCTCCCCAATTCTAGATGAACAGCATGGCATAGTGGATAGAGCATGGGCCTGGAAGTCTGAAGGTCATGGGTTCTAGTCCCGACTTCCTCACTTGTCTGCTGTGTGACCTTGGGCAAGTCACATCACTTTTCCTTACCCCAGTTACCTCCTCTGTAAAAGGGGCATCGAGATTGTGAGGCTAATGTAGGACAGGGGCTGTATCCAACGTGATATGTTGTATCCACCCCAGAGTTTAGTATAGTGCTTGGTGCACACAGTAAGCGCCTAACAAATGCTATTATTATTATTATTATTATTATTATTATTATTATTATTATTATTATTACTAGACTGTAAACTCGTTGTGGCCAGGGAAAGTGTCTGTTTGTTGCAGTATTTTGCTCTCCCAAGCTCTTAGTACAGTGCTCTGCACACAGGAAGTGCTCAATTAATACAATTGAATGAATGATTTCAGTGCACAATCAGGTGATGTTAGATCAGTGGTGGGTTTCTTTTTCTCTGAAGATTTAGACCGGAAAGAAGAATAATACTAATAATTGTGGTACAATAATTATATTTGCCAAGTGCTTACGGGGTGCCAAGCACTGGACTAAGCACTGGGAATGATACATGAGAATCAGTTCCCACGTGGGGCTCACAGTTTAAGCTGAAGCACAAAGAAGTGAAATGACTTGTTATATGTTGCTGACCTGTACTTCCCAAGCGCTTAGTACAGTGCTCTGCACACAGTAAGCACTCAATAAATACGATTCGATGAATGCATGAATTAATAAAATAGATTAGTAAATGTGTACAAGTAAAATAAATGAAGAAATAAATACGTACAAATATATACAAGTACTGTAGGGCGGGGGGGCTATGGACAGGGGAGGAGGAGAGGAAAAAGGGGGCTCAGTCTGGGAAGGCCTCCTGGAGGAGATGAACTCCCAGTAGGGCTTTGAAGGAAGGAAGAGAGCTAACTTGGCTGATGTGCGGAGGGAGGGCATTCCAGGCCAGGGGAAGGACGTGGGCCAGGGGTCGATGGCAGGACAGGTGAGAACGAGGCACAGCGAGGAGGTTAGCGGCAGAGGAGTGGAGGGTGCAGGCAGGGCTGTAGAAGGAGAGAAAGGAGGTGAGGTAGGAGGGGGAGAGGTGATAGAGAGCCTTGAAGCCGAGAGTGAGGCATGAGGAGTGAAAGTCAGGAGTCAGAATGACCTAGGTTCTAATCCTGGTTCTCTCATTTGAACTAGCACAAATCACGAATTTTTCTGTGACTCAGTTACCTCATCTGCAATTTCTGGATTCAATACCTGTTCTTCTTTCTACTTAGACTGTGAATCCCGTGTAGGACAGGGGTAACTTCTCTGTACCCCAGGACCTAGAACGGTGTTTGACACAGTTAGTTTTTTAACGAATATTATAACAACAATAATAATAATGATAATGATAAATAACTCCTACTCACATGTCTTCATTGCTCTTGCTAACTGTAAGAGCCAACTCGGGTATAGTCAGACTCTGGCAGAAGAAGGGTGAGGTGGTATTTCTAAGCTTCCAGTCTCATCTCTCTCATCTCTCTTCTCCTTCTGGTGATGATGATGATGATGATGATGATGATGATGATGATGATGTGTGTGTGTGTGTGTGTGTGTGTGTGTGTATGTGAACAAGTGCACTGCTGAACCATGAATCCATTCTGACAATTCCACAGGGACATTTGTGGCATTTCCCAGAATCTCCTCCCCACTGCCCAATAATCTGGGACACAGTAATCCCTGAGATTTTCCCACCTAAACATAAGGTGGTGATGACTGACCCACGGAGAGACTGGGCAGGGCTGCCCCCCCAAAGGATTTGGAAATTTCCCAGTTTCTATCCAGCATGGCCTAGTAGAAACTCAGAAGACCTGGGTTCTAATTCCAGCTATGCCACTTGCCAGCTGTGTGACCTTGGGCAAATCACTTCACTTTTCTGGGATTCAGTTTCCTCAATCAATGATATTTATTAAGCGGTAAATGAGCACTTGAGAGAGTACAATAGGACAGATTGGGTAGGCATATTCCCTGTCCACATTGTTAAATGCTTGTTCCCCCCACTAATTAAACTGTGAACCAATGAGTGACAAGGACTATGGCTCTGGGCTCTGTCTCTGGGAGTTTTTTGTGGTATTTGTAAAGTGCTAGGTACTCTGCTAAACACTGATTACAAGCTAATCAGATTGGACAACACAGTCCGTGTCCCTCATGGAGCTCACAGTCTTAATCTCCATTATTCAGATGAGGTAACAGAGGCTCAGAGTAGTGAAGTGAACTTGCACCAGGTCACGCAGCAGACAAGTGGTGAAGCTGGGAATAGAACACTGGTTCTCTGGCTCTCAGGCTGGTGGTCTTTCCACTATGCCACACTTTTTAAAAATGGTTACTATGTGCCAGACACCGTACTAAACGCCGGGGCAGATACAAGCTAATCAGGTTGGACCCAGTTCCTGTTCCTCATGGGGCTGCCAGTTTTAATCCCCATTTCATAGACGAGACAAGTGAGTAACAGAGAAGTGAAGTGACTTGTCCAAGGTCACACAGCAGACAAAGGCAGAGCTGAGATTAGGAGCCAGGTCCTCTAGCCCTCGGGTGTTTTATCCACCAGTCCACACTGCTTCCCCAAATCCAACCTGATTATCTTGCATCGACCCCCAACCCCAGCTCTTAGTACAACCTTTGGCACGTAGAAAGTGCTTAACAACTACCACATTAAGACAGCATTTCACAATCTCCAAGAAATAAGCCTTCAAAACTGAGTTCCCGCTAAAATGACTAAAACCCCAGACTGTGTCTAGACTGCAGGTCAGACACTCCAGGGTTCATTTCCATGACTGTCTATGTATGCATCTTGAGTACCACAGGAAGCAGAGTGGCCCAGTGTATAAAACACAGACCTGAGAGTCGGAGGACCTGGGTTCCAATCCTGGTCTGCTACTTACTATTTTGTGAACTTGGACAAGTCTTTTAACTTCCTTGTGCCTTAGTTTCCTTAACTGCAAAATCGGGACACCATTTCTGTCCTCCGTCTTACTTAGACTGTGAGCCCCATGAGGGACAGGACCTGTGTTCAACCTGTTTAGCTTGCATCTGCTCCAGGATTTAGTACAGTGCCAGGCACATAGTAAACACTTAACAAATACCTTGTAAAACAGTGTGGCTCTGTGGAAAGAGCACCAGCCTGAGGGCCAGAGGACCAGTGCCCAGCACAGTGTTTGACAAAGAGTAAGTGCTTAAAAAATACCATAAAAAAGACAAGTTAGTCTCCTTTCACAGAACTAGAGAAGCAGCATTGCCTGGTGGAAAGAGTGCAGTCCTGAGAGTCAGAAGACCTGGATTCTAATCCTGGTTCTGCCAATTGCTTGGTGTGTGTCCTTGGACAAGTCACTTAGCTTTTCCGTTCCTTAGTTCTCCTGTCCTCCCTTCAACTTAGACTGTGAGCCCAACGCATTACAGGAACTGTGTACAATCTAATTGACTTGTTACTACCCTAGCGCTTAGAAGAGTATTTGCCACATAGTAAGTGCTTTACAAATACTATTTTTTTAAAAAAAGGATACCAGGTATTTCCACCCCTTCCCACAGCCAGTACCCACATATTGCCTAATAGAGTACTAAAATAAAATTGGAGGAGCCCCACCACTGAACTCTCCCCAGGAGCCTCTGAGCCCTGCAGTGTAGCCTAATAATATTAATAATAATAAAAATAGTCAGTCAATCGTATTGATTGAAAGCTTTCAATGGGCATAGCATCGTACTAAGCACTTGGGAGAGTACAGTATAAAAATATAGCAGGTATATTCCCTGCCCGCAACGAGTTTACAGTCTAGGGGGAAAGACAAAAGTTAATATAAACAAATAAATTCCAGATATGTACATAAGTGCTTTTCGGCGGTCGGCGGGGGGGAGATGAACGAAGGGAGCAAATCAGAGCTATGCAGAAGGAGTAGGGGAAATGAGGACTTAATCAGGGAAGGCCTCTGGAGAGATGTGTTCTTAGTACGAATTTGAAAGTGGGATGAGTGACCATTTGTCGAGCATGAAGCAGAAGGGCGTTCCAGACCAGAGGCAGGAAGTGGGTGAGAGTTTGGCAGCGAGATAGACGAGATCGAGGTATAGGGAATACGTTGGCACTAGAGGAGTGAAGTGTGCGGACTGGGCTTTAGCAATCAATCAATCAATCAACCAATCAATCGTATCTATTGAGCGCTTACTGTGTGCAGAGCACTGTACTAAGCGCTTGGGAAGTACAAGTTGGCAACATGCAGAGACAGTCCCTACCCAGCAGTGGGCTTGCAGTCTAAAAGGGGGAGACAGAGAACAAAACCAAACAAATTAACAAAATAAAATAAATAGAATAGGTATGTACAAGTAATATAAATAGAGTAATAAATATGTACAAAAATATATAAATATATGCAGGTGCTGTGGGGAAGGGAAGGAGGTAAGATGGGGGGGATGGAGAGGGGGACAAGGGGGAGAGGAAGGAGGGGGCTCAGTCTGGGAAGGCCTCCTGGAGAAGGTGAGCTCTCAGTAGGGCCTTGAAGGGAGGAAGAGAGCTAGCTTGGCGGATGTTGGGAGGGAGGACATTCCAGGCCAGGGGGATGACGTGGGCCGGGAGTCGACGGCGGGACAGGCGAGAACGAGGCACGGTGAGGAGATTGGCAGCAGAGGAGCAGAGGGTGTGGTCTGGGCAGTAGAAGGAGAGAAGGGAGGTGAGGTAGGAGGGGGCGAGGTGATGGAGAGCCTTGAAGCCGAGAGTGATGAGTTTTTGCCTGATGTACAGATTGATTGGTAGCCACTGGAGATTTTTCGGGAGGGGTGTAACATGCCCAGAGCATTTCTGAACAAACACAATCCGGGCAGCGGCCAGAAGTATGGATTGAAGTGGGGAGAGACACAAGGATGGGAGATCGGAGAGGAGACTGAAGTAGTAGTCCAGACGGGATAGGATGAGAGCTTGAACGAGCAGGGTAGTGGTTTGGATGGAGACGAAAGGGCGGATCTTGGCAATGGTGCGGAGCTGAGACCGGTAAGTTTTGGTGATGGCTTGGATGTGACGGGTGAATGACAGAGCGGAGTCGAGGATGACACCAAGGTTGCGGGCTTGTGAGACGGGAAGGATGGTAGTGCCGTCAACAGTGATGGGAAAGTCAGGGAGAGGGCAGGGTTTGGGAGGGAAGACCAGGAGTTCAGTCTTGGACATGTTGCATTTTAGGTGGCGGGCAGACATCCAGATGGAGATGTCCTGAAGGCAAGAGGAGATGCGAGCCTGGAGAGAGGGGGAGAGAGCAGGGGCAGAGATGTAGATTTGGGTGTCATCATCGTAGAGATGATAGTTGAAGCCGTGGAAGCGAATGAGGTCACCAAGGGAGTGAGTGTAGATCGAGAACAGAAGGGGACCAAGAACTGAACCTTGGGGAACCCCCACAGTAAGGGGATAGGAGGGGGAGGAGGAGCCTGCAACAGAGACTGAGAATGAACGACCGAAGATATAAGAGGAGAACCAGGAGAGGACAGAGTCTGTGAAGCCAAGGTTGGATAGCATGTTGCGGAGAAGGGGGTGGTCCACAGTGTCGAAGGCAGCTGAGAGGTCGAGGAGGATTAGCATAGAGTATGAGCCGTTGGATTTGGCAAGCAGGAGGTCATTGGTGACCTTTGAGAGGGCAGTTTCCGTGGAATGTTGGGGACGGAAGCCAGACTGGAGGGGCTCGAGGACAGAGCTGGTTTTGAGGAATTCTAGGCAGCACATGTAGACAACTCGTTCAAGGATTTTGGAAAGGAATGGTAGGAGGGAGATGGGGCGATAACTAGATGGTGAGGTGGGGACAGGAGAGGGTTTTTTCAGGATGGGAGAGACATGGGCATGTTTGAAGGCAGAGGGGAAGGAACCAGTGGAGAGTGAGCGGTTGAAGATGGAAGTTAAGGAGGGGAGAAGGGACGGAGCGAGAGATATCATGAGATGAGAGTGAATGGGGTCAGAAGCACAGGTGGCCGGAGTAGCACTTGAGAGGAGGGAGGAGAGATCCTCTGAGGATACTGCTGGGAAGGATGGGAGAGTAGCAGAGGGTGTTGAGAACCGGGGGGTTGGAGAAGGGGGGGTAGTGACTTTGGGGAGATCGGACCTGATGGATTTAATTTTGTTAATGAAGTAGGAGGCCAGATCGTTGGGGGTGAGGGAAGGAGGAGAGGAAGGAACCGGGGGCCTGTGAAGGGAGTTGAATGTACGGAAGAGGTGACGGGGATGATCGGCATGGGTGTCAATAAGGGAGGAGAAATAGATTTGTCTGGCAGAGGAGAGGGCTGAGTTAAGGCAGGAAAGGATAAACCTAAAGTGAACGATGTTGGCTTGGTGTTTAGATTTTCGCCAGCAGCGTTCGGCAGCTCGAGCATAAGAGCTGAGGAGGAGGACAGTGACAGTGATCCAGGACTGTGGGTTAGTGGTACGAGAGAGGCGAAGGGAAAGGCGAGCGAGTGAGTCTAGCTGAGTAGACAGGGTAGAGTTGAGAGCAGTAATCTGATCATCAAGACTGGGTAGAGAGGAGAGGGAGTCGAGGTGGGGTGTGAGGCGCTGAGAAAGATGGATGGGGTCAAGAGAGTGGAGATCTCTGTGAGGGAGTAATATGGATTTACAAGGGAAAGGAGTGTGAGTGAGGAGGCAGGTGAGAAGATTATGATCATAGAGAGGGATTTCAGAGTTGGTGAGGGTGGACACAGTGCAGCGATAGGAGATGATGAAGTCGAGGGTATGACCAAGTTGGTGAGTGGGTGAGTTGGGGTGGAGCAAGAGGTTGGCAGCGTCAAGGAGAGATAGAAGGCGGGCAGCAGAGGAGTCATCAGGGAAATCCATGTGGATGTTGAAGTCTCCGAGGATAAGAGTGGTCATGGAAAGGAAGAGAAGGAAGGTGAGGAAGGGGTCAAAACCGTTAAAGAATTTGGAGGTGGGGCCTCGGGGAGGCGGTAGATGACGGCTACTAGAATCCGGAGGGGGTGGTAGAGGCGAATAATATGGGCTTTAAAGGAAGGAAAGGAAAGGGAAAGGGGAGGAGGGATAGTGTGAAAGTGACATTGGGGGGCGAGAAGGAAACCTACACCTCCTTCTTTTCCGGTGAGTCCGGGGGAGTGGGAGAAGAAGAGACCTCCACTGGAGGGAACAGTAGAAGAGACCGTGTCGTCCGGAGACAACCATGTTTCAGTTAGAGCAAGGAGGAGTAGAGAGCTGTAAAGGAATAGATCCAGGATGAAAGGGATCTTATTAAAAACGGAGCGAGGGTTCCAGAGGCCACACTTAGCAGTAGCTGTCAAGGGAGGGGAGGGAGGGGGAAGGGTGCGAGGCGTGGGGAGGGTTTGGATTGGGATGAGTTGGCGGGGGCCTAGGCAGGGAGAGTGGAAAGAGGGGTGGCGGTGAGAAAGGAGAACCGGAATGGGCTGGGGGCGGGGATGAGGGGAGGGAAGGGGCTGGGAGGGAGGAGTGGAGGATAGAAGCTGGTACAGAGGAATCCTTGGTAGGGGGTGAGGGCGAGTGGTCTTGGTGGGGAACAGGGAGGGAAAAAGCTGGGTGGGAGAAGGGAAGGGGAAGGTGATGATTGGGAATGGCAGTTGGGAGCAAGGGAATTGAAGGTTCATGGTGAGGTCAGCAGGGCGAGTGAAAGTACGGCGGGAGGTTTACAATTGAGATGCAGAAGGGATACAACAGTAGCAATGATATAAATTAGCAAGTAATTAGGGTTGTGAGGGAGGAGGGGGTAAAGTGATTGCTTTAAAGCTGATAGTAAGTAGTATTTGTCTGATGCGGTGGTGGATGGGTACCCACCGGAGGTCATTCAGGAGTGGGGAGACATGGACTGAATGTTGTAACAGAAGAATGATCGGGCAGCAGAGTGACCCGCATCTCAGTGTACTCAGTAGGTGGATAGGTCTTCTTCACTGAGACCCCATTATGCAACCATATTGCAAAAAGGAGAGTCTTTTTTCCATTTTCTGTCACAAAGAAATGATCAGGAAAGGACTGACCGTACAGAGGGTGAATCCCATGCTGTGTGGCTGTTCACCCGAAGAAGAAAATTCTCCTTCATGGTCATTATAACACAAAGCATGATGGCCTGTTGCTTTTTTTAAGCAGTGCAGCTCAGTGGAAAGAGGACGGGCTTGGGAGTCAGAAGTCGTAGGTTTGAATCCTGGCTCTGCCACTTGTCAGCTGTGTGACTTTGGGAGAGTCACTTCACTTCTTGTCGTCTCAGTTCCCTCATCTGTAAAATGGGAATTAAGACTGTGAGCCCCATGTGGGACAACCTGATTGCCTTTTATCACCGCAGTTCTTAGAACAGTGCTTGGCACATAGTAAGCGCTTAACAAATACCGTCTTTTTTTAACAGAGGACGTAGAGGGTAACCAGGGCCATGTTTCTCTTGGCTGCCCTGATCTCGGGCATAGCCCCGGTGGATCGTCCGGTGGTGTGGAGATGTCGGACCTGCCGGTGGTCCCTGTGCAGGACCCAGGCCACGTAGCCTCTGGCCATGCTCATGAGCCCTACGAAGAACAGATTATGAAGGGAGAACGTGACCACAATGATCAGAGTGGTTTCCACGTCGTCACTAACTTTAGTGTTGTACTTGAGGTCCAATGTAATGTGAACGCTACTGCTGTTTTGAGGGCTGGTTATGGTGATCAGCGTATCAAGCACTATCAACATATTGAAGCCCCAGGAGAGGAGGCAGGAGGGGATGATGCATTTGGGTAACCTGGCCTTGAACCAGGTACACCAGTGTGTCCCGGGGCCGATGGCGTCGGCCTGGAACATTCCCAGGAGGCATATGCTGCAGATGGCCACACCCCAGGCCACTCGGTACAGATACATGAGGATTTTGCATCCGACACCGTCCGGGAATTTTCTCAACCCGCAGACGAACAGGGTCTCGGTGATCCCAAACGTGAGGAGGATGTTGGTGTTGGCTAAGGTCAGATGGGTGAGGACCGAGTCGGTTGCGCTCAGTTTGTGAGCTTCAAAGACCGCGTGGGTATAAAATAGGAGGAGAAATACATTGATGGAGACATCAATGATGATCCTCAACAGAATCATGGTCCCAAAAGAAAACCAGGTAACTCTCATTGTCTTGAAATGGGAGTTAGAGTAGAGAAGACTTCCTCCTGTAGAGCATCCTGGGAAGAAGGAAGAGAGAGAGAGAGACAGAAGGGGGGAGAAAGAGAGGGATGGAGAGAGAAAGAGAGAAAGATAGAGAGAGAGGGAAAGGATGGAGAGGGAAAGGAGAGAGAGGGAAATGAGGATGAAGTAGCAGGAGAGAGAGAATGCACTTTCCAATTTATAATAGTTAAGTTTTTCTGCCTTGCATCACTTCCCGCAAACCTTTTTTAGTGGTATTTGTTAAGCTCTTACTGCGTGCCAGATACTGACCTAAACCACTGAATTTGCCATGAAAATTGCTCTTAAGAAGAAAATGATTTTGTTAACACATCAGGATCCAAAGTTTAATGGAACAATCAGTCAATCAGTAGTATTTATTTGTTTATTTATTTTAATGGTATTATATGTTCAGCATTGTCCTAAGCCCTGGGGTAGAATGAAATCAATCAGGTCAGATAAAGCCCCTATCCCACATGGAGCTCACAGACTAAGATGGAGGGAGAACTAGAAGCAGTGCAGTCTAGTGAAAAGTGCCTGGGCCTGGGAGTCAGAAGACCTAGGTTCTAATCCTAGCTCTACCACTTGTTTGCTATGTGGCCTTGAGCAAGTCACTTTACTTTTCTGTACATCAGTTACCTCATCTGTAAAATGGGGCTTATGACTGTGAACCCATGTGAGATATAGATTGTATTCAACCTGATTAACTTGCACCTACCCTAGCACTTAATACAGTGTCTGGCCCATAATAAGCACTTGACAAATTTCACAATTATTATTTATAGTATTAGTTCAAGGTCTCTCATTTCCTGGGCATGTTCTTTCCCTCACACACAGAGCAGGGCTTAACTGAAACTGATCTAAGAACTAATACCACTTAAAAAAACCATCGAGTGCCTAGTGTGTGCAGAACACTGGGTTAAGCACTTAGGAAGAATACAATATGTTGTAATACAATTCAGTGTAAGTGAAGTAGACTGTAAGTTTCTTGTGGACAGGAAACGTGTCTGTTAATTCGGTTGTATTATATAACATTACAAGCTATGAGTACAGTGCTCTGCCCACAGTAAGCACTCAATAAATATCATCACTATATTGATTGATTTACATTTTAGAAACCCCAGATGGAAGGTGACGTGGTCTGCTCTGAAGTTCTGAGGAATAGGGAGATGGAAGAGAGGCAATAGTTCTAAGTCTCAGTTAATGACAGAATAACTTGGAACCCTGAAGTCCCGTCGACGGAGAGCTGGCTCGATCCTACTTACCTACCTTGGACCTTCCAGTCAGTGAGAAGGCAGCTTTCATGGAGAACAAGGCTGTGGCAACCTTTATCAGAGGTCTCCCTTTTTCTCCCCTCTCTCAGGTGGTGAATAGAATTTGTGCAGCTGACTGGATCACTTAGGACTTATTCACTCTGACACTCTACCTGGGAAATCTCTTGCTTCCCTTCCCTGAACTCCAAATACCGGGACTTGATTGAGCCTAGATGTCTCCCCTCCATTATTTCTTTCTATTTCTTTATTTCTGAGACAGCCCTGGAGAGATCTTTCCATGTCAGTGCTGAGTCCCTTAGGTTTTAGAGGGATTCCAACTCCATACCAGGGCCCAGCTCTGTCAGGAGGCAAGCCTGTGCCTCTAGTGCATGTTTGACACTCACTCACGTGCTCTTTTTTATTGTATTTAATAATGATAATAATAATAATGATTACGGTATTTGTTAAAGGTTTACTATGTACCAAGCACTGTTCTAAGCTTTGTGGTAAAAAATAAGGTAATCAGGCTGCCCCATGTGGGGCTCATAGTTTCAATCTTCATTGTACAGATGAGGTAACTGAGGCACAGAGAAGTGAAGTGACTTGCTCAAAGTCACACAGCTATCAAGTGGCGGGGTTGGAATTAGAACCTATGACCTCGGACTCCCAAGCCCGTGTTCTTGCCACTAAGTCATGTTACTTCTCTATTTGTTAAGCACTTACTAGGTGCCAGGCACTGTACTAAGCACTGCGGTACATGCAGGCTAATATGATTGGACACAGTCCCTGTCCTACACGGGACTTACTGTATTAATCCCCATTTTACAGATGTGGGAACTGAGGCAGGGAATTGAAGTGATTTGCCCAATGTCACACAGCAGATGTGTCAGAGCCAGGACTCCCAGACCCGGGCTCTATCTGCTAGGCTGCTCTGCTTCTCTATGCACTATGTTGTTCTCATCACTTTCCTTCATGAGAGGAAGGAAAACCCGGAGAGGGAGGACTATGGTAATGGTTGCAGGAGGGAGCACTGGCCTTGGAGGTTGTTATGCGTCCTAACATCCTTGCTTGACAACAGGAGAAAATCTAGAATGGGAAAGGATGTTTTGTTGACTGGATTTGATTTTTAGTTTTTTGGACTTCGAACTTTATCATCTTTGTCTGATAGAATTTACCTACATTCTAGTGGCTGAAGTCTAGCTGGGGAAGCATCAATCGGTGGCATTTATTGAGCACTTACTGTGTGCAGAGCTCTGTACTAAGTTCCTAGAGGAATACGAGGATTCTAGACACATTTTCTACCCCTAATATGCTTTAATCAATCAGTTAATAGTATTTATTGAGCTCTTTCATGTCCCGGTTCCTCAGGCTGTAGATGAGGGGGTTCAGGGCAGGGGGGCACCACGGTGTAGAACACGGACACCAGCAGGTCCAGCGCAGAGGGGGAGTCAGACACGAGCTTGAGATAGAGAAGAGGCAGAGTTGGGCTTGGAACCCAATCCTCCGGACTCCTAGGCCCGTACTCTATCCACAAAACCATGCTGCATCTTCGGCAATGACCATTCCTCGTGTAGTTTTTATCTTAACAGATCAATTATATTTTCTGAGTGCTTACCATGTGCATAGTTATATGATAAACACTTGGGAGACTACAATACAACTGAATTCACAGACACATTCCCTGCCCAAAACTAGATTACAGTCCGAATGAGGGGTGACATGCATTACCATAAAGAAATAATTTATGGATGTGTGCATAAATGCTTTAGGACAGAGGGTGAGGTGAATATGAAGTACCCATATGGTACATACACATCCAGGTGCAGAGATGACACAGAAGGGAGAACAATTCAGGGCAAAGACTTCTAGACTGTAAGCTCATTGTGGGCAGGAAATGTGAATGTGTCTATGTCAATTTATTATTGTATTGTACTTTCTCAAGCACTTAGTCCAGTGCTCTGCACACAGTAAGCGCTCAATCATTACTACAGAATGAATGAAAAGTGGGCTTAATCAAGAAAGGCCAATTGGAGGAGTTTGAGAAATATTACTGATTGGTGTACTAGTTCAGGGAGCTAAAACTGAACTCACAAGATGGTGGTGGAGGTGATTACCAACAAATTGCTAAGCTCTAGCTGATCACGTTCCGTGTCCAGGCGAAGTCACGTTATTTTGCTTTAATGGTAGTTGTTAAGTGCTTACTATGTACCAGGCACTGTTCTAAGCACTGGGGTAGATAAAGGGTAATCAGGTTATTTATTCATTCAGACGCATTTATTGAGCATTTACTGGGTGTAAAGCACTATACTAAGCGCTAGAGTGGGTACCATTTAACAATAAACGGACACATTAGATTCAGTCCATGCCCCAGATGAGGCTTACAGTCTTTTGAGGTAACTGAGGTAAAAGAGGTAACTGAGGCACAGAAGTGAAGTCTCTTGCCCAAGGTCATACAGCAGACAAGAGGCAGAGCTGGGCTTAGAACCCAATAAGCCTGAATCCTAGGCCCATGCTCTATCCTCTAAGCCATGCTGCGATTTAGGCAATGGCCATCCCTCTTGTAGTTTTTATGTTAGCAAATCAATCATATTTTTAGAGTGCTTACCATGTGCAGAGCGCTGTATTAAATGCTTGAGAGAGTACAACATAAGCCATATTCTATGTCCAGTCAGAGTCACCTCTTAAGGGTGGAGCTATTGTCAAGTCTTCCTTTTTCTGGTTTGTATGTTGTATGTTACAGGTCGAGGTGAAGCCACCTCTTGAGCATAGAGCTATGGTTTACAGTGGAGGTATTTTCTCAACTGCCTTTGCTCTCACTCTCATAACGACCCTTTAGTATGCTTGTTAGCTCTTTGTTTCTGCCTTAGCCTACCTCCACTCCTCCACACAAACTTTTACAGTTTCCCATCCTAGCCTAGCCTCCTTATCGTGCTTCACTGTCCATCACTCACTCAGTGAATTAATCAATCAACAGAGTTAATAGACGTGTTCCCTGTTCTCAAGGACCTTCCACCCTACGGGGGGAGACAGTCATTAATGAGTTAATCAATGGTATTTATTGAGCGCTTACTATTTGTAGAGCACTGTACTAAGAATTTGGGAGAGGACAATACAACAGAATCAGCGGACACAGTCCCTGCCCATAATGAGCTCACAGAAGAGAGGGGTAGACAGATATTAGAATTAAATTACAGTATGAGTGCTGAATGGCCGAGGGTGAGGAGAATAAAGGGTAAAAATCCAAACGCAAGGGTGACAGAGAAGAGATAGGTAGTAGGGGAAATGAGGCCTTAGTTGGGGAAGGACTCTTTGAGGAGGTGTGATTTTAATAAGGCTTTTAAACTGGGGAGAGTGAAGATCTGCCAGATATGAAGTGGGAGGGATTCGAGACCAAAGGGAGGACATGGGCTAGGGGTTAGTGGTAGATAGAAGGGATCCAAGCAGACACGATGCAGTCAATAAGGTAGCATCAGAGCAGGTACAATCCCAATCCTATATGGAATTCACTAAGGACTTTTTTCCCTTGAAAGTTTGACCAACCTTTCAATGACTATGCTGTTTTAGAAGGCCTGGTCAGCCTTGACTAAGTCTGTGAGGAGGTTTTATTTCAACTTACCAGGAATCTCTACAGAATAGCCGAAGGACAAATTGTCAAGTGGACCTGTTTCCCTCCCAACCTCCTCAACATGGCGACCTTCATATCCTGGTTCCGCAGGCTGTAGATGAGGGGGTTCAGGGCGGGGGGCAGCATGGTGTAAAACACGGAAAGCAGCAGGTCCAGCGCTGAGAGGGAGTCAGACACGGACTTGAGATAGGTAGCGTCACTGGTGGAGACAAATAAAGTGACGATGAAGATGACGAGGTGTGGTAGGCAGGTGGAGAAGGCTTTCGGTCGGCTGTCTCCGGATGGCATCCTCAGCACGGCCGTGAAGATGCGGATGTCGGAGTTGATGATGGAGACGAAGCAGATTAAGATCAGACTTGTAGAGAAGGCTGTTGCTATGGGCTCCCTAAACTTCCCACTGGAATCGGAGAGTCTGATGATCTGGGCGATCTCACAGAAGAATTGGTGGATCCTCCCAAGGGAACCGAGAAGGTGGCAGAAGTATGCAAGATGGTAGACAAGGCCCCGCTGAGCCAAGAGGCGGCCGCCATGTTCTCACAAGCCCTTCGGTTCATGATAATGTCATAGTGCAGGGGGAGGTAGATGGCGACATAGTGATCGCAGGACATCGCTGTGAGGAAGTAGGGCTCAGCACAAGCAAAAGGTAGTGAGAAAAATACTTGGAAGACATAATCCAGGAATGAGATGGAGTTGCGGTCAGTCAAGGAGTTGAAGATGGACTTGGGAACGGTGACAGGGAAGGAGCAGAGGTTGAGAACGGACAGGTTCCTGCGGAAGTAGTACATGGGGGTTTGGAGGTGCCAGTCAAGGGCGGTGACGGCGATGATGAGATTCCCTGTCAGGGCCGCCAGGAAGATGAGGAGTAACAGCGCGGCCTGGACCAACTGCAGTTCACAGACCTCTGAGAGACCCAGAAGGAGGAATTTCCTCACCGTCGTGCGATTGGCCATTTCCAGTAAAATATAATGAATTTCCGGGGAGGAACCAGAGAAAGGAGATGATCATGGACAGAAGATCAAATGGATCATAAAGACATGGATTCTAATCCTGATTCCACCATGCATCTACCTTGTGATGCCGGGCAAGCCATTTCACTTCTCTGTGCCTCAGTTACCTCACCTGTAAAATGGAGGCTAGATCTGCGAGCCCCAAGCTTGCTGTGGGCAGGGAATGTGTGTTTTTTGTTATATTGTACTCTCCCAAGCTATTAGTACAATGCTTTACATACAGTATGCTCTCAATAAATACGACTGAATGAATGAATGCGGGCCATGGACTGTGTCCAATCTGAGTAGCTTGTATCTTCCCCAGCACATAGGACAGTACCTGGCACATAGTAAGAACTTCAAAACACCATATAAAAAGATGAGGGAGAAATGTCTCAAAGTATTTTGCTATTTCCTTGCTATGAATTCATTCACATCAAACAACACACATTCCCAAGAATTGCAGCAGAACGCCTCCTCCCCCCTCCTCCCATTTCTGACCTTCAGTTCCTTAGCCCCCTGATATCAGTCCCCTTCAGATGTCTAATCTAGATATAAAACTACCCCTCATGCCTGCCCAGGGGAAAGAGACTAGGACTAGAAGACCTTGGGAAAGTCACCTACCTTCTCTGGGCCTCAGTTTCCTCATCCATAAAATAGGGAGAAAATTTCTGTTCTCCCTCTCTCAGACTGTGAACCCCATGTGTGACTGGAACCGTGTCCAATACGATTATTTTGTAAACTTAGTACACATCCTTATTATTCCCTCATCCTCATAGCCCAGGAATTTTTCCATCTTCCCTCCCCTCATCTCCTGCTAATCCCCATTCCTTATCTCCTAGACTCTCCCTGACTCCATGTCCCTCTTAGCCTTCCCTTATCTGAGCTCAGAAACCCCAGTTTATTCCTCTTTCCCTAGAATGACCTGGGATCTCATCCTGCTCCACCAATTTTCTGCTACATGACCTTGGACAAGTCGTTTAAATTCTCTGTGCTTCAGTTGCCTCATCTATAAAATGGGTATTAAGACTGTGAGCCCGATGTGGATCATGGACGCTGCCCAATCCGATTAGCTTGTATTACCCTCAGTATTTAGGACAGTGCCTGGTATATAGTAAGTGCTTAACAAATACATCCATCCAAACCACTACCTTGCTGGTTCAGTCTCTCATCCTATCCCGACTGGATTACTGCATCAGCCTCCTTTCTACTCTCCCATCCTCCTGTCTTTCCCTGCCTCAGTCTAAACTTCACTCTGCTGCCCGGATTATTTTTGTACAGAAACGCTCTGGGCATGTCACTCCCCTCCTTAAAAATCTCCAGTGGTTGTCTATCAACCTTCGATTGAAGCAAAAACTCCTCACTCTCGACTTCAAGGCTTCCCTCACCTCGCTCCCTCCTACTTCACCTCCCTTCTCTCCTTCTACAGCCCAGCCCACACACTCCGCTCCTCTGCCACTACCCTCTTCACTATGCCTCGTTCTTGCCTGTCCCTCTGTCCTACCCCTGACTCACATCCTACCGCTTGCCTGGAATGCCCTCCCTCCACACATCCGCCAAACTAGTCCTCTTCCTCCCTTCAAAGCCCTACTGAGAACTCACCTCCTCCATAAGGCCTTCCCAGACTGATCTTTTTCCTCTCCTCCTCCTCCTCTCCTCCCCATGCTCCACCTATGCCCTACCCCATTCTCCTTCCCCACAGCACTTCTATATATTTGTAATTATTTATTACTCTATTTCTTGTACATATTTATTGCTCTAGTTTATTAATGATGTGTATATAGCTATAATTCCATTTATTCCGATGGTATTGACGCCTGTCTGATCATTTTGTTTTTTTGTCTCTCTCCCCCATCTAGACTGTGAGCCCATTGTTGGGTAGGGACCGTCCCTATATGTTGACAATTTGTACTTCGCAAGCACTTACTTCAGTGCTCTGCACACAGTAAGTGCTCAATAAATATGATGGAATGAATGAATGAAAATACCATAAAAAAGTGAATGGAGGCTGACCTTTCTCAGCCCCGAGTTCTTAGAACCTCAGACTATACCCAATCTGAAAGAATGATTATAATAATTATAATAATTGTGGTACATGTCAAACACTATTAGACTGTAAGCTCATCCCTAGAGTGTAAACCTATTGTGAGCAGGGAACGTTTCTGCTAATTCTGTTGTAGTGTACTTTCCCATGCGCTTAGTACAGTGCTCTGCACATAGTAAGTGCTCAATTAATATGGCTGAATGATTGATTGATGTTTCAAGTAGTGTACTAAGGACTAAAGTAGGTAAAAGACAATCAGGTTGGACTTAGTCCCTGTCTACATGGAGCTCTCAATCTTGTAAGAGGGAGGAGGATTAAATCCTCCATTTTACAGATAAAGAAACTGAGGTACAGAGAAGTGGAGTGACTTCCCCAAGGCCACACAGCAGAAAAGTGGCAGAGCCAGAGTTAGAGCCCAGGTCCTCTGACTCCCAGGCCCAGTCTCTTTCCATTAGGCCATCCCCACAATCTCTAGTCTTCGTGGACTTCGTGTTTTGGAGATGGGTAGTTCAAGCCTTCCTGCTAGTGTTAGGGAGACGGGGTGAGAGCAGAGTGAAGGGCTGAGACTCAATCTGGGTATGGGCTGGACAAGAGAAGCAGCATGGCCTAGTGGATAGAACACAGGCTTGTTTTAAAGTACCTGGATTATAATACTGGCTCTGCTACTTCATTCATGCAATCGTATTTATTGAGCACTTACTGTGTGCAGAGCACTGGGTGAACTTGGGTTAGTCACTTTACTTCTCTGTACCTCAATTCCCTCATCTGTAAAATGGGGGCTAAGACTCTGAGCCCTACGTGGGACAGGAATTGAGTCCAACCTTATTTGCTTGAATCCAACCCAGCACTTAGTATGGTGCCAGGCACCTAGTAAGAGTTTAACAAATACCACAATTATTGTTATTATTATTATTATCCTTATTATAATATCATGACCATTCCTGAGAGCTCACAACACTTCCATCCACTTCCACACGCATCTGGAAGGGTCTGGAGCAGCTGGCTTCTTCACGGCCCACCTGTTTCTGCCCGCTGGTCCATCAAGAGGATGGGAGTTTTCTCCTGATCGCACGGAATCTCTCCCCATTTCCCTTCCTTCCCGAGGCACCCACGAGCCATAGAACACTCCCAGAAGTGATGTTGCTGCCAATGCAGGCTCCTGAATAATAATCCCTTCAGGCCTTGGTGAAGGGCGGGGACCAGTGGTTCCCAGAGCCCAGCTGGTCCCTTCGTCGTCTCTGCACCATTCTCCCACCTCCATTGGGATGGTTCACTGCACGACCCCGTGGAAAGGCCAGGACAATCCCAAATGAGATCTTGGTGCAGTCATTCCTCTCTGTCTCTCCCCACTTCAGTCCATACTTCACTTCATTTTTCTACAAAAGCGTTTAGTCCTTAAGAATTTCCATTGGCTGTCCATCCACCGGCAGAGCCAACAGATCCTTCTTACTGGCTTTAAAACATTCAGTCTTCTCATTCCCTCCTCCCTTCACCACACTGATCTCCTACTACAGCCCAGCCTACACACTTCACTCCTCTAATGTCATCCGACTCACTGAACCACAATCTCACGTACCTTATGGCCAACCTCTTCCCCACATCCTGCCTCTGGCCTGGAACTCCTGTCCCCTCGGCCACACACCTAGATATACCAGACTACCTCTCTCCCCACCCTCAAAGCATCATTGAGGTCACATCTCTTCCAAGAGGTATTCCCTGTTTAAACCCTCGTTTCCTCTACTCCCTCTCCCTTCTGCTTAGTCTTTGAACTTGAGTCATTGACTTTTGGACAATTGTTATTCACCCACCTTCAACCTCACAGCATATATATATATATAATTCATAAGATATCATATATATGATATGTATATATAAATGACATATTATAAATTATTCATTTATATGAATGCATATGTCTCCTGTCTCTCCCCACTCCAGTCATCATTTTTCTACACAAATATTCAGACCATGTTTCCTCTCTCTTCAAGGAACTCCAATGGTTGACCATCCACCTCCTCATCAACAGAAACCCCTTACTATTAGGTTTAAAGCACTCAATCACTTTGTCCCCTCCTACCTCCCGTCACTAGTCTCATCCTACAACGCAACCTGCACACTTCACTCCTTTAATGCCCACCTTCTCACAGTACCTCAGTCTCATCCATCTCGCCACCAACCTCTCACCCACATCTGGCCCCTGGCCTAGAATGTCCTCCCTCCTCATATCTAACATCTCTTTCCCCACCTCTGCCCACATTCAAAGCCTTATTAAAGGCACGTCTATTCCAAGAGGCCTTACCTGACTAAGCCATCCTTTCCTCTTCTCCCACTCCCTTCTGCATCACCGTGTCTTGCTCCCTTTATTCATCCTTCTTCCCAGCCCCATGGCACTTATGTACATTTGTGTAATTTATTTATTTACATTGCTTTCTGTCTGCCCCTCTAGATTGTAACCTCATCATGGGCAGGGAATATGTCTGTTTATTCATTCATTCGTTTAATCGTATTTATTGAGCACTTACTGTGTGCAGAGCACTGTACTGAGCGCTTGGGAAGTATTATTGTTATAGTGTACTCTCCCAAGTGCTTCCTACAGTGCTGCGCACACAGTAAGCGCTCAATAAATATGAATGACTAACTGACTCTAGAATGTAAGCTCGTTGGGGCCAGAAAACGTGACTACGAACTCTGTTGTATTGGACTCTCCCAAGTGTTTAGTTGAGTGGTCTGCACACAATAAGTGTTTAATAAACGTCATTCGTCTATATAAGAGAGTTTTGAAGATGAGTGAGAGTGTATGTTCACTGTGGGCAGGAAACATGTCTACCAACTCTGTTCTATTGTACTTTCCCAAAAAAGTGTTCTGCACACAGTACGTGCTCAGTAAATATCACTGCTAGATTAATTTTCACATGGTTTCAGGTCAACGGGGCAGAAACAAGCCTCAGACCCTCAGCTTCCTGACTGTGGACTTGTTGCAAAGCTGGCTACATCAAACGTCTGTGTCTCCTCAATCCTGGGACACCTGCACTACGATACAATCAATCAATCAATCATATTTATTGAGCGCTTACTGTGTGTAGAGCACTGTACTAAGCACTGGGAAGTACAAGTTGGCAACATATAGAGACAGTCCCTACCCAACAGTGGGCTCACAGTCTAGAAGGGGGAGACAGAGAACAAAACCAAACACATTAACAAAATAAAATAAATAGAATAGATATGTACAAGTAAAACAAATGAATAAATAGAGTAATAAATATGTACAAACATATATACATATACACAGGTTTTGTGGGGAAGGGAAGGAGGTAAGACGATGGGGATGGAGAGGGGGACAAGGGGGATAGGAAAGAGGGGGATTAGTCTGGGACGGCCTCCTGGAGGAGGTGAGCTCTCAGTAGGGTCTTGAAGGGAAGAAGAGAGCTAGCTTGGCGGATGTAGGGAGGGAGGACATTCCAGGCCAGGGGGATGACGTGGGCAGGGGGTCGATGGCGGGACAGGAGAGAACGAGGCACGGTGAGGGGATTAGCGGCAGAGGAGTGGAGTCTGCGGGCTGTGCCGTAGGAGAGAAGGGACGTGAGGTAGGAGGTGGCGTGGTGATGAACAGCCTTGAAGCCGAGGGTGAGGAATTACTGCCTGATGCGCAGATTGATTGGTAGCCACTGGAGATTTTTGAGGAGGAGAGTAACATGCCCAGAGCGTTTCTGGACAAAGACAATCCGGGCAGCGGCCTGAAGTATGGATTGAAGTGGGGAGAGACACGAGGATGGGAGATCAGAGAGGAGGCTGATGCAGTAGTCCAGATGGGATAGGATGAGAGCTTGAACGAGAAGGGTAGCGGTTTGGATAGAGCGGAAAGGGTGGGTCTTGGCAATGTTGTGGAGCTGAGACCGGCAGGTTTTGGTGACACCACACAAAGTGACTCAACACGAACTCATCTGAAGATAGGTCACCCCATCCTGCAAAGTGCATGTCACTAAATTGTCCTCAGTTCCTCTTCTCCCACTTCACTCTTCCCACCTTCACACTTGGATTTGATTTGCATCCTTTATTCACCACACTTTCAATCCCACAGTCCTTCTATGTATATCTCTAATTTATTTCTTTTAATGTTTATCCTTCCTCTGGAGAATGTAAACTCGTTGTGGGCAATAAATCGGTCCAACAACTCTGTGTAATACACTCTCCCAAGCGTTTAATACATTGCTCTGCACATAGTAAGCGCTCAATAATTACCGTTGACTGATTAATACCCATTTCCCCAGATCTAGACTGTAGCTCATGGGCTGGGAATGTGTCTACCAACTCTGTTGTATCGTACTCTCCCACGCACGTAGCCCAGTGCTCTGCCCACAGACAGCAATAAACAGAAATGATGATGATGATGAGGATGGTTTTCAACGTGTTGGGTGGAATCTTATGAGTAGCGTGGAGTCACTCCCATAGAATGTCTGGCAAGTCAGGATCTTAAAGACAGTAGTTTCAGTGGAATAATCTATTCCACTGTTCCACTAATAATAATCCAATAATCTATTCCACTATCTACTTCAATGGTCACAGCCTGGTCTAGTAGAAAAAGCACGGGCCTGGGAGTCAAAAACTCCTCATATCAGGCAAAAACTCCTCACATCAGGCAAAACTCCTCACCCTCGGCTTCAATGTTCTCCATCACCTCGCCCGCTCCTACCTCACCTCCCTTCCCTCCTTCTACAGCCCAGCCCGCACCCTCAGCTCTTCTGCCGCTTACCTCCTCACTGTGCCTCATTCTAGCCCGTTCCGCCATCGACCCCCGGCCCACGTCATCCCCCTGGCCTGCAATGCCCTCCCTCCGCACATCCACCAAGCTAGCTCTCTTCCTCCCTTCAAAGCCCTCCTGAGAGCTCACCTCCTCCAGGAGGCCTTCCCAGACTGAGCCCCTCCTTCCTCTCCCCCTCCTCCCCCTCCCTATTCCCCGCGCCGTATCTCCTTCCCCTCCCCACAGCACCTGTATATATGTATATATGCTTGTACATATTTATTACTCTATTTTATTTGTACATATTTATTCTATTTATTTTATTTTTGTTAATATGTTTTGTTTTGTTCTCTGTCTCCCCCTTCTAGACTGTGAGCCCACTGTTGAGTAGGGAGCATCTCTATATGTTGCCAACGTGTACTTCCCAAGCGCTTAGTACAGTGCTCTGCACACAGTAAACGCTCAATAAATACGATTGAATGAATGAATGAATGAGTCAAAGAACGTGGATCCTAATCCCGGCTCTGCCACATGTCTGCTGTGTGACCTTAGGCAAGTCACTTAACTTCTCTGTGCCTCAGTTAACTCATCTGTAAAATGGAGATTCTAAGACTGTGAGCCCCATGTGGTACAGGGACTATGACCAACCTGATTACCCCAGTGCTTAGAACAGTGCTTGGCACATAGTAAGTACTTACCAAACACCACGACTATTATTATTGCTACTATTGTATTGTGATTGCATTTTTAAGTGTTCACTATGTATAAAGCACTGTTTTAAGCACCAAGGTAGATATAAGTTGATCAGGAAGGACACAGTCCCTTTCCCACTTTGGGCTACAGTCTAAGTAAAAGGGGGAATAGGGATTTTTTTAATGGCATTTGTTAAGCACTCACTATGTGCCAGGCACTGTTCCAAGTACTGGGGTAAACGCAAGGTTTGACACAGCTCATAACCCACGTGGGGCTCAGCCTTAATTCCCTCTGTACAGATGAGGTAACTGAGGCACAGAGAGTCGTTGAGTTGCCCAAGGTCACACGGCAAACAATTGGCAGAGCCAGGATTAGAACCAAAGTTCTCTGACTCTCAGGACTGTGTTCTTTCCACTAGGCAACACTGCTTCTGAACATAGTCTTTATTGAGCATCTGGTTAGCAGGGATTGTGTCTACCAACTTTTGAGTCTATTGTGTCTACCAACGTTTGAGTCTTGTACTCTTCCAAGAGCGTAGTACAGTACTCTGCACACAGTAAATGCTCCACTGATTTACTCTCAATCATTAACTGATTGATAGCCTGATGTGCACTCGGGACTGTATTACGCAGTTGCAAAAGTATGATACAGAAGAGTTGGGAGACCCAATCAATCAATCAACTAATGGTATTCGTTGAAAGTTTACTGTATGCAAAGGACTGCACTAAGCAATCAGGAAAGTACAATACAGAAGTCGATGGATACAATTAATTGAGAAATTGATGGTATTTATTGAAGGCTTACTGGGTGTAGAGAACTGCACTAAGCACTTGGGAGAGTACAGTACAACGGAGTTGATAGACATGACCCCTGACCACAAGGAGCCTACTTGTTAAGCACTTACTATGTGCCAAGCACTGTTCCTAGCACTGGGGTAGATACAAGTTAGTCAGTCAGGTTGGACACAGTCCCTGTCCTATGTAGGGCTCACACTTTTAAACCCCATTTTACAGATGAGGTAACTGAGGCCCAGAGAAGTGAAGTGACTTCCCCAAAGTCACAAAGCAGACATGTGGCAGAGCCATAATTAGAACCCGTGACCTTTTGACTCCCAAGCCTATGCTCTATCCACTGAGCCACGCTGCTTCAGATGGAGACAGGCATTAAAATAGATTAAGGATAGGAAAAATCTTGGAGTCTAAGAATTTTTACGTGTTTGCTTTGGAGCCGGGGTGAGAATGAAAGTTCCTAAGGGGCACACAGCCGAAATAGTTGGCTAACATAGCAGCCAGCAGTGGCTACTGAGGTTGCTCAGTTATAACACAAAGACTTTGCAATGATACAAAGTTCTGGAAACTCTGACCATGAATGGATGGGTAAAATAATGTATGCTGGCCCTATAGAATGTACTTCACCCCTGACCACCCAAGCACTCAATATACTCCATACCCCAGAGGAAATAAGACTGGCAGGGACAAAGAGGGCAAGTGTGCACTGAGCAGAGGTTAGCGTTATAATCCATTCAGGCATGGTGGTCCTTGATCTTGAGGCCTCAGCAACTGTGCCTTCCCATCCATTTTTCTCTGTTGGAGGCTCCATGGACACCAGTGATTCTCATGTGACTGGGGGGGACCCAACATCTCCTGGCTAAAAATGTCCATGATATCATAGAGAAGGAGGTTCTACCACCATTTTAGAGGCATTGAGCTATTATCATTCTCCTCAGGGTGGCCTTCATGTCCTGTTTCCTCAGAGTGTACATGAGAGGGTTCCAGGTGGCAGGTACCACAGTGTAGAGCATGAACATCAGCAGGTCCAGGGCCACAGGCTTGAGGTGGGGAAAGGAAATGTTCACTACGAAAAAATTCGCAATGGCGAGGTAGGGCAGGCCGGTGGAGAAGGCTTTGGCCCGGCCCTCAGTGGCCGGCATCTTCAGCGTGGCCCAGAGATGCACACATACGAGACACGATGGCAAGGAAATAACCGAAGATGAGGCCGGCAGAGGAAGGTTTAGCCACCAATTCCTGAAGATTTCCATCGGGTTCCAGGAGTCTGATGAGCTGGGGGATATCACAAAAGAACCGAGGGAGGACGTTAGATTACCAGATGGGGACAGATAAGGTGGCAGCAGTGTGTGTCATGGCGCTCATCATGCCAAAGAGCCACGAGATGACCGCCATTTTTACACAGGCCCAATCGTCCATGATAACCTCTTAGTACAGGGGGCAGCAGATGGCCACGAAATGGTCAAAGGACATCGCTGTGAGCAGGGGTGTCTCTGCACAGGCGCACAGTATGAATGCAAACACTTGGAAAGCGCAACCCAGAAACGAGATGTAGCTGCTGTCAGTCAGAGAGTTGAGGATGGATTTGGGTGCGGTGACATAGATGTAGCAGAGGTCGAGGATGGACAGGTGCCTGAAGAAGAAGTACATGGGGGTGTGGAGGCGCCAGTCAAGAGTGGTGATGGTGATGACGAAGAGATTCCCCAACAGGACAGCCGGGTAGACCAGGAAGAACAGAATGGCATGGACCCGCTGCAGCTCCCAGACTTCTGAGAATCCCAGGAGGACGAATGCCATCACCGCCATGCTATTGGCCTTTCACAGGGGAGAGATGTTTTCCAGCCTGTGTGAGTTAAAGGACAATTGGAGAATGAGAAGAATGGTAGAGAACAGGAAGATCGGGGGAACCATTCCGTCTCCCATGTGCACTTGCACAGTTTCAATCCTTCCTGCTTCTGATGCGCTAAACAATTCCTGACATTCTTTTACTGCCCTCATGTTTGTGCGTCTACCAAGAAGCAGCATGATGTAGTGGATATAACACGAATTTGGGAGTCAGAACTAATAGCACTCCTCCACTTGTCTACTGTGTGGACATGGGTGAGCCATTTAACTTCTCTATGCCTCACTTACCTCATCTGTAAAACGGGCATTAAGACTGTGAGCCCCATGTAAATAGGGACTGTGTCCAACCCAATTTTCTTATATCTACCCCAGCATTTAGTACAATTCCTGGCACTTGGTAAGTACAACTAGACCCTCTCTGGGTTGATTTTTAAGGTGTGGAGGAGGAATCACATGAGCAAGTTGGAATTGCCTCTATATTAAGGGCCTTTTTAAATGCTATTTGTTAAGCACTTACTATGTGCCAGCCACTGTACTAACTCTGGGGTAAATACAAGCTAATTAGGTTGGACACAGTCCAAATAATAGTAATAATAATAATAATAATAATAATAATGGCATTTGTTAAGTGCTTACTATGTGCAAAGCCTGTTCTATGCTCTCGGGAGGATACAAGGTGATCAGGTTGTCTCACGTGGGGCTCACAGTCTTAATCCCCTTTTTACAGATGAGGGAACTGAGGCACAGTGATGTTAAGTCACTTGCCCACAGTCACCCCTTCCACTACTTACTGGATACAACCTCACTGAACTTTGGTCATTCCAGGAAGAGGAAGGGGTAGGAATTCTGCTAGGAGGCAGACAACCCAGGTAGCCTACTTTCTTGTTAGTATGGTAGTAACTGTCCCACTTCCCAGAGTATAAACTCCCTGTGAGCAGAAAGTGTGCCTTATGACTCTTTTGTTCTTTCATAAACACATTATACAGTACCTATAAATTACAATTATTATTACTGCTTCTATTAATACTACCTCTATTACATTAACCACTCTACTATTACTACGTCTACTAATATTGCTCCCTCTACTGTAACTACCATTAATATTATTCCTATTACATCTAATGCCACTACCTCCATAACATCTTCTGCTACTATCATTACTATTACCTCTATTAATGCTACTGTTTTACTACATTTATTATCATCATTATTGCTATTAATAGCAATAATAATAACGATGATAGTGTTTGTCAATCACTGTTCTAAATGATGAGGTAAATACCAGTTAACTGGTTTGGATACAGTCACTGCCCCAGATGGGATTCACAGTCCAAGTAGAAAGGAGAACAGATCTTGAATCCCCATTTTCCAGGTGAGAAAACTGAGGCATAGACAAGTGACTTGCCCAAGGTAACACAGTGGATGAGTGGCAGAACTGGGATTCGAACCCAGAATCTATGAATCTGTGTTGTATTCTCCCAAGTAGATTCGAGCTAATTATGTTGGCCACAGTTCACATTCCATGTGAGACTCACTGTCTTCCTCCTCGTTTTACAGTTGAGGGAACTGAGGCACAGAGAAGTGAAGTGACTTTCCCGAGGTCACACAACCAACAGGTAGCAGAACCAGGATTAGACTGTGTCTACCAACTATGTTGTACTGTACCCTCCCAGGTGCTTTGTACAGTCTCTGTACATGGTAAGCACTCAATCAATATGACACTGATTTGTGGAAGATCACCAAACTTGTTTTCAGGGGGACCCCTGACCTATGTTTCAGAGCTACTGCATTCTCCTCCAGGACACATAAGATCATCCAGTGACATATCAATCAATAAATCAATCGATCAAGGGATCATTGGTACTTATCGAATGCTGAGTGCAGAGTATGGCATTAAGTGCTTCAGAGATCAATCCATTGATTGACAAGGAGCTTAAGTCTAGAATTATTTGACAGTCAAAGGTATTCATGGAGTGCTTACTGTGTGTAGAGTACTATACTAAACACAGGGGAAAAGCAAATAGCAAGACTTGGTAGACAGGTTCCCTGCCCACAATGAGCTTCCAGTCTAGTGTTTATTCTGACCAGTAGGAAGCCGGGCTGTACAATAAGGAATTACAAGAATAGCCAGCCTCTAGGACAGAAAACTAGTTGGAAAGATTATGGATGCAATTATAATTAATCCGTGCTACTTATTCAGTGCTTACTGTATGCAGATCATTGTACGAATCACTAACTCTAACCCCCACATCTAAACTGCAAGCTCCATGTTGACCAACCCCGTCATATTGTACTTTCCTAAGTGCTTAGTACAGAGCTCTGTACACAGGAAGTGCTCAATAAATACCATTGATTGACTGACTGATTTCTCTAGGTTGTATGCTCCTTGTGGACAGGGATCATCATAGTGATGGGGACCCCCCATGCACCATGGAAAGGTTGCAGATATTGTTTAAATGTATGCGGTTCTGTTGCCATATTTGGTATGGGCCTTAGACTCTGCAGCCCACTGGCTGGGTCCAGGAACCAAACCAAATAAGGAGATCGACTCCACCCAGCTCTGCACCAAATCTGCACCAAATCTGTACCAAATCTGCACCAGTCCAGTCCAGATTTGTTTTCAAATCTACCAATCACTGTGATCAGCAACAGCAGAATATAAGCCCATTGTATCGGGCACTTGGGGCCTTTTCCCTTAAGGAAATGAGCCCACCGGGTGTGTTACCCCCTATTCAGTCTTTGGGGCCTTTTCCCTTAAAGAAATGAGCCCGCCAGGTGCATTACCCCCTATTCGGTCTTTGGGGCCTTTTCCCTTAAGGAAATGAGCCTGCCGGGAGCGTTACCTATTCGGTCTTCGGCCTTACCAATAAAACTTTATTAAAACTTTCGGCAGTCACATGCTGTCTGCCTAATTCTTTAGTCACCCGGCAACTTGGTGACCATCTGGAACAACCGCTGCTTATATTACTGTTATCAATAGTAATAATAATAAAGTAATAATGTTGATATTTGTTAAGTGTTTCTTATGTGCCAAGCACTGTTCTATGTGCTGGGTAGATACAAGGTAATGAGGTTGTCCCCAGTGGGGCTCATAGTCGTCATCCCCATTTTACAGATGAGGTAACTGAGGCACAGAAAAGTTACGTGACTTGCCCAAGGACACACAGCTGACACGTGGCAGAGTCAGGATTAGAACCCATGACATGTGGCTCCTAAACCTGTGCTCTTTCCACTAAACCACGCTGTGGATCATGTCTGCTAACTCTATTACATTGTACACTCTCAAACACTTAGTACAAACAGGAAATACTCGATAAATATCATTGATGATTGATTGACGTTAGAGAGTTTAGTACAGTGTTAAGTGCTTAGTACAGCAAGCACTTACACAGCAAGCATTCAATAAATATGATTGAATGAGTGAATGGTTCTGGGGGACAACCCTTATCTATCGCCACTATAAAAGATAGAATACTGGACTGGAAGAAGTACCAGCCTAACCCAGATGGCCATTTCTAATAGTCCATGGCTTTTTGGAATCTCCTCAGGAATTAGGGTCATGAAACCAGGGGGAAAAAAGCCTAACGTAATGATCTAATAATAGAGATATTTGTTAAGAACTTACTTTTTGCCAAGCACTGTACTGAACACTGGGATAGATGCAGTTTGGACACAGTCCCTGGCCCAAATGTTCAGAGAAATCAATCTTTTCTGTATAGACACTGGGGAGGATTTTGTTAGTTATCATATAAGGTAGGCACTCAAAGGTGCCCAGAACTGTGATAAGTGGCTGGGGAGAGGCAAGATGTTAAGGGAAGCAGTGTTTTCTAGTGGATAGAGCACGGGCCAAGGAGTGAGAAGGATCTGCATTCTAATCCCATAATCTGCCACTTGTCTGCTGTGCCATTTCACCTCTCTGTGCCTCAATTCCTTCATCTGTAAAATGAGGATTAAGACTGTTAGCCCCATGTAGGAAAGGGACTGTGTCCAACCCATTTACATTGTATCTACCCCAGTTACATTGTAACTACCCCACTGCTTAGTACAGTGACAGAAACATAGTAAACACTTAATGAATATCACAATTATTATTATATCATACACCATCCATGTTGTACTTGGGGCACCTAGCCTAACAGGTAGGGCAGGTAGATGTCAGCCCCATTTTACAGATAAGCAAATGGAGGGGCAAAGTGGATGTGACTTGCCCAAGGTCAACCAGTCTGTCAGTGGCAAAACTGGGATTAGATTAATTGGGTCTCATACCCATATCTGTGGCCTCAGTCTAACCTGCTGGGAGATCCAGATTCTATCTCTCTCTTTCCTAAAGTCCTGTTCTCCCTCTGCCAAAAGGACAGGAAGCAATAAAGAGCACTGTAGGGATTGGGGAGAGGAGGGAAGCAGGTGATCGGTGTGATCTAAATTGGAGATGCCTGAGTCACCTCTCTGTGCTGCTGCTGCTGCTGCTGCTGCTGCATAAATGCTGGGAGTCTCTGGACCCACTCTGAATAGGTGACCTATCAGAAGGACAGCATCTAAGTCTCTGCATGGGCAAGGGCATATGGAGGAAACCTTGGGATTTATCATTCAGAAGCCTTCAGGGACAAGCATGCTGAAATCCCCTGGTGTCAGCCCAGAATGCATCTCTGTATAGACCAAGGGGACACAGCAGTGGAAACACAGTCACCAGAGGAGAGCAGAAGTGATGTCAGCCCTCAAAGTCCCCCAGCTTAAATGCCCAAACTGAGAGAGTTAGAAGAGTTAGGGGGAAAGAATGAAGCAGGCTCTGGAAGGTTCTGACTTGAAGGCAAATAATATCAATCAATCGATCAGTCAAATTGCTTAAGTGTCTACTGGGAAGCAGTGTGCTGGATGAATAATATTTGTTAAGTGCTTATTATGTGCCAAGCACTGTACTAAGCCCTGGGGGCATACATGAGGATTACACTCTAAATAAGAGGGAGAACAAGAATTGAGTGCCCAGATAGTTGAGGGCCTCTTTTTCCATCAACCTTGCCCCTGCTTCATCTTTCCCAACCTTTCTCTCATTAAAATCACATCTCTTTCAGAGGCCTCCACCGATTATGCCCTCTTCTCCACTACTCCATTTCCAGTTTTGCCTATGCACTTAGAACTATCTCCTTTAAGCACTTGATATACCTCCTATCCTCAGGCCCACAGCACTTATGAATGTAACTTAAATCTATTTATATTAATGTCTGTCTCCCCCTCTAGAATGTGAGTTCCTTTTGGTCAGGGAATGTATCTGCCAACTCTGCTGTACTCTCCCAAGCCTTTTGTGCAGTGCCATCCACAGAGAAAGCACTCAATCAATAAAATTGATTGGTTGATTCTCTCTCTTTGACTGGATTTCATGTAAATACCTTTAGAGACTTTAATACCTCCACTAAATAACCTTCTCCCAGTGAGGGATATTTAGGAGTGTTTTTTTTCCTGGGTTCCTCTTCCCTTTCCTTTGTGTGGAGCTATTTTTGGGTTTTCTTTTTTCTATATAATTTGTTAAACACTTACTATGTGCCAGGCACTGTACTCAGCTTTGGGGTAGATACAAGGTAATCAGATTGGACACAGTCCCTGTTCTGCATGGGCTAGTACTTGTGATGTCCACACTTATTATTGTTATTATTACTACTACTAATAATACTAACAATAGTAATAATGGGATTTGTTAAGTGCTTATTATGTGCCAGGCACTGTATAAAGCTCTGGGATGGATACAAGCAAATCGGGTTGGACAGAGGCCTTGTCCTACATGGGGCTCACAGTCCTGATCCTCATTTTGCAGATGAGGTAACTGAGGCACAGTGGAATGAAGTGACTTGTCCAGGGTCACACAGCAGACAAGTGGCAGAGCTGGTATTAGAATCCAGGTTATTCTGACTCTCAGGCACATGCTCTACACACTAGTCCTCAATGCTTCTCTATTTGCCACTTCTGAGTACATTATTATGATTATTATTATAATTAATAAGCTTGCCTTGGGCAGGGAATGTGTCTCTTTATTATTATATAGATCAGAGGCCTGGGAGTCAGAAGGACCTGGGTTCTAATCCCTTCTCTGCTATTTGTCTGCTGTGTGACCTTGGGCAAGTCACTTTACTTTACTTTCCTGTGCCTCAGAGACTTCATCTGTAAAATGTAGATTAAGACTGTGAGCCGCATGAGGGACAGGAATTTAGAACAGTATTTAACACATAGTAAGTGCCCAATAAGTACCATTATTATTATTATTATTGTTATTGTTATTATTATTATTATTAATAGTAGTAGTAGTAGTAGTAAGCACTCAATGAATACACTTAAATGAATGAATGAATATTGGTGAAGGAAAAGGTAGGAGAGATCATAATTTTTCAGCTTATTTCAGGCCGCAAATTAAATGAAGCTAAATCCCAAAGTGTCCAATAAAGGTAAGCAGGTGAGAAAGGAGGCTGAAAAAATAACAAACTATCTTTTTCTAATCAAATGCTGTCAAATTATTTCCGATCCATAGCAACTCCATGGACACACCCTTTCCAGAACATCTCGTCTTCTATCATAAAATCGTACTGGCATAAAATCTTGGTAAAAATATAGAAGTGGTTTTTCATTGTCTTTTTCTGCACAGCAAAAAAAAACCTGAGTCTCTGCTGTTGTCTTTGATCAACATTTTGATCACTTGATCATTCACCTTTGACTTTTTCCCATGCCTCTGCTGCCCAGCACATGTGAATTGACTTTGTTGACTCTTCAGCCTAGGCCTTTTCATTATGGGAACCCGTACATGGCAGAGCTCTAAGCTTCATCAGCATACATAAGTTATCCTGCCACGATTCATAGGAGAGATCAGTCAATCTGTCAATCTTATTTATTGAGCACTTACTGTGTGCAGGGCACTGTACTAAGCACTTGGAGGAGTGCAATATAACAGAGTTGGTAGACACATTCCCTGCCCACAATGAGTTTACAGTCTGAAGAGGAGCACAGATATCAACAGAATTCAATAATCTAATAATTACAATAATTATTATAATAATATGTAAATTGAATAAATATATAAATTTTATAAATATATGAATTGTATAAATATATACATTCCTTGCCCACAATGAGCTTACAGTCTAAAGGGTATCATGTCAGGCGATCCAGTATCACATTGGGCAGGTCCCTACATGGAGGACCCCAGAGGGTCTGGATTCATTCATTCATTCATTCATTCAATCGTATTTATTGAGCACTTACTGTGTGCAGAGTACTGTACTAAGTGCTTGGAAACTACAAGTTGGCAACATATAGAGATGGTGCCTACCCAACAATGGGCTCACAGTCTACAAGGGGGAGACAGACAACAAAGCAAAACATTAACAAAATAAAATAAATAGAATAGTAAATATGTACATGTAAAATAGAGTAGTAAATCTGTACAAACATATATGCAGGTGTTGTGGGGAGGGGAAGGAGGTAGGATGGGGGGAAGGGAGGGGAGAGGAAGGACAGGGCTCAGTCTGGGAATGCCTCCTGGAGGATCTCCTCTCTGCAGGACTTCGAGGTCCACAGGAGCAGCGTGGCTTAGTGGAAACAGCTCGGGCCTGGAAGTCAGAGTTCGTGGGTTCTAATCCCGACTCTGCCACTTGTCAGCTGGGTGACTTTGGGCAAGTCACTTCACTTTTCTGGGCCTCAGATACCTCATCTGTAAAATGGGGACTAAGACTGTGAACCCCATTTGGGATAACCTGATAAACATTATCTTCTACAGTGCTTAAAACAGTGCATGGCACATAGTAAATGTATAACAAATACCATTATTATTGTTATTATTAAAGTTTGGATGGACTTCCAAGAAATGCCACTCCCAGGCAGAACTCCCAAGAGATGCCCTCCGGGAATCCTCCAAGGAAACAGCTAGTGCTTTGTTAAAGGAGTTTCCAGGGTCGACAGGAAAGTATTTCAGCCTTCGTGCAGGAGGAGAGAGGGAGCAGAAGATTATACCTCTACACTGGAGCATCTCAGTAGAGCCAGGAACAGCTAGGAGACGAATGGAAATGTAAATATTTGGGACCAGCAGTGATCGGCACCCTCAATCAATCAATGGTATTTATTGAGCACTTACTGTGTGCCCTGAACATTGTACTAAGCGCTGGGGGAGAGGGAGGTAGAATAGAACAGAGTGGATAGACACGTTCCCTTCCCATAGTGATCTTATGGTTATAAGGTTATAACCATATATAACCTTATATATGGGGGGTTATAGATGATGACGATGATGATGATGATGATGATGATGATGATGATGATGATGATGATGATGATTATAGATTTTAAAGGTCTACAGAGTCAAAACCCCTCATCCCAAAGCTTCCCAAGTGAGTTTAAATAAGGGGGAAGCACTTAGTATAGTGGTGTGCAGACAGTGAGCATTCAATAAATGCCACCTATTGACTGATTGTACTCTCCTAAGTGCTTAGTACAGTGCTCCTACACATGGTAGGTGCTCAATGAATGTATTGATTTAGTGTACAGAAAGTTACAGATAGGTATCTTGTTGTCAGTCTCTTCTATCCCTCTCCCCTCTCTTTTCTCCTTGTTTCCCCCTCTATCCTACTGCCCTCTATTTCTCCCTCTCCTGGTATCTTCCCCCCCTTTTCCCCTTGCTTCTGTCTCTCTTTCTCTTTCCCTCCCTCTCCTTGCCTTGTCTTGCTCACCACTTTCCTCTTTTATTTCTCTTTCTGTTTTTATATCTGATGCTCTTTGCCTTTGTAGGTGACCATCTATGAACCTCTGTATCTGTACCCACAAGTGCTTATTTATTATTGAGTACACAATTTACTATTATTATAATTTATTATTCATTGAGTGCACACAATAAGCACTCAGTAAATACAGTTGATCAATGCATTGATTGCTTCATGGTGGTTCTTTCTCAAACTCTGTTTCTCTAACCCCTTCTCTGCCACATTTCCTTTGCCTTTCTTGGTCTCCGTGTTTCCAAATGTTTCCATGTCTATTTCTCTATCTCACACTGTTTCTGTCTCTGACCTTTCTCTTTATGACTCCTCTAAGTTTGTTGTACTACAGTGTTTTGTAAAGTGGAGATGGTGCTTCCTATGTATCAGGCACTGTACTAAGCACTGGAGTAGATACAAGATAATTAGTTTTGACATAGTCCCTGTACCACATAGAACACACAGTCTAAATACTCATTTTACAGATGAGGTAACTGAGGCACAAAGAAGTGAAGTGACTTGTTCAAGATCATGCATCAGACACGCAGAGCTGGGATTAGAACCCAGGTCTTCTGACTTCTAGGCCCGTGCTCTATCTGTTGGAGCATGTTTCTATATTCCCACTCAATAGAGTAAGCTTTGCCTTATTTGCTTGTTTTATAACTATGGGTCAAAACTCTCAAAGATCCACATTGTACCGTTTAGAAATATCAATAAGATGGGACAAAATACTTGACTAGGATGGCAGGAATGCATAATAACAGTAATGAACTAATAAGAAATATTTCAGAAGTGTTAGAGAGAGACAAAAATGATACTGATTCTTGTCAAAGAAAAGACAATGTATAATGCAAATCCATTCGCTGCTTTTTAAAAATGGTATTTGTTAAGTTGAGGCATACATTAAGTTCTGCCTCACGCACTGTTCTAAGTAATGGGGTAGACACAAGATAATCAGGTCCCTCAAGGGCTCACAGTCTCAGTAGGAGGGAGAACAAGTATTGCATTTTGCATTTGAGGAAACTGAGGCACAGGTAAGTCAAGTGACTTGCCCAAGTCACATAGCAGGCAAGTGGTGGAGCTGGGATTAGAATTCAGGTCATCTGGTTCCCAGGACCATGCATTATCCACTTGGCCATGAGACTTCCAGCTAGACCTAGCTGCAATATTACAGTAATAAAGCAAAGGATGATATAAATGCAGTATTTAGAATGTCACTGAAATGGTAATTGACAGGTGAACTGACTCACAGCTCTAGCTCAATTGGAGAAAATGAGACTTTTTTAATAATATTTGATTTGTTAAGTGCTCACTATGTGCCAGGAATTACATTAATCACTGGGGCAGATGCAAGCTAATCAAGCTGGACATAGGTCATGTCCCACATGGGGCTCATAGTCTTAAGCCCCATTTTACAGATGAAGTAACTGAGGCACAGAAAAGTTTTGTGACTTGTCCAGGGTCAAACAGCAGAAGAGTTGCTGAGCCAGGATTAAAAGCCAGGTCCTCTGACTCCTAAGCCCATGTTCTTTCCGTTAGGCCAAATTGCTTCTCACTAGGCCATGCTGCTTCTCTTCTGTTCATTCCCTGAGGGTTACTTCCTCCCAGGATGCTTTGGGAATTTATTCCTAGGAAGAATAACCCTCGTACTGTTCTTATTTTCTAAATTATTCTTATATCCTCCATGATCCAATTCTCACTTATAAGCCACTGATGAAGCACATTTAACCCGAAATGTTTTCATGCGTGAAGGGATGAAAAAGATTTAATATCTGATGTAGCTTACTATTTATATTTAATTATGTCCCACTCCTGGAGAAGACCCTGAGTTGTTAAATATAATATCTCTGAAGCAGCATGATCTGGTCGAAATATCATGGGCCTGGGAGTCGGAGGACCTGGGTTCTAATATAACCTCTGCCACTTGCCTCCTGTGTGACCTTGGGCACATGGATGTGTGACCCGTGTGGCTTTTTGTGTGACCTCGCTGTGTGGCCTTGGAGAAGCAGCTTGGCCTAGTGGATAGAACACAGAGCTGGATGTCAGAAGGACCCGGGTTCTGACCCCAGCTCCACCACTTTCGGCAAGTCATGTCACTGCTCTGTGCCCCAGTTGTCTCATATGTAAAATGGGGATCAAGGTTGTGAGCCCCATTTGGCACATGGACTGCATCCAACCTGACTATATGTATCTACCCCAGCGCTTAGTACAGTGCCTAGCACCAACAAGCACAAAACAAATACTATAAAAAGCCACTTAATTTCCCTCTGCCTCAGGATCCTCAACTGTAAAATGGAGACTTACTACCTGTTCTCTCTCCTACTTAGACTGTTAGCCCCATGTGGGATCTTATGATCTTGTAATTGCCTCAGCACTTAGTACAGTGCTTGACAAATACCATAAAAAATAACAGAAAACGAAACCACAAAAACCCCATTCCCCATGTTCTGACTAATTGTGTAACCACCTTGCCTGTGAGCCTTATATGATATCTTGGGGATCTCAGTGAGCGGTTCAGAGGTGGTTGAGCTGAGAGTGACATAATTACATGGGGACCTTGGAAAGAAGGAAGAGTGAGAGTTTGGGAGCAGCAGGTGAAGAATAATGGGTGGGGAGATGGGGACAGAAGATAACCTGTTTTCAGTTTCATTTCCCTCCTTCTCTCCCCCTCTCCCCGCTCTACTTTTAATGATGCTTGGTTTTTTTTGATGGTATTTGTTAAGCACTAACTATGTGCAAAGCACTGTTCTAAGCGCTGAAGGGGATACAAGCTGATCACGTTGTCCCACGTGAGGCTAACAGTCTTAATCCCCATTTTGCAGATGAGGTAACTGAGGCACAGAGATGTTAAGCGGCTTGCCCAAGGTCACACAGCTGACAAGTGGCAGAGCCAGAATTCGAACCCATGACCTCTGACTCCCAGGCCCGCTCCCTTTCCACTGAGCCATGCTGCTTCTCTTAAGTGTTAAGTGCTCAGTGTGTGCCAGAAACTCCACTAAGCCCTGGGGTGAAGATAATCAAATTGGACACAGTCCATGTCCCACATGGGGCTCATAGTCTTAGTCCCCATTTCACAGATGAGGTATCAGAGGCACAGAGAAGTGAAGTGACTTACTCAAGGTCCCACAGCAGACAAGTGGCAGAGGTGGAATTAGAAGCCAGGTCCTCTGACTACCAGGCATGGGCTTTTTCTAGGACTTTCTGCTTGATGTAGAAGCTATGGGTAAGCATTGGAGATTCTAGGGGCGACGACCCCAAAACACTATCCATCACATTGACACCTATCTCCTTCTTTTGTTTTGTTGTCTGTCTCACCCTTCAAGACTGTGAGCCCGTTGTTGGGTAGGGACCGTCTCTATATATCGCCAAGTTGTACTTCCCAAGCATTTAGTACAGTGCTCTGCAAACAGTAAGTGCTCGATAAATACGATTGAATGACTGAATCAATGAGTCAATTATCACCTGTGGTATTTACTGGCTGCTTATTGTGGGCAGAACCCTGTACGAAACATTTAGGATACTACAGTGCAACAGAGTTAGTGGACAGGTTACCTGCCCACAAGGAGCTTACAGTCTACAGGGGGAGCAAGACATTAATATAAATAATTTATAATGTATAATTTATAGCCATATACATGAGTGCTGTGGGGCTGAGGGTGGGGAGGATATCAGATGTCCAAAGGCCACAGATCCACCGCAGAGATGACGCAGAGGGGAGTGGGAGCTGGGGAAATGAGGGCTTAATTGGGGAAGGCCTCTTGTAGGAGATATGACTTTAATAAAGCTTTGAAGGCGGGGAGAGTGGTGGTCTGGCATATGTGGAGGGGGAAGGAGTTCCATCATCATCATCATCAATCATATTTATTGAGCGCTTACTGTGTGCAGAGCACTGTACTAAGCGCTTGGGAAGTACAAATTGGCAACATATAGAGACAGTCCCTGCCAAACAGTGGGCTCACAGTCTAAAAGGGCGAGACAGAGAACAAAACCAAACATACTAACAAAATAAAATAAATAGAATAGATATGTAAAAGTAAAATAAATAAATAGAGTAATAAATATGTACAAACATATATACATATATACAGGTGCTGTGGGGAAGAGAAGGAGGTAAGATGCGGGGGATGGAGAGGGGGACGAGGGGGAGAGGAGGGAAGGGGCTCAGTCTGGGAAGGCCTCCTGGAGGAGGTGAGCTCTCAGTAGGGCCTAGAAGGGAGGAAGAGAGCCAACTTGGCGGATGGGCAGAGGGAGGGCATTCCATGCCCGGGGGATGACATGGGCCGGGGGTCGATGGCGGGACAGGCGAGAACGAGGTACAGTGTGGAGATTAGCAGCAGAGGAGTGGAGGGTGCGGGCTGGGCTATAGAAGGAGAGGAGGGAGGTGAGGTAGGAGGGGGCAAGGTGATGGAGAGCCTTGAAGCCCATGGTGAGGAGTTTCTGCCTGATGCGCAGATTGATTGGTAGCCACTGGAGATTTTTGAGGACCAGAGGGAGGAGGGGTTCCTGGTTTGAGAGCCTAAGATGAGTATTAGGGCTCAAAAAGGGGACCCTGTGCTCACTTGAAGACCAACAAAATCGTCCTTCTGACCATGTTTGCTCCGGATGTTTCACAATCTCTTTCTCGGTACCCTCACGCAGACCATAGACCACATGACTAACCTCAACACACTGACTGGATTCCTTCTCTCGGAGGTCTGGGAGCTGCAGCTGGTCCACACCACGCTGTTCCTCCTGGTCTACCTGGAGGTCCTGACAAGGAATCTCCTCATCGTCGCCATCACTGCCCTTGACCGGCACCTCCACACGCCCATGTTCTTCTTCCTCAGAAACTTGACGTTCATCGACCTCTGCCTCATCTCCATCACGTTCTCCAAATTCATCATCACCTCCCCTACTAACCAATGCTCAATCTATTATTAGGGCTGTGTGACACAAGTTCTGTGTGTGATTTTTTTTCATGTGTTCAGAGATGTGCATCCTCACGGCGATGTCGTATGACCGCTACGCTGCCATGTGCTGCCCCCTGCGCTATGACATCATCATGAACCGAGGGGCCTGTGGGAAGATGGCTACCATCTCCTGGCTCAGTGGGGGCCTGTTTGGGGTGATGTACCCCGACAGAACTGTGAGTCCAACACGATCCAGTAGCTTTTCTCTGACGTCCCCTCCCTGATGAAGATTTCTTGCTCCAAAACACACCTTGTCATGGATGTCACCGTGGCCATTGGTATTGGCTTTCATTCATTCTCCATTGTTGCTATTGTCACCTCTTCCTTCTGTGTCTTCTCCATCCTACTGATACTCCCGTCCATTGAGGGCCGGACCAAAGCCTTCTCCACCTGCCCCCCTCACCTAGCTGTGACTAATGTTTTTGTCTTCACTGCCGGTTTTGCACATGTAAAGCCTCCCTCAGACTCCCCCTCAACGCTGTATCTTCTGGTGTCCATGCTCTACACGGTGGTGCCTCCCACCCTGAACTCCCTCATCTACAGCCTGAGGAACAGGGACTTGAAGGCTGCCCTGAGGAGGTTTTTCTCTGGCAATTTCATTTCTGGATGAACTGATCCCCTCTTTCTGTTTCCTCATCTGCAATTTATTTATATTAATGTCTGTCTCCCCCTCTAGATCATAAGCTCATGGTGGACAGAGAATGTGTTGGGCAGGGAATGTGTTAGGCAGGGAGTGTGTCTGTTCTACTGTTCTATTGTACTCACCCAACCGCTAAGTACAGTGCTCTGCACACAGCAAACACTCAATAAATACAATTAAATGAATTAAGGAATGAAGGAATGAATCTGTAAAATGGGGATTAAATCCTACTCACTCCCAACTAGACTATAAATCCCATGCAGGGCAGGATTTGTGTCCAACTAGATAACACTGTATCTATCCCAATGCTTAGAACAGTGCTCGGCACATAGTAACTGCATAACAAATATAATAATAGTAGTAATAATAATAATGATAATACTACTTTCCCTAGGACTTAATACAGTTAATAGAACCCAATTGATGCTAAATAAATAATGTTACTCTACTATTTCCACCATTCCTCCTCCAACTGCAACAATCTGAGGGCGTGTAAATAGTGGAATACAGCTTTATTTTATTGCACACTTCTAAAGGCTTAGTGCAGTGCTTTCCACACAGTAAGTGCTCAATAAATACCATTGATTAACTGATTAATGTCTGTCTACCCTTCTTAATTGTAAGCTCCTTGTGGGCAAGGAACGCATCTACCAACTCTGTTATACTATACTCTCCCAAGTGCTTAGTGCAGTGCAGTGCTGTACATTCAGTAAGCACTCAACAAACACCATTGATTGATTCATAAATGTCTGTTTGCCCCTCTGGACTGTAAGGTCCTTGTGGGTAGGGAACATGTATATCGACTCTGTTGCAGAGAGGCAGCATGGACTAGTGGATAGGGTATGGGCCTGGGAGTCAGAAGGACCTGGGTTCTAATCCTGGCTCTGGCACTTGTCTGCTGTCCAACCCTGGGCAGAGAACTTAAGTTCTCTGTGGCTCAGTTACATCATCTGTAAAATGGGGATTAAGATTGTGAGCCCCATGTGGGACAGGGACTGTGTCCAATCTGATTACCTTGTATGTATCCCAGTGTTTAGAATAGTGCTTGGCACATAGTAAGTGCTTAATAAGTGGCATTATTATTATTGTTATTATTGTACTCTCCCCAGTGCTTAGTACAGAGCTCTGCACACAGTAGGCACTCAATAAATATAATTGATCGATAGCTGTGTGGAAACAGTATGGGCCTAGGAGTCAGAAGGATCTGGGTTCTAATCCCAGCTCCACAACTTGTTTGCTGTATGACTTTGGGCAAGTCACTTAACTTCTCTGTGCCTCAGATCCCTCCTCTGTAAAAAGGGGATTTAGACTGTGAATCCCATGTGGGACCTGATTATCTTGGATCTAGCTCAACACTTGGCATTTAGTAAATACTTAACAAATACAATTTTTATCACTTTTACACTCCCCTCTCCTTTGCTCTCCTGAGTTCCAGATCCCCATCCCTCAATTGACAGCTCTATGCTGGCAGACTCTAATTTGGAGCTACCTGAAGGTCAGAGAACTGTTCCTGGCTGTTTTGCCATGAGGAAACAATTGGTTTATCACCACTAGGGACCCCTCACTCTCTGATCCTACCTGACAGCATCAGGATCCTACCAATAACAATAATGGCAGCTATGGAGGGAGATGAGCTTATGAAATCTTTCTTTATAAGTCATCGTCTCAACTCACTGACCACCAGTCCCTGCTGGCTCAGACATGTCCACATTCGTCCCGTAGACACCAGCCTGGTGAGTGATTTTTTTTTTCTGCCTAAGAATCTGAGACTGGAGATGGAAGGAAACACAAAGACGAGAAGCAGGTAGTGTATAGTGCCGGGTCTGGGAGTCACAGGATCTGGGTTCTAATGTTGGCACTGACACTTGTCCGACTGCGTGACCTTGGACAATGAATTAATAGTATTTATTGACTGCTTACTATGTGCAAACCACTATACTAAGTGCTAAGGAGAGTATGCTATAACAGAGTTGGTTTACACATTCCTTGCACACAAGTTTACAGTTCAGGGGGGGATTTATGTTTCTGAGTTAACTCATATGCAGAATCAAGGCTGTGAATACCTATGTGGGACATGGACTGTGTCCAATTTGATTATCTAGGTGTTTTTACGGTATCTGTTAAGCATTGCATTTTGTATTTGGTATCTGTATTTATATATGGTATTTGCCAGGCACTGTACTAAGCATTGGGGTAGATACAAGCTAATCAGGTTGGACAAAGTCCATGTCCCACATGGGGCTTACAGTCTTCATTCCCATTTTACCTATGAGGTAAAAGACTTCAAGGTCATTGTGTCTTTGGAAATTTGATAGTTGTCCCACCCTCGATCCCATAGCATTTATGCACATTTCAATGTTTTATAAATTCTTGGTTTCATTCATATTAATGTCTGCTTCCCCCTCTAGATTGTTAGCTCATTACAGGCAGGGAACGTGTCTGCTAATTCTGTTGTACTTTCCCAAGTGCTTAGTATAGCACTCTGCAAATAGTCTTGTCTTATTCCATCGAGTCATTTACAACCCATAGCGACACCATGGCCACAACTCTCCCAGAACTCCTCACTCCCCATCTGCAATCATTCTGGTACTGTATTCATATAATTTCCTTCGCAAAAATACGGAAATAGTTTACCTTTGCCTCCTTCTCCACAGTAAACCTGAGTCTCTGCCATCAACACTCTCCCATTCCGCTGCTGCCCAGCATGGGTGAGCTTTGACTTGAGGCAGAGTGCGTTCCACTCGCTAGCCATTGCCCAAGCGAGGAATGGAATGGGTATGCCTCTGCTTGACTCTTCCTCCTGTACCCGAGACTGGTAGAGTACTGGAAACTCTCCAGGTGCGACCCTGAAAGGTGCTGGACATAGTAATCTCTCATAAATGCCATTAACTGATTGACCAATTGATTAACATCTGTTTCCCCCTCTGGACGGTGAGCCCGTTGTGAACAGGGATTGTCTTTGTTGCTGAATTGTACTTTACAAGTGCTTGATGCAGTGCTCTACACACAGTAAGTGTTCAATAAATGCTATGAATGAATGAATGCTACATTGTTACATTTTATTCTCTCAAAAGTGCACAGTAAATATTATTGACTGACTGGCTGACACAGCAAGTGTTCATTAAGTACCATTAATTGATGCAGGATAAATGCATCTCTGTAATAGATGCTAGAAGAATCAATCAAATAACATGAGACATGATCCTCCTTTTCCAGTACTTCACTACTTATAATAACGGTGGTATTGGTTAAGCATTTACAATATGCCAAGCAGAGTACTAAGCATATGGGGTAGATATAGACATGGGGCTCACAGTTTAAGTAGTATGGAGAACAGGTATTGAGACCACAGTTTCATTTTTTCATTCATTCATTCGTTCAATCGTATTTATTGAGCACTTACTGTGTGCAGAGCACTGTACTAAGCGCTTGGGAAGTACAAGTTGGCAACATATAGAGACGGTCCCTACTCAACAGTGGTGTCACAGTCTAGAAGGGGGAGACAGACAACAAAACAAAACATATTAACAAAATAAAATAAATAGAATAAATATGTAGAAGTAAAATAAATAGAGTAATAAATATGTACCAACATATATATGTATGTATATCTATTTCTCTCTATCTATCTATATCTATCTATCTATATCTATCTATCTATCTACCTATATATCTATCTATATATATATACAGGTGCTGTGGGGAGGGGAAGGAGGTAAGGCGTGGGGGATAGGGAGGAGGAGGAGGGGGAGAGAAAGGAGGGGGCTCAGTCTAGGAAGGCCTGAGTTTGAAGATGAGGGAACTGAGGCAGAGAGAAGTTAAGTGATTTAACTTTAACTTACCAAACAAAGATGAGGCTCCATGAGGATGACCTTCCACTGGAATAAATGACAAGAGTATGTTGCTTGCTGTGGGGTAACCCAGGTCAAGTCAAGACATGTCCTAGGCTAGGGCCATTCTTTCGTTCCTTCATTCAATCAATCATGTTTATTGAGCACTTACTGTGTGCAGAGCACACTGTACTAAGCACTTGGAAAATACAAATCGACAACATATAGAGACGGCCCCTACCCAACAACGGGCTCACAGTCTAGAAGAGGGAGACAGACAACAAAACGAAACAAGTAGACAGGTGTCAATACCACCAGAATATATAAATAGAATTATAGCTATATGCACATAACTAATACAATAGATTAATAAATATGTACAAATATGCACAAGTGTTGTGGGGAGGGGAAGGAGCTTTAGCAGAGGGAGGGGGTGGGGGCGATGGGGAGGGGAAGAGGAGCAGAGGAAAAGCAGGGCTCAGTCTGGGAAAGTCTCCTCGAGGAGGTGAGCTCTCAGTACGGCTTTGAAGGGAGGAAGTAAGCTAGTTTGGTGGATGTGTGGAGGGAAGAAGGCATTCCAGGACAGGGGTAGGACGCTGGCCAGGGGTTGACAGCAGGACAGACGGGAACTAGGCATACTGAGGAAATGAGCAGCAGAGGAGTGGAGTGTGAGGGCTGAGCTGTAGAAGCAGAGAAGGGAGGTGAAGTAGGAGGGGACAAGGTGATGGAGAGCTTTTAAGCTGATAATGAGGAGTTTTTGCTGCATGTGAAGGTTGACAGGCAACCATTGGATATTTTTGAGGAGGGAAATGACATGACTTTTTGTATAAAGGTAATCCGGGCAGTGAAGTGTAGACTGAAGCAGGGAGGGACAGAAGGATGAGAGATCAGAAAGGAGGCCGATGCAGTAATACAGTCGGGATAGGATAAGAGATTGTACTAACAAGCAGTGATTTGAATGGAGAGGAAAGGGAGGATCTTGGCGATGTTGTGGAGGTGTGATCAGCAGGTTTTGGTGACGGACTTTGGATATGTGGGGTGAATGAGAGAGTGGAGTCAAGGATGACACCAAGGTTGCGGGCTTGTGGGACGGGAAGGATGGTAGTGCCATCCACAGCGATGTGAAAGTCAGGGGAAAAGACAGGTTTTGGAAGGGAAGATAAGGAACTCAGTCTAGGATATGTATTAATTCCATGGTTACTCCACGATTCTGGTTTAAAGTCACTCTTACTGATTTGAGAAGCAGAGTGGCTTAGTGGAAAGAGCCTGGGCTTGGGCATGAGAGGTCGTTGGTTCTAATCCCGGCTCCCCAACCTACCTGCTCTGTGACTTTGGGCAAGTCACTTAACTTTTCTGTGCCTCAGTTACCTCATCTGTAAAATGGGGATTAAGACTATGTGAGACAAACTGTTTACCTTGTGTCTACCCCAGTGTTTGGAACAGGACTTGACACATAGCAAGCACTTAACAAATACCAACATTATTGTTTACTGTTACTGAGCACCAAACACTGTATTGAGCACTCAGAAGAGAAAAATACAATGGAGTTGTTATACATATTCCCTGTTCACTGGGAGCTTATAGTTTAGAGGGGGAGGCAGACATTGAAATAAATTCCAGATAGGACAAATGGGAGGGGATGGGGATAGACACATAAGAGTTGTGGGACTGAGGATGGGATGAATTCCTGTCTCTATCATTGTATATATCTGTAATTTCTTTATTTATATTACTATTTGTCTTTCCCCTCACCCACTCTGACTCTAAACTGGTTGTGGACAGTGAATGTGTATGTTTATCGTTGTATTTTATTATCCTAATCAGATAGTACAATGCTCCACACACAGTAAGTCTTCAATGAATATGATTGAATGAATGAATGATAAAGCCTAGGATACAGGCTTGTAAGACAGGAAGGATGGCGGTGACATCTACAGTGATGGGAATGTCAGGGGGAGGACACGGTTTGGGAGGGAAGATAAGGAGTTCGGTTTTGGACAGGTGAACCTTGAGGTGATGGGAGATCATCCACGTAGAGCCGTCTTTAAGGGAGGAGGAAATGTGAAACTCCATAGAGGGAGGTAGATCAGGGCTGGAAATGTAGATTTGGGTGTCATCTGCATATGGGTGGTATTTGAAGCCATGGGAGTGAATGTGTTCTCCAAGAGAGTGGGTGTAGATGGAGGATAGAAGGGGACCCAGAACTGAACCTAGAGGGACCCTCATAGGTTGGAGGTGGGAGGCAGAGGAGAAGCCTGTGAAGGAGACTGAGAATGAGCAGCCAAAGAGACGAGAAGAGAACCAGGAGGGGGCATTGTCAGTGAACCTGAGGTTGGATAATGTTTCCAGGAGACGGGGGTGGTTAACAATGTCAAAAGTAATGAAGCAGTTGAGCGGGATTAGGATGGAGTAGAGGCCATTGGATTTGGCAAGTAGAAGATCATTGGTGACCTTTGAAAAGGTGGTTTTTGGGCAGTGAAGGGAATGGAAGGCAGGTTGGAGACATTTGGAGGAGAGGAATTTGAGATAGAGGGTGTTGACGTAGTGGGTAGAGCACGGGCCTGGGATTCAGAAGGAACTGGGTTCTAATTATGGCTCCATCATTTCTCTGCTTTATGACCTTAGATAAATCACGTCTCTTCTCTGGGAACAACGTTTCCTCATATGTAAAATGGGGATTAAGTCTCTAAGGCCCATGTGGGACATGGACTTTGTATCTACCCCATTGCTTAGAGCAGTACTTGTTTACATTACAAGTGCTTAACAAATACCATTTAAAAAATGATTAGAGCTTAGTCTGTGAAGGCCCTTTGGAAGAGATGGGAGTTTTAAGATGACTTTAAAGCAGGGGTTAGTGGTAGTCTGTCGGATATAAAGGGAGAAGACAGAAAGAGGACATGGAAAAGGAATGAACTACGGTGAGTAAGTTGTTTTCTTTTTGTTTTTGTTTTTATTTTGTATTTTATGGTACTTGTTAAGCCCTTACTATGGGCCAGTCATTGTTCTAAGTGCTGGAGTAGATACTAGGTATTCAGGTTGGACACAGTCCATGTTCCACATGGTGCTCGCGGTCTTAATCCGGATTTTACAAATGAGGTAACTGACACACATGTAAGTTAAGTTATTTGCCCCAGGTAACACAATAAACAAGTTGAATACTCAGGACATACTCAGGACTAGAACCCAGGCCCTTCTGACTCCCGGACCCGCACTCTAACGCAACTTTCGTTAGAGAAACAAAATGTGCATGTTGGGTTGTAATAGATCAGCAAGGAAGGGTAAGAGGGGTAGAGCTGTTGGAGTGCCTTAAAGCCAGTGGTAAGTAGATTTTAATAATCACAATAATAATGATGGTATTTGTTAAGCACTTACTATATACAAAACACTGTTCTAAGCTCTGGGATAGATAGAAGGTTATCAGGTTGTCCCACGTGGGTCCCACTGTCTTAATCCCCATTTTACAAATGAGGTAACTGAGGCACAGAGAAGTGAAGTGACTGGCCCAAAGTCACACAGCTGACAAGCGGCAAAGCTGGGATTAGAATTCACGACCCCTGACTCCCAAGACCATGCTCTCTCCATTAAGCCACGCTGCTATGGATAGGCAACCACAGGAGGAGTGGGGAGATTTGGACTCTTCTGTTTTGTAGAGAAACAATGCAGGAAGTGAAGTGAAATATGAACTTGAAGAAGAGACAGGAGGCATGGAGGTCAGCAAGGAGGCCGATACAGTAATTGAAGTGGCATAGGAAAAGTGCTTGGATCAGTGTAGTAGCAGTTTGTTCAAAGAGGGAAGGGCAAATTCTACAGATGTTGTGAAGGTAGAGCTGACAGGATTTGATGACAGACTGAATATGTGATTTGAATGAAGGAGATGAGTCGAGAATAACATCAGGTTTGTGGGTATATGAGACAGGGACGATGGTGATCTTGCCTAAGGTGATGAGAAAGTCTGGGATAGAGTTTGGGGGGAAGATTGAGGTACACTGTTTGGGACAAGATGAGAAGCTGCGTGGCCTAATGGAAAGAGCATGGTACTGGGAATTAGAGGACCTGGGTTCTAATTCTGGTTCTGCCCCTGGTCTCCTGTGTTGATACTGGCCAAGTCATTTTACTTTTCTGCGCCTCGCTTTCCTCATCTGAAAAATAGGAATTAATTCCTACTTCCTAGACTGTGATCCCCATGTGGAACAAGGACTGTGTCCAACCTGATTATGTCGTATGTATTTCAGCATTTAAAACAGTGATTGACATGTAGTAAGTGCTTAACAAATGCAATGATAATAATTATTATTATCGTTGTTATTATTACGAGGATGAAGTTGGATGCCTACAGTTTGTAGACTGCCAGCTTTCTGTGGGTAGGGGCCATGTCTATCAACTCTGCGAGGCTTAGTGGAAAGAGCACGGGAGTGGGAATCAGAGATTGTGTGTTCTAATCCTGGTTCCACCACTTGTCTGCTCTATAACTTTGGGCAAGTAGCTTAACTTCTCTATGCCTCAGTTATCTCATTGTAAAATGGGGATTAAGATTGTGAGGCCCATGTGGGACAACCTGATTACCTTGTATTCACCCCAGTGCTTAATACAGTGTTTAACACATAGTAGGCACTTAACAAATACCATTATTATTTTCATTATTATTCTCCCAAATGCTTAGTACAGTTCTCTGCAAACAGTATGCACTCCGTAATTATGAACGTCTGAGGGATAGTTGGAATTTCTTTGGCCCTGTTCCCTGGGTTCTGTTGGGTTCTGGGTTCTGTCCGATTTTTCCTAGGGACCATTGCACAGCATCTCTGACTTTACATATTCTGTTCCTCTTTAGACTCTACCTACAAACCCTGAGAAGTGAGAATGCTGACTTTCTCCAATGATGTGGTCCAGGGCATCTGCTTTCTCTTCCAGACCGGAGTGGGGGTCATGGGAAACTCCCTCCTCTCCTAATTACTCTCCACGTTTCCACGATCCTCCTGGAACCCAGGTCGAAGCCCACGGACCTTTTCATTTTCCACCTAGCCCAGGTCCACACCTCAATTCTCCTTACTAGAGTGGACACTGTGTCAGCATCAACTTGGCGTCTGCAGCTTCTGCAGACGGATGTCGGATTTTAGACGTTCGCCTATTTGTACTGGGTGACCAGAGGTCCCTCCATCCGCACCACCGGTCTCCTGAGCTTGGTCCAGCCGTGATCATAAGCCCCAGTTCCTCTCTCTGGGCCCAGCTCAAAGCCCGGGTCAGAAAGAATATCCTCCCAATCTGTATCCTCCTGTGGCTCCTCAACTCGATCATGGATAGCAATTTCCTGTTCAACACCTTTGCATCTCCCAACATGACCAGCCACGATCCCAGATTCAGTGATGACTACTGTTCCATCAAGCCCGTCAGCAGCCTCGTAGATCTGTTCCTTTTGTGATGGCACTCCACAACGCCCTTTCCTTGGGAATCGTGGAACGCTCCAGTGTCTATATGGTCCTCCTCCTCTCCCAACACATTCGGGAGGTCTGGCATCTCCACGGCCAGCGCCCGCCTTCTCGGAAATCCCTGGAGACAAGAGCAACCCTGACTATCCTGTTGCTGGTCAGCTGCTTCATGGCCTTCTACTGCACGGACTTCATACTGTCACCATTTCTGGGAAGTTCCCTCAGGAACAACATCACCCTCCTGAATGTCAATATGTTTGTGGTCAGCGGTTATGCCACTGTCAGCTCCTTCTTCCTGCTAAGCAGCAACTCTAAGTTTGCCAAGTTCTGGGAGGCCCATTTGAGGAAGACAAGGTTCCAGCTCCGTGAGGAACCTGTACCCTACTCACGTTCGTCTTTTATACTGCTGAGGGATCCTTCCTGAGGTAGCATTCATTCATTCATTCAATCGTATTTATTGAGTAATTACTGTGTGCAGAGCACTGTACTAAGCGCTTGGGAAGTACAAGTTGTAAACATATAGTGATGGTCTCTACCGAACAGTGGGCTCACAGTCTAGAAGGGGGAGACAGATAACAAAACAAAACATATTAACAAAATAAAATAAATGCAATAGTAAATATTTACAAATAAAATGAATAGAGTAATATATCCGTACAAGTATAGTACCTTTAATATATACAGGTGCTGTGAGGAGGGGAAGCAGATAGGGCGGGGGGATGGGGAGGGGGAGAGGAATGGGGGGGGGCTCAGTCTGGGAAGGCCTCCTGGAGAAGGTGAGCTCTCAGTAGGGCTTTGAAGGGAGGAAGAGAGCTAGCTTAGTGGATGTGCGGAGGGAGGGCATTCCAGGCCAGGGGGAGGACGTGGGCCGGGGGTCGACGGCGGTTCAGGCGAGAACGAGGTACAGTGAGGAGGTTAGCAGCAGAGGAGCGGAGGATGCGGGCTGGGCTGTAGAAGGAAAGAAGTGAGGTGAGGTAGGAGGGGGCGAGGTAATGGAGAGCCTTGAAGCCGAGGGTAAGGTGTTTTTGCCTGATGCTTAGGTTGGTAGTCACTGGAGATTTTTGAGGAGGGGAGTAACATGCCCAGAGCGTTTCTGCACGGAAATGATCCAGGCAGCAGCGTGAAGTATAGATTGACGTGGGGAGAGACAGGAGGATGGGATATCAGAGAGGAGGCTGATGCAGTAATCCAGTCGGGATATGATGAGAGATTGAACCAGTAGGGTAGCGATTTGGATGGAGAGGAAAGGGCAGATCTTGGCGATGTTGCAGAGGTGAGAGCAGCAGCTTTTGGTGATGGATTGGATGTGAGGGGTGAACGAGAGAGCAGAGTCGAGGATGACACCAAGGTTGCAGGTTTGTGAGACGGGAAGGATGGTAGTGCTGTCAACAGTGATGGGAAAGTCAGGGAGAGGGCAGGGTTTGGGAGGGAAGAAGAGGAGCTCAGTCATGGACATATTGAGTTTTAGATGACGGTCAGACATCCGGAGGGAGATGTCTTGATGGCAGGAGGAGACACGAGCCTGAAGGGAGGGAGGGAGAGTAGGGGCAGAGATGTAGATTTGGGAGTCATCAGCCTAGAGAAGATAGTTGAAGGCGTGGGAGCTAATGAGTTCACCAAGGGAGTAAGTGTAGATAGAGAACAGAAGGGGACCAAGAACTGACCCTTGAGGAACCCCTACAGTAAGGGGATAAGAGGGGGAGGAGGAGCCCGCAAAAGAGACTGAGAATGAACGGGTGGAGAGATAAAAGGAGAACCAGGCGGAGACAGAGTAGCAGCATGGCCTAGTGGAGAGAGCATACACCTGGAAGTCAGAGGGACCTGGATTCTAATCCTAGCTCTGCTACTTGTCTGCTGTGTGGCATTGAGCTAGTCACTTAACTTCTCTGTGCCTACATTACCTCGTCATTGATATAGGGAGTGAAACTGTGAGCCCCATGTGGGACATGTAGTGTGTCTTACTGGATTAATTTGTATCTACCCCAGAACTTAGTACAGTACCTGGCATATAGTAAGCACTTAACAAATACCATTAAAAAGAAACAGCGCCCACCACAGTCTGCAACTCAAATTTAGGACTTTCAGATTACAAGATGAATGCACTGTCTTCAGTGATAAGAGAGCTATGGGCTGGGTAATGATGCAGAATTAAGAAGGAGCGAGTGAGCCCAAGTGATCGAATAGAGGGGGATAGAATCAGAGGACATGGGTTCTAATCCCTGCTTTGCCACTTGTCTGCTGTGTGACCTTGGGCAAGCCATTTCGATTCTCTAGGTCTCAGTTTCATCAACTGTAAAATTCAATACTTAGACTGTGAGCCTCCTGTGGGGCAGAGATTGTGTTAGACACGATTAACTTGTATCTAATCCAATGTTTGGAACAGTGCTTGACACATAGTAAGTGCTTAACAAATACAATTTTAATAAAGTGATGGAGCAGAGAGGATTGGTGAAGCAAGGGTGTTGTTCTTGGGAATGGAATTCTGGGGCTTCTTGATGTGCCATTTCTATATGTCCCTCCATAGAGGAGTGTAATTCTCTTTATATGAAGGTCTGGAGCCTTTGCACATTTTAAATTAAGATGATTTCTTTGCTCTTAATTATTTCATCCAGCAACCCCTCTGATCCCTCCAAATCTCCCCTACCCCCAAATTCCTATCATCATCATCATCATCATCATCATCATCATCATCATCATCATCATCATCTCTATTATCACAGCATTTCCAACCCTGAAAGAAGTCTGAGAAAATAATGATATTTGTCAAGTACTCACTACATATTAGATACAAGATTATCAGATCCCTCATGGGTCTCACATTCTAAGTAGGAGGGAGCTGGGTATTGATTTCCCCTTTTACAGATGAGGGAACTGAGGCCCAGAGAAGTAAAGTGGCTTCTTTAAGGTCACATATAGAGAGGTGTAGGAGCTGGAACTAGAACGGGAGTCCTCTCTGAAGACCAGGCTCCTTCTACTAGGCTATGCTGCTTCTTCGTTGCTCCCCGGGGTTTCGGGGGCAACTCTCGGGTTCTTACCCTCTCCGGGTCTTCGGACGTCTCCGGACGCAGGCCTCGCGTTCACACCAGGAAGAGTCAGCCAGAGGTCCAAAGCTTGGTTGCCGTTTATTTGATATCAGCGATTACATAGTTAATAAAGAGAGAGAGAACGAGAGAGAGAGAGAGAGATAGGGAGGGAGAGAGAGCACCTGTGTACCCCCCCTTGTCTTGTTCGTCTCTTATACCCCCCGTTGCCCGGGGGCAGGGTTTTCTCAGGCCATGTAGCACACTCACTCGCCACCCTCCAGCCACTAGCCTAGCAACAGCTCCGTCCATCACGAAGCGTTTGCTCTGGCTGGCCCCCAGCCACCCGTTGCCAACCATCGCTGGCTGCGGATATGGCCTTGAGGTTGCCTCCGAGCTTTGCAGGTGCAAGGTTGTTTTTCTTGCCCTGGTCCCTTTATCTCCTGTTGTTGAGTCTGTTTGGCCTTGAGCTGTTGGGTACGGTTTGTGTGCACATACTCCCTGTCTCAGCGCTTTCCCACGCTCCCCACGCTTCTTGAGACTAGAACAGTAGCCACTGGAGAGTGAAAGGTAAAAGGATTAAATAAGAGAGGAGTAGAAAAGCAAGTGTTTTTGAGAGGTGAAATTGTTTGGGGTCCAGGGTGTGGGTCAACGGGTAAGATGTTACAAACATCATGGAGACCAGTTCTTACCAATCAGTGATATTTTATTGAGTGCTTATTATGCGCAGTGCACTGCACTAAGAACTTGGAAGACTACAGTACCAGAGAGTTGGTAAACACATTCCCTGCCTGAAATGATCTTACAGTCTATAGAAATTAGTCAATCAACCAATGGTGTTTATTGAGTGCTTACTATGTGCATAACACTGTACCAAGCACTTGGGGGAGTACAAGAGTAGAATAGATGCAATCACCACCCACAAAGAGCTTACAATCTAGAGGGGGAGATGGGCATTGAAATAAATTCCTAATAGGGGAAATAATCAGTTAGTCAATCATTAATTAAGTAATCCCTCAATCAACTGTCTAAAAATCCCCAACAAAAATAATCAGTCAACTGTATTTACTGAACACTCACTGTGTTCCAAACACTGTACCAAGTGTTGGAAAAAGTAGTTCAACAGAGTTGATAGACATCATCCCCGCTAACAAAGAGTTTACAATCAGGAGGATAGTTGGGCAGGAAGAGAAAAGGGAATGGGGACAGGATAGTGTATGAGGAGAGGGAGATAGACTCTTTTGCCAACAAAGTAGTAGAGGAGATATGTCAATTCGTCTCACCTTGGGGCAAGATAATTTTCAGCTCTCAGGACGGGTGATTGACCTCCTTCAGAAGAAATGGTCATTTTCTGTTAGAGCCCATTTTCTGTTTGAGACCCATTATGAGAAGCAGCGTGATGTAGTGGGTAGAGCACGGGATGAGGAGTCAGAACGTCATGGGTTCTAATCCCAACTCTGCCACTTGTTTAATGTGGAAACTTGGGCAAGTCCCTTCCCTTCTCTGTGCCTCAGTTACCTCATCTGTAAAATGGGGATTGAGACTGTGAGTCCCAAGTGGGACAGGGACTATGTACAAACCGATCTGCTTGTATCCACCCCGGAGCTTAGTACAGTACCTGGCACACAGTAAGCCCTTACAAGTACCATAATTATTATTATTATTCCAGGCATAACATCCTCCCTAGAACAGCTTTCATTGCCTGATTCCTCAAGCTGTAGATGACAGGGTTCAGAGCCGGGGGCACCATGGAATAGAAAAAGGAAAGAAGCAAGTCTAGACCTGATGGACAATTGGAGGATGGAATCAGGTATTCAGAAACACCCGTGGAGACGAAGAAAGTCACGACGATGAGATGGGGCAGGCAGGTGGAGAAAGCTTTGGACCGGCCCTCTGCTGACGGCATCCTCAGCACGGCTGAGAAGATGCAGACATACGAGGTAGCTATGTATGCAAAACAGATGGCGAAGGAACTGGCAGAAAGGACAATGACTGAATATTCATATATGTTTCCTTGGGGACCAGAGAGCTTCAGAAGCAGGGGGACGTCACAGAAGAACTGGTGGATTACGTTGGGCCCAGAGAAAGGTTCAGAGAAGGTGGCAGCCGTGTGCATGAGGCCGGAGAGCCCCCCACTAAGCCAGGAGGCGGCTGCCATCTTCCCACAAACCCCTCTGTTCATGACGGCCTCATAACGCAAGGGGTGGCAGATGGCAGCGTAGCGATCACAGGACAACACTGTGAGCAGGACCACCTCAGAGACAACAGCCGAAACAAAGAAAAACACTTGCAGTACGCAGCCCTTGAAAGAAATGGAGTTGTTGTTGGTCACTGAATTGAAGAAAGATTTGGGGACGGTGACAGAGATGAGGCAGAGGTCGAGGATGGACAGGTTCTTGAGGAAGAAGTACATGGGGGTGTGGAGGCGCTGGTCGAGGGTGGTGACGGCGACGATGAGGAGATTCCCTGTCAGGGCCGCCAGGTAGACCAGGAGAAACAGCGTGGCATGGACCAGCTGCAGCTCCCGGACCTCTGAGAGACCCAAGAGCAGGAATTCCATCACCACCGTGCCATTAGCCATCTGAGTGAAAGGAAAGTTTGGAGGAAACTTCCGCTTAGTGACATAACAAGAACACATGTTTATTGAATGTCTGAAAACAGTTGTGACAACGGTCCCCATGGGGACAAAAATTGCAAGACAGCACATGAGTTTTTGACTAAGTTTGCCTCTCAGTTCCCCCTTCCCATAACTCTCCTGATTAACAAGTTATTTTTCTTGGTCTCCTGGAGTGTATTACCTCTGGCCTCAGATTCCTAGCACTAATGATAATAATAATAGTAATAATTGTGGTATTTGTGAAGTGCTTAGTATGTGCCAAGCACAATCTTACCACTGGTGTAGATTCAAGATAATCAGGTACCACCTGGGGCTCAATGTCTAAGTAGGAGGGAGAACAGTTATTGAATCCCCATTTTGGGATTGAGGGAATTGAGGCATAAGGAACTTGAGTGACTTGTCCGAGGTCACACAACAGGTAATTGGCATAGTAGGATTAGAACCCAGCTCCTCTGATTCCCAGGCTCATGTTATCAATCAATCAATCAATCAATCACGTTTTTTTCCACTAGGCCGTGTTGCTTGGTCTAGGCATTACTACGAACTGAAAACGAGCATTGAAAGATACCACTATTCCAGTTAAAGATTCACGAAATAGAACTTCCTCCATTTAGCTCTAAGAACTTTTTTTTCCTTGCTGTTGGCCTAGAAAACCTACTTACTTCCGGTATAGTTAAGTACTAGTTTTAAAGTAATAACAAAATGTCTCCTGATACTAGTAGTTGATGCCTAGGATATCTAGTACAGTGCCTCAGCTGTTAGTACAGTGCCTGGCACAAAGTAAACGCTTAACAAATGCCATTATTATCCATTAGGCATTACCTTCTTTTGGGCCTGGTGAACACTGGTTTCGTCTACCTCAATATACCTATAACGAGTTGTGAGAGTCTTGCAGCTAGCCCCACTGGTAGAGGAAGTTGGAAGGAGGAACTGTGGAAGCTGTTAAAGAAGACAAACATTCCTCCTGATCCCTCCCTGAATCAAGCAATCAGTGGTATTTATCGATTGCTTACTGTGTGAAGAGTGTGGTACTAAGCACTTGAGGGAGTTACGCCAGTAACTGGGGAATTTGTTAAGTAGATGCAAGAAAATCAGATTCTAACACAGTACGACCTGTTTTTTTTTTTTATTTGGTAAGTGCTTACTATGTGCCAGGAACTGTATTGACGTAGCTGCAAAAATGGTCACAATCCATGTTTCCCATGGGGTTCAAATTCGTTATCCCCATTTTACAGATGAGGTAACTGAGGCACAGAGGAGTGAAGTGACTTTCTGTGCGAAGGTGAACCCGGGCTACCCATTATCTCAAAGTCAAACGCTATCTTGTGACTGCCCAAGCCATTAAGGAAGAACTCAGAAGTGCAGGTGGGATACTGGCCCCACAACCAAAACAGCTAGATTGACAGCCCAAGCCAGGAATTCAGAAAGTGTCCCTTGCCCCAGTGCCAATCAAATTAGGTATGGAGGAAAGGGGGAGGGCAGACATTGGATAAACTGAGACTGGAAGCTGGAGTAGCCTAGGAGCACACATGATGAATACCTGAAGCCTCTGACCTTTTGTGCAGTGGATCAAGACCTGTAACAACCGGCTGTGGGTCACCGCTGCCCAGAGCTTGGAATGCCCACTCTGCTTGCACCAAGTAAGGAGCTGTGGGATGGCTGAGTGTCCTGTTGAACGCTTGTGGGGCTAGAAGCCAGGCGCTTCGCCATGGGTGGGTCACGCCTAAGTGTATTCATCCTAAATGGGAAGTGCACGTGTGTGGGAGCTAGCCGGCTCACCACGTGCAAACAAACAATAAATTAATTCCTCCTGGGTGGGACCTGGGTGTTTTACCACGTGCCCGTAACATATAATTATATTCCTCCCAGTACGGAAGCTACAATATCACTAAATAATCATATTCCTCCCAAAGAAGAGATTCATTTCACCACATCCAAGATAATCAAATAATTAAGTTCATCTCGCAGGATAAATGTTGTATAAAATTCAGCCTTTAGGTCCCTGGTCTCCCTCTCCAAACCGATTCCAGAACAGACCCGTCCACAGGCAAAGGATGACACTTGCCCAAGATCACACAGCAGACAGGTGGCAGAGCTGGGATTAGAACCAAGGTCCTTCTGCCTCCCAGGTCCGTGATCTATCTACAAAGCCATGGTGTTTCTCCATTCATTCATTCAATCAATCGTATTTATTGAGCGCTTACTGCGTGCAGAACACTGTACTAAGCGCTTGAGAAGTACAACTCGGCAACACATAGAGACGGTCCCTATCCAACAACAGGCTCACAGTCTAGCAGTAATGACAGCATTTCTTAAGCACTTACTATGTGCAATGCACTGTTCTAAAGCGCTGGAGTAGATACAAGGTAATCAGGGTATTCCCGTATGGCTCACAGGCTTCACCCCCATTTTACAGGTGAGGGAACAGAGGCCCAGAGAAGTTAAGTGACTTGCCCAAAGTCACACAGCTGACACGTGGCAGAAGCGGGATTGGAACCCACGACCTCTGACTCCCAAGTTTGGACTATTTCCACTAAGCCATGCTGCTTCTCTAGCACTGTCTACCCCAGCTACCTACTCTATCTATCTCATCATTTAGTACAGTGCTTAACACATAGTAATTGCTTAACAAATACCATTATTCTATAATACCGAATATGATTATTTTTATCATTACAAAAACTCTCCATTCTTTCCATGGTTTTGATCATTTTGAATCTACCCTAGCGCTTAGTCCAGGGCTTGACACATAGTTAATGTTTACCAAATACCATTATTATATTATAAAAAATGCGATTATCATTACAAGACTGCCACTATTCTGTCCATATGTTGTTGGATGACAAATAGTTAACCTTATCAGTTTTCTATCTTTGACTACTTTCCTCCATTTTGTTCCTACTTATAGCAGCGGCCCATTTTGGATTAGATAGGAACAAAAACTTTGAAATTATATTAATCAGTTAGTGAATCACTGGCCTTCAATGTCACTCACTCAATCAATCGATCATGTTTACTGTGTGCAGCGCACCTGTACTAAACACTTGGGAGAGTACAATATAATAGAATTGGTAGACACATTCCCTGCTTACAACTAGCTTAGAAGAGTTAAACAGAAGCAAGGTACATTTTCCTGACCTCAGGGACCTTACCCCAGAGTTTAGTACAGTGCCTGGCACAATTAAGTGCTTAACAAATTCATTCATTCATTCATTCAATTGCATTTTTTGAACGCTTACTGTTTGCAGAGCACTGTACTAAGCGCTAGGAAAGTACAATTCAGCAACAGAAACAATCGCAGCCCACAACGGGCTTGCAGTTTAGATGGAGACAGACAGACATTTTAATGATTTAACCATCTCAGGGAGAAAAGTACTGAAAGTTTCCATTTTTTCAATTGAATTTGTTAAATGCTTACTATATGTCAGGCACTGTACTAAGCACTGGGCTCGAAACAAGCTAATCAATCAATCAATCGAATTTATTGAGCATTTACTGTGTGCAGAGCACTGTACTAAGCGCTTGGGAAGTACAAGTTGGGAGCATATGAGACAGTCCCTACCCAACAGTGGGCTTACAGTCTAGAAGGGGGAGATGTGCCAAATTGGACACATTCCATGATCCATCTGAGGCTCACAGTATTAGTTCCCATTTTACAAATGAGGTAAATGAGGCACATAGAAATTAAGTGACTTGCCCAAGTTCACACAGCAGACAAGTGAGAGGGCTGGAATTAGAACCCAGGTTCTTATTACTCCCAAGCCCATGCTTCATCCCCTAGGCCACACAACATCTCATCTACAAGCTCCCTTAGAGTTTAAATTATTCCTCAAATATAAAATGTACATTGTGGGAACATGCAGAAAAAAATCCCCAACAGTCTGCGTCAACAAAATTGAAACAAGTGACCTTTTCATGGTAATAATCAACTGCTTAATTCAGGCTCAAGAAATATTTGACTGACCTCACCTGTTTCCTAGGTTTTTAAATATGTTACAAGAGAGACAATAATTAGACAATACAAATATCATCTAACAAATCAAGGCACATGTTCCCTGCCCTCAAGGATCTTTCAATCAAACAGGGGAGACAAAAATTTTGGTCCCAAATACATATTTTAGATTCTATCCTGCTGTACCCCAACAAGATAATTATACCAAAGGACACTGAATCTGTTTGAGATCACAAACTCATCACAGCCCCTTGATGTTTACCATATGGAAATACTGATTTTTTTCTGAGACAAGGGCAGTCTGGAAGGCTGACTGACAGACAGATGGAACAGATTAATCTGAGATCTGATCCCAGGTCTCTTGCTGACTCGCTAGGAGACCCTGGGCAAGTATCAGCCTCTCTTCGTGTTTCAGGATCATCATGGGAACGAAGAGGATGGAGAGTGGAAGGAACTTGTTTACAGGGTCAGATCACCCAGTGTGAGGGATAAGCTCCATCTGTACAGAGGTGGTCAGTGTTTCAGTTCTTCTACTGTCATTGAAACACGCTGAGACCCACAGAGACACTCAAATGTGTGTCTGAAATGCTCTGAAGTACAAATCCATTTCATCAGGTCTCAGTGCATTGAAGGGAAACTGGTGATATTTAATGACCTGATGTGGTTTTTGGACACAAGAGTCATAGGGAAAGTCCCGTGGCGGGAGATGAAGGCAATTAGCCCCAGTGGACACAATTGTGGAGATGTGGTCTGCTGGGAGAGGGAGAGGAGAAAGGGGAAGGCAAAACAGGATTTTAGTGCTGTTAGAAGTTCATATTTCCGGACTGTGAGCCAGTTGCTGGGTAGGGACTGTCTCTATTTGCTTCTGAACTGTGCTTACCAAGCACTTAGTACAGTACTCTGCACACAGTAAGTGCTCAATAAATACGATTGAATGAATGACTGAATGAATATTTGCAGAGGCACAATATTTGTCTAGTGGAAAGAGCATTGGTCTGGGCGCAAGAGGTCCTGGATTGTAAACCTAGCACTGCCACTTGCCTGTTGTGTGAGCACGGGAAAGTCACCAAACTTCTCTGTGCCTCAGTTTTCTCGACTGTAAAATGGGGATTCAATACCTGTTCTCCCTCCTACTTAGACCGTGAATTCCATATGGGGCTACTTGTGAGGAGCAGCGTGGCCCAGTGGGGAGCACATGGGACTGGGAGTCATAGGACTGAGAAGCCATGTCCAAATCTGAGCTTCTTATCTGCTCACCCAAACTCTGTCCACTCCCAGACTTTCCTGTCACTGCAGATGACACCACCATCCTTCCCATCTCACAAGCCCGAGTCCTGTCTGTCACACCTTCACAACATCGCTCGTATCTGCCCTTTCCTCTTCATGCAAACTGCTACCACGTTAATACAATCACTTAGTCTATATCGCCTAGATTACTGCATCAGCCTCCTTGCCGTCCTCCCAATCTCCTGCCTCTCTCCACTCCAGTCCAGATTTCACTTGGCTGCCTGGATCATCTTTCTAGGGAAACGTTCAGGACATGTCACCCCTACTCCTGAAAAATCTCCAGTGGCTGCCTATCCATCTCCTTATCAAAAAAAAACTCCTCACCATTGGCTTTAAAACACTCCATCACCTAGCCTCCTCCTACTTCACCTGGCTTCTCTCATTCTACAACCCAGCCCACATACTTGGCTCCACTGGTGCTAACCTTCTCACTGTGCTTCGATCTCACCTGTCCCACCATCGACCCCTGAACTACGGCCTAGTTCTGGCCAGGAATGCCCTCCCTCCTTAAATGTGCCAGACAATTCTCTCTCCCTGCTTCAAAGTCTTACTGAAAGCATATACCCTTCAAAATGCCTTCCCAGACTTAGTCCTACTTTTTCTCATCTCCCATTTCCTTCTGTGTTGCCCTAACTTTCTCCCTTTGCTCTTCCCCCCCTCCCAGCCCCATAGCACTTATGTACATATCTGTAATTTTGTTTATTGGTATTGATGTCTGCTTATTTTTACTGATGTCTGTCTCCCCCCTTCTAGACCATAAACTCATTGTCGGCAGGGATGGCCATTCTTAATTGTTGTATTGTACTTTCCCAAGTGCTTAGTACAGTGCTCTGCACACAGTAAGTGCTTAATAAATATGAATGACTGACTGACTGACTGAATGAATGAATGAAGGACCTGGATTTTAATCCCGGCTCCACCATTTGCCTGTGGAGTGATCTTCAGCAAATCAATTTTTCTCTGTGCCTTAGTTCCCTCATTTGTAAAATGGGAATTAAGACTGTAAGCCCCATGTGCGACATGGACTAGATCCAACCTGATGATTTTGTATTTACTCCAGCTCTTAGTACAATGTCAAGCACATGTAAATGCTTACCATCATCATCATCAATGGTATTTATTAAGCACTTAGCATATGCAGAACACTGTACTAAGTAATTAGAGTAGTTCAATGCAACATACTTGGTAGACATGCTCCCTGACCACAACCTGCTTACAACCTAGAGAGGGAGAGAGACATTTTATGTAACTGCTGCTTCGGGGGAGAAGCAGCATGGCTCAGTGGAACGAGTACGGGCTTGGGAGTCAGAGGTCAAGGGTTCGAATCCCAGCTCTGCCACTTGTCAGCTGTGTGATCTTGGACAAGCCAATTAACTTCTCTGTGCCTCAGTTACCTCATCTGGAAAATGGGGATCAAGAATGTGAGCCCCAAGTGAGACAACCTGATCACCTTGTATCCCCCCAGTGCTTAGAACAGTGCTTTGCACATAGTAAGCACTTAACAAATGCCATTATTATTATTATTATTATTATTATTATTATTATTATTATTATTATCATTATCATAAATAAATGATTCATAATGTTGACTCTGAAGACACGCACATATTTGCTGTGGGGCTGAAGATTAGGTGAATACCAACTATCAATACCACAAAAAAGGGAAGAGTGCCAACTTGATTAACTTCTGTATCTAACTCAGGACTTACAACAGTGCTTGATAAGTGACAAGTGCTTAACAAATATTATTATTATTATTATCATTGTTGTTATCATAATCAATTCACATCTTTCAGAGCAGGGACAATAGAATCTTTGGTCTGATGGTCCATGAAGGTGACTCTAAATCTCTCGAAGTCTAGCATCCTCAGCACTAGGTTGATCTGAAATGTCTGGACCCTCAAACATGAAGGCCACAGCCCTAGCTGACCTTCAGAACTCCCCTGGGAGTGGATCAGGCTCAAGGCCAGTGAGGGAAATGTGCTCCTGAGGAGACCAATACCCTTCTGTGTGCAGGACACTGAACTATGTACTTGGGAGAGTAAAATGCAACATAGTTGCTGATGTGTTCCTTTGCCACAATGAATCAATCTAGTAACGTCATTTATGGAGTGCTTACTTTGTACAGACTGCTATACTAAGAGCTAGGGAGAGTACAACACAACAGAGTTGGTAGATATGCTTCCTGCCCATAATCAATCAATCAATCAATGGTGTTTAATGAGTATTTAGTCTGTGCAGGACACTGTACAAAGTGCTTGGGGGAATACAACACAAGTATATTATATATAATATTATATATATATATATAATGATGGTAGTTGGTTAGTGCTTACTATGTGTCAAGCACTGTTCTAAGTGCTGGGGTAGATACAAGGTAATCAGGTTGACCCACGTGGAGCTTCCAGTCTTAATCCCCATTTTACAGATGAGGTAACTGAGGCCCAGAGACGTTAAGTGACTTGCCTAAAGTCACACAGCTGACAGGTGGCAGAGCCAGGATTAGAACCCATGTCCTCTGACTCCTAAGCCTCTGCTCTTACCATTAAGGCATATATATATATTTATTCAATCGAATTTATTGAGCTCTGTGTACAAAGCAATGTACTAAGCACTTGGGAAAGTACAATACAAGAATAAAGAAACAGATTAATTCAATCGCATCTTTTTCATTCATTCAATCATATTTATTGAGCACTTACTCTGGTGCAGAGCACTGTACCAATTGCTTAATTGATTCCCTGTCATTTATTCATTCAGTTGTATTTATTGAACACTTCCTGTTTGCAGAGCACTATACTAAGTGCTTGAAAAGTACAATCTGACAACAAATAGAGACAATCCCTACCCAACAGTGGCTCACAATCTAGAAGCGGGGAGACAGACAACAAAACAAAACAAGTAGACAGGCATCAATAGCATCAGTATAAATAAATAGAATTATAGATATATGCATATCTTTAATAAAATAAATAGATTAATGAATATGAACATATATAAACAAGTGTCGTGGGATAGGGAGGGGGGTTCAGCAGAGCGAGGGAGTCAGGGCAGTGGGGAGGGGAGGAGGATCAGAGGAAAAGCAGGGCTCAGTCTGGGAAAGTCTCCTGGAGAAGGTGAGCTTTCAGTAGGTCTTTGAAGGGGGGAAATGTGCTAGTTTGGTGCATGTGAGGTGGGAGGGCATTTCAGGTCAGAGGTAGAATGTGGGCCAGGGGTCGACAGCAGGACAGGCAAGAATGAGGCACAGTGAGGAGGTTAGTGGCAGAGAAGCAGAGTGTGAGGGCTGGGCTGAAGAAGGAGAGAAGGAAGGTGAGGTAAGAGGGGGCAAGGTGATGGAGAAGTTTGAAGCCAATAGTGAGAAGATTTTGCTGTCCACAATGAGCTTACAATCTAGAGGTATGAGAGAGACATTAATATAAATAAATTAATTACAGATATGGGCATAAGTGCTGTAAGGCTCGGGGGGGGGGGGGATGGACAAAGGAAAAACTTCAGGGAGATGCAGAAGGGAGTGGGAGAAGAGGAAAGGGAGGATTCGTCAGGGAAGGCCTCTTGAGGGAGATGTGCTCTCAAGAAGGCATTGAAGGTGGGGAGAGTAATTTTCGGGTTTAAAGAGGGAAGACATTCCAGGCCAGAAGCAGGACGTGGGTGGGGGTTCGCCGATGCGATAGATGAGATAGAGGTACAGTGAAAGGTTTAGCATTAGAGGAGTGAAGTGTGCAGGCTGGATTGTAGTAGGAGAGTAGCAAGGTCAGGTAGGAGGGGGCAAGGTGAGTGAGTGTTTTAAAGCCAATGGTGTGGAGTTTTCGTTTGATATGGAGGTGGATGGGCAGCTACTGGGGTTTCTTGAGGAGTGGGGAAACATGTCTTGAATGTTTTTGTAGAAAAATGATCTGGGAATCAGAGTGAATTATGGACTCTGGTTGGGTGGGACAGGAGGCTGGGAGGTCAACAAGGAGGCTGAAGCAGTAATCCAGGAGGAATAGGATGAGTTATTGTATTAATATGGTAGCAGTTTGAATGGAGGTGAAAGGACTGATTTAAGTGATGGTATGAAGGTGGAACCGACAGGATTTAGGATTTAGGATTTTAATATGTGGGTTGAAAGAGAGAGAGGGGTGAAGGATAACGTCAAGGTTATGGGCTTGTGAGACCAGAAGGATGGTGTTGTCGTCTACAGTGATGGGAAAGTCAGGGAGAGAACAGGTTTTGGGAAGGACGGAAAGGAGTTCTGTTTTGGACATGCTAAACTTGAGGTGATGGGAGGACATCCAAGTAGAGATGTCTTGAAGGCAAGATGAAATGTGAGCTTGCAGAGAGGGAGGGACATCAGGACTGGAGATGAAAATTTGGATGTCATCTGCTTAGAGGTGGAAGGTGAAGCCATGGGAGCAAATTAGGTCTCAAAGGAGTGGGTGTAGGTGCAGCAGCATGAGGTACAGACTGAAGTGGGGAGAGATAGGAGGGCGGGAGATCAGAGTGGAGGCTGATGTAGTAATCCAGTCGGGATAGGATGAGAGATTGAACCAGCAGGGTAGTGGTTTGGATGGAGAGGACAGGGCGGATCTTGGCGATGTTGCGGAAGTGAGAGCGGCAGTTTTTTGTGACGGATTGAATGTGAGGGGTGAACGAGAGAGAAGAGTAGAGAATGACACCAAGGTTGCGGGTTTGTGAGAAGGGAAGGATGGTAGTGCTGTCTACAGTGACGGGAAAGCCAGGGAGAGGGCAGGGTTTGGGAGGGAAGATAAGGAGTTAAGTCTTGGACATATTGAATTTTAAATTGCGGGCAGACATCCAAATGGAGATGTCCCGAAGGCAGGAGGAGACACGAGCCTGAAGGGAGGGAGAGAGAGTAGGGGCAGAGATGTAGATTTGGGTGTCATCAGCGTAGAGATGAAGCCGTGAGAGCGAATGAGTTCACGAAGGGAGTGAGCTAGTGCTCCTCTGCCGCTAGCCTCCTCACTGTGCCTCGTTCTCGCCTGTTCCAACGTCGACCCCTGGCCCACGTCCTCCCCCTTGGCCTGTAATGCACTCCCTCCGCACATCCGCCAAACTAGCTCTCTTCCTCCCTTCAAAGCCCTACTGAGAGCTCAACTCCTCCAGGTGGCCTTCCCAGAGTGAGCCTCCTCCTTCCTCTCCCCCTCCCCATCCCCCCGCCCTACCTCCTTCCCCTCCCCACAGCACCTGTATATATATTTGTACAGATTTATTACTCTATTTTACTTGTACATATTTACTATTCTATTTAGTTTATTTTGTTAATATGTCTTGTTTTGTTGTCTGTCTCCCCCTTCTAGACTGTGAGCCTGTTGTTGGGTAGGGACCGTCTCTATATGTTGCCAACTTGTACTTCCCAAGCGCTCAGTACAGTGCTTTGCACACAGTAAGCACTCAATAAATACGATTTAATGAATGAATGAATGAATGAACATGGACCTGGCTGTCATACAACCTGGGTTCTAATTCAGGCTCCATCGCTTGTTTGCTGTGTGAGTTTGCTCTTCCTCTCTGTCTCTGTTTCCCCATCTGCAAAATGTGTATAAGGTCTACTCCCTCTACTAAGACTATGAGTTCCATGTGGAACAGGGCATGTGTCCAGCCTGAATATCTAGGCCACGGTGTTCTAGACTGTAATCTAGACTAAGAAAATTGAGAAGCCTAGTGGAAAGAGGCCTGGATTCTAATCCCAGCTCCACTTCTTGTGTGTTGTATAAATGTGGGAAAGCTACTTCATTTATCTATACCTCAGTTCCCTCAACTTCAAATTGGGGATTCAACACCTGTTATTAGTAATAATAATAATAATGGCATTTGTTAAGTGCTTACTATATGCCAAGCACTGTCTTAAGTAGTTACAAGGTAATCAGGTTGTCCCACGTGGGGCTCACAGTCTTAATCCCCATGTTACACATGAGGTAACTGAAGCACAGAGAAGTTAAGTGACTTGTCCAAAGTCACACAGCAGATAAGTGGAAGAGCCGGGATTAGAACCCACGACCTCTGAGTCCCAAGCCCATAATCTTTCCACTAAGCCATGCTGCTTCTCTGTTCTCCCACCTAGTTAGACCGAAAACCCAATGTGGAACTTGTTTATCTTTTATCTACCCCAGCACTTAGTACAATGATTGGCACACAGTGAGTTCTTAATAAGCATCACAATTATTATTGTCATTATTAGTTATTATCAGTTTTAATAATAAGCTCCTTGAGTGCAGAGAACAAGTGCCTGGTTACTGTTGTTTTTTCCTAAATCTTAAGCAGAATGCCTAACGTTTAATAGGAACTCAATAAACGTCATTGATGAACAATGAGAAGCAGCATGGCCTTGTGGATAGATCCCGACCCTGGGAGTCACAAGGACCTAGGTTCTAATACCAGCTCTGCCACCTGCCTACTGTGTGACCTTGGCCAAGTCACTTAACTTCTCTGGGCCTCAGTTCCCTTATCTGTAACATGGAGATTAAGACTGTGAGCCCCGTGTGGGACAGGAACTTTGTCCAACCTGAACAGGTCTTATCTAACTCAGCGCGTAGTACGGTGCCTGGCACATAGTAAGCACTTAACAAATGCCATAAAATATTCTGTCCTTACTCAGTGACAATCCTGACTCACTCTGGGTGGGCACCATTGATTTCTGAGAGGCCGTGGTGTTGAAGTCACAGAAAACTAGCCTAAGGCAGGACTCCAAGTGGCATGGTCCACAGCCCAGTGGCTTTGAGGATAGGATGAGAGGATCTCTCGTGATTTCAAATAGGACTCTGTTAAGACATCAGAGGAGTTCTCACTTTTTAGTCATCCTCTAGACTGTAAGCTCGTTGTGGGCAGGGAATGTTTCTACCAACTCTGCTATAATGTACTCTCCCAAGCACACAATACAGTGTCTGCACACGGTAAGCACTCAACAAATGCGACTGATTGATATATTCCTCTAGACCGTAAACTCATTGGTGCCAGGGAATGTGTCTACTAACTCTGCTGTATTGTGCTCTCACAAGTGCTTGGTATAGTGCTCTACACACAATAGGCACTCAGTAAATATAATAAATATTGTTAGCAGGGACACAGTCCTGACCTAGGGCTCTCAATCTGCATGATCCCCATTTTACATATGAGGAAACCGAGGCACAGAGAGGTTACTAAACTTTCTTAAGGTCACAAAGCAAGCCAGTGGCAGAGCTGGAACCTGGTAACCTGGTGTCCAACCCAGTACTCTATCATTTGGGCAACATTGTCCACTTTTCCCCTCTCTTATTCAATACAGGCATATCCCGACCCATGGCCAATGTCACCACCATGATGGAATTCCTCCTCCTGGGATACTCTGAGGTCCAGGAGCTGCAGCTGGTCCACGCCGTGCTGTTCCTGCTGGTCTACCTGGCGGCCCTGATGGGGAATCTCCTCATCGTCGCCATCACTGCCCTCGACCGGTGCCTCCACACCCCATGTACTTCTTCCTCAGGCACCTGTCCATCCTCGACCTCTGACTCATATCCGTTACCGTCCCCAAGTCCATTAGTAACGCCGTGATAAACAGTAGATCTATTTCCTCGGCTGGATGCAGTCTTCAAGTCCTCTTCTTTGCCTTCTGTGTCTGTTTGGAGGTGGGCCTCCTCACAGCGATGTCCTACAACTGCTATGTGTCCATCTGCCTCTCCCTACGCTATGACACCATCATGGCTTCAGGGGCCTGTGGGAAGATGGCCCTCGCCTCGTGGCTCAGCGGGGAACTCGTGGAGATCCTTTATGTCTCTAATATTTTCTCCCTGCCCTTCTGTGGCCCTGCAGAGATCCACCATTTCTTTTGCGATGTCCCCCAAGTATTAAAGCTCGTCTGCCCTGGAGACACAGTGGGAGAAGTGGGTGTTATCTGCCTCATCACTACTGTGGATTTTTTCTCTTTTATTTTAATCATTTACTCTTACATCAACATCTTCTGGGCGGCACTGAAGTTTCCATCCACCAAGGCGCGAGCCAAAGCCTTCTCCACCTGCCTGCCCCACCTCGTCATCGTCACCATGTTCCTTTCCTCTGGTGGCTTTGAATACCTCAGTCCAGTTCCTGATTCCCCTTCTCTTCTGGACTTTTTCCTCCCCGTAGTCTATGCCATAGTACCCCCACTCTGAACCACGTCATTTATAGTCCGAGGAACAGGGACATAAAGACTGCCCTGGGGGAAGCCTTCAGAGGGGAAGGAATTTGCTTAGGATGAGGGTCTTTGCCTTAGAATAAGGTTTCTGGAACTACTGATAAAGCAGAGCCTAGGGGTCACCAAGTAGACTCTCATTTATTTATTTTTATGTTAATTTCTGCCTCCCCCTCTGGACTGTAAGCTGGTTTTGGGGAGGAAATATTTATGTTATGTTGTTCCACTGTACTCTCCTAAGTGCGCAGTTCAGTGCTCCGCATGCAGTATCAATAAACAAGATTGACTGACTGACGGAATGACCCCCAGATTGGGGTTACTGGCAAAAAAATTCAATCTGCTTCCACTTCTGCTATTATTTCTTCTACTGCTACTGCACAAGGAGCAGCACAATCTAGTGGAAAGAGCCGGGGCCTGGGAGCCAGATGGCCTTGGCGCTCATCCCAGAGTCTACCACTTGCCCGCTGACTTTGGGCAAGTCACTTCCCTTCTCTGTGCCTCAGTTTCAACTGTAATATGGGGATTCAATCCCTGTTCTCCCTTCTACTTAGACTGTGAGCCCCATGTGGGACAGAGAGTCTCTTCAGCCTGATTATCTTGTATTTAGCCTTGTATCTTCTCCTCGAAGAGACATTCCCTGATTAAGCCCTCTTTTACCTTGCTTACACTCCCTTCTGAGTTATCTATGCACTTTAGCCTGTGACTTTTGGACACTTGATGGTCACCCCATCCCCAACCCCAGTACTTATGTTTACATTTTTAAACTATATATTACACATTATTTATTCCTATCAATGTCAGTCTCCCTCTCTAGACTGTAAGTTCATTGTGGGCAGGGATCATGTCTGCTAATTGTGTTGAATTGTACTCTCCTGAGCACTTATTACAGTGCTCTGCACATAGTAAGCGCTCAAAAATGCAATTGATTGATTGATTGATCTACCCTAGTGCATATAACAGTGCCTAACACTTAGTAAGCACTTAACAAATACTATTTTAAAAAATCAATCAATCCTATTTAGTGAGCAACTTTCATCTATTTTTTACCTCTCACTTGCTTATTTTCTAGTGAGTTGCTACTTCTTTAGTACTTACAACTTATGCCTACTTACTCTACTTGTTGCTTTACAGAACAGTAGCAGTGTGGTGTAGTAGATAGAACACAGGCCTGGGAGTCAGAAGGGCCTGGGTTCAAATCCCTGCTCTGTAACATGTATGCTGTGTGACCCTGAGTAAGTCACTTCACTTCTCTGGGCCTCAGCTACCTCTTCTGTAAAATAGGTATTAAGATTGTAAGTCCCATGCAGGACAAGAACTGTGTACAACCTGATTAGCTTGTATCTTCCCCAAAGTTTTGATCAGTGCCTAACACATAGTAAGTGCTCCCCAAATACCATAAAAAAGTATTAGAGCTGTCTTTTGGTTTGAAGATGGGGCTGCCAGTGGTAAGATGGATCTGTGGCTGTGAATATATCCACCCACAAGGCTTAGAACAATGTTTGGCACATAGCACTTAATAAGTACCATTCTTAATATTATTATTATTTTGAGAAGGAGTATGATACTTTCTCAGTAAAAGTTTTAGAAAGATGCTTTGAGCAGTAAAAGTTGCTCTAGGATGAAGACAGGAGATAGAAGGTGACTGAGATTCTAGTGGGGTCACTGGTGCCCGAAATAACCTGAAATCACCATACCCAATAGTCCCTGGCTAAATTGCCAGGCCACAGCTCTCTCCAACTTTAATGCTCCCCATAATCAATCAATGTTATTTATTAAGAGATTAGTGTGAGCAGAGTTACATACTAAACGCTTGAGAGACTGCTATTCAATAGAATTGGTAGACGTGTTTCCCTGCCCATAGCGAGTTTACGTTCTAGAGGGGAGACAGACATAAATGAATAAGCAATTGAATGATTCCAATCAATCAATCATAATTATTGAGCATATATAGTGTGCAGAGCACTGTACTGAGCACTTGGAAGAGTACAATATGAAATAATTGGTAGACACATTCCCTGCTCACGACAAGCTTGCAAGGTTTTCTGCTCTGCTCTGGCCACTGAGCATATGCACAGTGAAAATACTGAAGCTGGGATTAGAAGCCAGGTCCTCCAACTTCCAGTCCCAGGCTCTTTCCACTAAGCCACACTGCTTCTCTTGGGTGCATAAAGGGAGAATTTGGGATGAGTGATAACTGGGACTTCTTCTGTCCATGGTGTCCAGAGCAGCAGAAGGCCAGACCCTCTACAAAATAACTGTTCTGAGCACCTCATGGATATCTATACCAGGGAAATGGGGTTGTCTAGGAAAAAGAAGGGCAGTTATTCAGCTGGGAGCCTATGAGTCCTTGGTGGTCCTTTGATACAGAGACAACGTCCAGGCTGAGGGATCTTCCTTCTCTGGGGACTGATCCTCCCACCTGGGCATAGGGGAACAGGGTTCAGCCAATCTCCTGCCACCCAGACTGCCAGGGGGTGGCAATCTCAACACAGCAACACCACCGGCAGATAAACACATTTCTAGCAATCCAGGGTGCCCACCTGTTGCTGGGCTTAATAAGACAGATGGATATTCGGCAGAGTCAAGGATGGAGGGAGAGAAAGGGAGAGAGAGTGAGAGAGACCCTCACCCATCCTCATAGGCACTGGGGACCTGAGGTAAGGGGAAAGATGTATTCCTTTGAGGGTGGCTAGAGGGAATGAATGGTATTTGTTAAGCACTTACTAAGTGCCAGGCACCGTTCTAAGCCCTGGGGTAGATACAAGCTCATCAGGCTGGGCACAGTCAGTCAATCATATTTATTTAACATTTACTGTGTGCAGAGCACTGTACTAAGCACTAGGGAGAGTACACTATAACAATAAACAGACACATCCTCTGCCCACAACGAATCTTATTGCCCATTTTACAGATGAGGCAACCGAAGCCCAGAGAAATGAAATGACTTGCCCAAGATCACACAGCAGACAAGTGGTGGAACCAAGATTAGAACCTGGGTCGTTCTGAATCCCTGGCTCTTTCTCTATCCACTAGGCCATGCTGCTTCTCTCCTCTGGATCATCCAGGGAAATGGGTTTTTGAGGGTTGAATAAAGAGGGAGAGGACTCCTTCATGAACATTTCTCCTTTAGTTTCAAAGACAATTCTACTGGAGCCTGGTAGGCGGTTGTCAGGAGAATGGATGATCACAGGATACGTGGACAGCTTAATGGAAGGGCTCTGAGATAAGGTTGAAAAGAGAGAAAGGAGAGAAGGAAAATACTGTCACTGCCTATTAGGGTAGAAAGGCAGAAAGGTAGACGGTATTGTGTCCATCTTTGACTGAATATAACCAGCTGATCTCTCACTAGATTTTTCAGTCACATTTGCATGTGTGAATGGGCTCTTTGAAACCTAAAGCCAACAACAGAAGTACAGGTGGGAATAGATACCCACACCAAGCCATTTAATCCTTTCACAATGAGAGTATGTCACAAGGACTATCCAGTTAATGCATTGATTCAATCATATATGCTGACCAGAACACTGCACAAAGCGCTTGGACGAGTACAACAATAAATGGACACATTCTCAGTCCAGAATGAGCTTACTGTCTAGAGGGGAAGACAGATGGTAATATAAATTAATTACATATATGTACTTAAGCGCTATGGGGCCGGGAGAGGGATTGAATAAAGGGAGCAAGTCAGGGAAACCTGAAGGAAGTGTTAGAAGAGAAAAGTCAGGGAAGTCCTTTTGGAGGAGATGTGCCTTCAATAAGGCTTTAAAGGAGGGGAGAGTAATTGTCCTTCATGAGGAGGTCCTTTATGTCTGGTATGAGGAGGGAGGGTGTCCAAGCCAGAGACAAGATGTGGGAGAGAGGTAGGTAGTGAAATAGACGAGATCAAAGTAGTGAGAAGGTTCGGATTAGAGGAACAAAGTGTGCAGGCTGGGTGTAGTAGGCGAGCAGTGAGGTGAGGCAGGAGGAGCAAGGTGATTGATTGCTTTAAAGAATATGTTTGTACATATTTATTACTCTATTTATTTATTTATTTATTTTACTTGTACATATCTATCCTATTTATTTCATTTTGTTAGTATGTTTGGTTTTGTTCTCTGTCTCCCCCTTTTAGACTGTGAGCCCACTGTTGGGTAGGGACTGTCTCTATATGTTGCCAATTTGTACTTCCCAAGCGCTTAGTACAATGCTCTGCACATAGTAAGCGCTCAATAAATACGATTGATGATGATGATGATGACTTTCTGTTCGATGCGGAGGTGGATGGGCAATCACTGGAAGTTCTTGAGGCATGGCCAAACATGGCCTAAACATTTTTGTAGAAAAGAGACCTGGGCAGCCCTCTGTCAAATATAGCCCTCAAATCCAGGACCTGGAAAATCACCAAGATCAGAAACACCGCTACTTCCATCCTACCTTGTTCCAGGTCTTTTTAATTCTTACAGTCGATCAGTGGGATTTGTTGAGCACTTGATGGGTGCTGAGCAGAGAAATGATAATTGTGGTATTTGTTAAGCACACCCAGCACTCTGTGCCAGCACTGTATAAGTGCTGGGGTAGACACAAAATAATCAGGTCCCACATGGGGCTCGCAGTCTAAGTAGGAGGGATATTGTTATAGTGTTGTATTGTACTCTTCTAAGCTCTTAGTTGTACTTTCTCTGCACATAGTAAGTGCTCAATAAATATGATTGAATAAATGAATAGTAAGTTCTCAATTAATAAGATTGACTAAGGAAAAACAGGTATTCCATATCTCAGAGGAGGTATGCGAGGCACAGAGAAGTTAAATTAACTGCCTAAGGTCATTCAGAACCTAAGTGGCAGAGCAGGAATTTTTTTTTACGGCATTTGTTAAGCACTTATTATGTGCCAGGCACTGTTCTAAGGGCTGCGGTAGATGTAAACTAATCAGGTTGGACAGAAAACTCAAAGTGTTAATCCCCACATTACAGATTGAGTTAACGGAGGCATTGAGAAGTGAAATGACTTGTCCAAGGTCACGCAGCAGCTAAATGGTGGAGGCAGGATTAGAACCGAGGTCTTCTGACTTTTTGGCTCATACACCTTCCTCTAGGGCATGCTGCTTCTCTCACAATACAGATTCTAACTTCTGATTCCTCTAAATCCATAGTCTGTCTTGTCTTGTCTTATGCTGCCGAGTTATTTCTGACCCATAGAGACACCACGGACACATCTCTCCCAGAATGTCTCTCTCCATCTGCAATCATTCTGGTAGGGTATCAGCAGAAGTAGTTTTCCATTACCACCTTCCACGTAGTAAACTTGAGTCTCCACCTGCGACTCTGTCCCATGCCGCTGCTGCCCAGCATTGGTGAGTTTTGGCTTGTAGCATATTACCATCGACTCGCCAGCCACTGTCCAAACTAGGAATGGAATGGGTAGGCCTCTGCTTGACTCTCCCTCCCGTAGCCAAGACTGGTAGAGTAGTAGAAACTCTACAGGTGCGACCCTGAAATGGGGCATAGTCTCTCACCCATCCTAAAATGCAGAGAATTACAGTGAACGTTGACAACTTGGGAAGCCTTTGGTACTAAAATGGTCTGGGGAGGTGATCCAGGCCCATTTGGTAGGGGGCAGAAAAAGAGGAGCAGTTCTTTGAGAATTCAGATTGCTTTCATCCCAGAAATCCACCTGGGAGGAGAACATAGCCCGTTCCAGGTCTTTGTGGGTGACCAATCATTTTTTCTATAACATTTGTTAAGCAGTTAGTGCTAGGCAGTCTACTAAGTCCTGGGGTGGGTACAAGCTCATCAGGTTGAACACAATCCCTATCCCACATGAGACTCACAGCCTAAATTGGAGTGAGGAAGATTTAATCTCCATTTTACAAATGAGGGAACTGAAGGGCAGAGAAGTTAAGGGACTTGTTGAAGGTCACACAGCAGACAAATGGCAGAGCCTGCACTATAAGTCAATTGTGTTTCCTAAGCATGCACTATGTGCAGAGCACTGTTCTATGCTCTTGGAAGATTACAAAACAACAGAATTAGCAGACACATCCCCTGACCATAATGAACTGACTCAGAGGCCTGTGCTCTTTCCTCTAAGCCATGCTGCTTCTCCTGTAATGCTGTGACCCTTAGACCCACTGCAAACAGAGAGATCAGCTTCTAGTGCACATTCAGCAGGGAAACTGATTATTGTGATTCGATGCCAAATGGAAGACAAGCCTATCAGGAGTGAATTTACGGGTCAATGTCAGCAAAGGACACAGGCCTGGGGGTCAGGAGACCTGGGTTTCAATCCCAACTCCACCACTTGACTGCTGTGTTACTTTGGGCAATTACTTAAAGACTCTGTGCCTTAGTTTCATTATCTGCAAAATGGGGATTAAATACTTATTCTTGTGGGCAGGAAACTCTGTTATATTTTACCCTCCCAAGTGCTTAGTATAGTGTTCTGTACAAAATAAGTGCTCAATAAATATGATTAACTTATTGAAGCACCCTAATCTCTGTGTGGAAAATATTCCCTACCTCTTCGAATTTCAGAGGCTTATTATGAAGATACATTGAGAAAATTTGTCATAAACAAAATCCAGGCTCTGCCACCTGTCTGATGTGTGATCTTGGATAAGTCACTTCACTTCTTGATGCCTCAGTTCCCTCATCTACGAAATGGGGATTCAATACCTGTTCTTCCCCCTACTTAGACTGTCAGCCCCACATGGACAGGGACTGTGTCCAACATGACGTATCTACCCCACTCAGAACAGTGCTTGGCACACAGTAAGTGCTTAACAAATATTTTTCTTCTTCCTTTTCTTCTTCTTCTTCTTCTTCTTCAACTACTATCAATAAATCAATCAATCGTATTTATTGAACATACTACTACCACTACTACTAATACTACTTCTTCTTCTTCCTCTTCCTTAGTAGAAAGAGCACAGGCCTGGGAATCAGAAGATCCGGGTTCTAATCCCGGCTCCACCATTTCTCTGCTGTGTGGCCTTGGGTAAGTCACTTGACTTCTCTTTGCCTCAGTTCTCTCTTCTCCAAATGGGGATTCAATACCTGTTCTCCCTTCTACTTAGACTGTGAGCCCCTTGTGGGACCTGATTTTCTTCCATCTATCCATTCATTACTATCTCAGGATCTCACCTAGAGAGTATCCAGTAGTGTACCAGTCGTGGATATAGGAGGGCATGCACTATGATCATATACTATTGAGCATGTACTATGTGCAGAGCACTGTTCGAAGCTCTTGGGAGATTACAAAACAACAGACATAGCAGAAACATTCCCTGACCATGATGAGCTGACACCGAAGCTCACTGTGTCAAAGCTCACCTGTGCTGGGCAGCAATTGCATAGGAGAGAGTCAAGGGTGGATACTCAGGTTTACTGCATCGAAGGAGGCAATGGTAAACCACTTCTGTATTTTTACCAAGAAAACTCTATGGGTACGCAACCAAAACAATTGCAGGTGGAGGTGGGGCGATCTGGGAGAGATGTGTCCATGAAGTTGCTATGGGTCGGAAATGACTCCATAGCATTAGATAGGACAAACCCCATTCATTCACTCAGTTGTATTTATTGAGCACTTACTGTGTGCAAAGCACTGAACTACGTGCTTGGGAGAGTACAATACAACAATAAACAGACACATTCCCTGACTACTATGAGTTTACAGTCTAGAGGATCTTATTTATGTATACTAATGTCTGTCTCCCCTTCTAGAACTTAAGCTCTTTGTACAGTTCTTGACATCTAGTAAGAACTTAACAAATCCCATTATGATTATGGTAATTATTATTATTGTCATTATTATCAGCAAACAACCATGACCCAACTGGTCCAGGGTGCCTCCACCAGCCCAGGAAATCCCAGTCGAAGGTCCTGGATGGGGTCATTTAGCTATGGGGAATCTCACCACCATCCCTGAGTTCCTCCTCCTGGGGTTCCAAACCAGGCCTTGGTTGCAAGGCATGCTATTTCTAACGTTCCTGGTCTTGTACTGCGTGACCATGGTGGGCAATCTCGGAATGGTCGCCATCATCAGCCTGGACCCCCAACTTCACACTTCCATGTACTCCTTCCTCTGCAGCCTGTCTCTCCTGGACTTCTGCTGTTCCTCTACTATCACCCCCAGGGCCTTGCTTAATTCACTCTCAGCACAAGCAGCTATCTCCTTCCCAGCCTGCACCACTTAGATATTCTTCCTCTCCCTCTATGGGACGACGGAGGCCTTTCTCCTGGCTGTCATGGCATAAGATCATTTTGTCACCATCTGCAACCGCCTCCACTATTCTACGATCATGTCCATAGAATCTGTCAGCTGCTGGTGGGGGGCTGTACCTCTGGGAAGTGGTCAATAACGTGACCCAAACCACCACGAGCTTCCGGTTACCATTCTGTGGGCCCAACAAAATTGATGGCTTCTTCTGCGACGTCCTCCAGATCCTGACCCTGTCCCGCTCTAAAATGCTGACCAACCAGCTGGTCTTGCTCGGCTTGCGTGGCTCCATTATCGTTGGCACCTTCTTCATCGACTCGATCTCCTATGTCCTCATCATCTCTACCATCTTGAGGATCCACTCGGCAGAGGGATGGACGAGAATCTTCTGCATCTGTGTCCCCCACCTGGTCGGGGTAGGTCTGTTCTATGGCTCTGTCTTCTTCATGTACATTCAGCCCGGTGCCATCTCAAACATGGGGCAGAGCAAGGTGGTGTCCATCTTCTACACCATCATCATTCCGATGCTTATCTCCCTGATTTCTTACTATATTCTAGCCCACACATTTCACTCCTCTAGTGCCCATCTCACTGTACTTCTATCTCGTCTATCTCATTCATTCATTCATTCAATCGTATTTATTGAGAGCTTACTGTGTGCAGAGCGCTGTACTAAGCACTTGGGAGAGTGGAACTATAAACAGACATATTCCCCGGCAACAATGAGCTTACAGTCTAGAAGGGGGAGATAGACATTAAAATAAATAAATGAAATGCAGATATGTACTGAAGTGCTAGGGGGTTGGGAGGGAGAAAGAACAATGGGAGCACGTCAGGGTGATACAGAAGGGAGTGGTAGAAGAGGAAAGAGGGGGCTTAGTCACGGAAGGCCTCAGGAAGGGACTGTGCCTTCAATAAGGCTTTGATAGGGGAGAGGAATTGTCTGTCGGATTTGAGGAGGGAGGTCATTCCAGACTAGAGGCAGGACGTGGGTGAGGGGTCAGCAGCGAGGTAGGGGAGATCTAGGCACAGTGAGACGGTTAACATTAGAGAAGTGAATTGTGTGGGCTGGGTTGTAGTAAGAGAGTAGCGAGGTGAGGTATGAGTGGGCAAAGTGACTGAGTGCTTTAAAGCTAATGGTAATCAGTTTTTTTGATGCAGAGGTGGATGGGCAACCACTGGAGATTTTCGGGGAATGGGGGAGTTCAGAACGTTTTTGTAGAAAAAATGGTCCGGGCGGCAGATTGAAGTATGGACTAGAGTCTCGCCACGAACCTCTAGCCCACGTCCTGCCTCTGGCCTGGAATCCCCTCCCTCTTCATGTCTGACAGATAATCACTCTCCCCACCTTAAAATCCTTATGAAAAACACATCTCCAAGAGGCTTTCCCTGACTATGCCCCCATTTCCCCTGAGCCCAGAGGATTTTCTCAGGTAGAGAAAAATCCTATTTGGGTTGATTATATCAGTAGGAAACATCCCTCCTACCTTATCTTGCTGATTTCCTATTACAACCTAGTCCACATACTTCATTGTAATAATAATGATAATAATTGTGGTATAAGAACTTTCGGGGTGCCAAGGACTGAACTAGGCACTGGGGAGGATATAAGATAATTAGGTCCCATATGGGGCTCTCAGTCGAAGAAGGAGGAAGAACAGGTATTGAATCCCAATTTGGCGGATGAGAAAACTGAGGCATAGAGAAGTTAAGTCATTTACCCCAGGTCACCGAGCAGGTAAGTGGTGGAGCTGGGATTAGAACCCAGATCTTCAGATGCCTAGGCCTGTTCAGTTCCTCTAATGCCAACCTACTCTCTGGACCTCAATCTTGTCTCTCTCTTCATCGATCCTTAGTCCATATCCTCCCTCTGGCCTGGAACTCCCTCCCACTCTATATGTGATGGACCATCACTCTCTCTACGTTCAAAGACTTGTTAAAATTATATCTCCATCCAAAGGGCTTACCCGACTTAGTCCTCTTTTCCCCTATTCCTTCTCCCTTCTGCTGCACCCTTGCACTTGGATCTTTATCCTTTAAGTACTTGCTAGTCACCCCACCCTCAACCCCATAACACGTATGCACATACCCACAATGTAACCATTTATTTTAATGTCTGCCTTCATCTCTAGACTGTGAGCTCCTTGTGGTAAAGGGATGTGCCTACCAACTCTACTGTGTTGTCTTCTCCTGGGTGCTTAGTAGATCGCTCTGTACAAAGTCAATGCTCAATAAATGGCACTGACTGTTTGATTTATTAAGCATATGCCAGGTACTAAATGAAGGGTGGCCATAAAATAATCAGAATAGGCATAGCCTCCAATCAAAGTGATAGAGGGAGTGGGTATCATTCTCATTTTATAGATGAGGGAGCCAAAGCCCAGAGATGTTAAGCGACTTCGCCATAGTCACACAGCAGGTCAGGGGCAGGGTTGGGATTACAGTTCAGGTCTACTGAATCCCAGCCCATGTACAGTCCACTAGCCCATGGTGCACCAAAGATGGTCACAACGAAAAGAGTGGGCAAGGGTTACACCAGAGGGGTCAAGGAACCTCTCCTCTAGTGTCCTGTAGTCTCTAAACTCATTTTAGGCAGGGAATGTGTCTGTTTATTGTTATATTGTACTCCCCCAAGTGGTTAGTATGGTGTTGTACACACAGTATGTGTTCAATAGATATGATTGAATGAATGAATTCCTGGCACTGAAGGGAGACATGACTCCCTTAATATTACTTGTAATGTTACTTGCACCCATTAGTCTCCTCTCGAAGTGGTTTTAACCTAACCCACTCTATTTCTCACTCACACGGCAGCTGGATTCCTTAGGACTCCTTAGGATTTCTTCCTGCCACACCAATTCCTGGCTGATTATTCCCCTTTCACCTCCGAGCCATCCAACGTCTGTATCCATGGAAACCAAGGCAGCAATGCACACTGTGGACCCCGGTTCCTTCTAATGTAATTCACCTGCCCCTGGGTGCACGATACCAGAAACTCCTCACTCCATTAATAGCCGATGTATTCCCGGCCCCTTTACTGGGGCTACCAATAAATATGATAAATGCAATTGATTGAATAAATGACTGAATACCCCCACCATCGGCAATAGTTGGAATGGGGACTGTGGAAAACAATGCCTTTCTTCCTCACTGTTAGTCTCTCCTGGAGATAGGAGAGCTTGCTGCTGATGTAGGGAAGGATGTTCCCCCTTGAACTCTTGATGATTTCTCACAAGGGAGAGAAAGCTGGCAACCAGAGCAGTTGAAGCTGATAACAGCCTGGGGCTGGATGCATTCAGGTGAGTCTTTCACTAAGTAAGCGTCCCATCTTCGGCAGGGAATCTATCTACCAAATTTGTTGTATTGGACTCTTCCAAACGATTAGTACAGTTCTCTGCCCACAACCATTGATTGATTGATTGATTGATTAATACATGTCTCCACTTCTAGGCTGTGAGCCCCTTGTTGGCTGGGAAGATGTCTAATAACTCTGTGGTGGTTACTCTCCTAAGTGCTTAGGACAGTGCTCTGCACTTAGTAAGTGCTCAGTAAATTATTATTATAAGCAAAGGGCCTGGGTTCTACTTCCACCTCGGCCACTTGTCTGCTCTGGTACCTTGAGCAAGTCACTGAATTTCTCAGTGTTTCAGATCTCTCATCTGCAAAATACAATAGATACAATACGTGTTCTCCCTCCTTCTTAGACCGTGAGCCCCACGTAGGACCTGATTATTTTATATCTACCCAGCGCTCAATACAATGTTTGGAACATAGTATGCACTGAATAAATACCACAATTAGTATTATTAATCATGAATACCATTAATGAATTGGGTAAACATGAGTCATTCATTTGCTAGATCATATTTATTGAGTGCTTACTGTTTGCAGAGAAGAAGATGGCATTTGTTAAGCACTTACTATATGCCAAGCGCTGTTCTAAGAGCTGTGGTGGTACAAGGTAATCAGGTTGTTCCACGTGGGGCTCACACTTTTAATCCCCATTTTACAGATGAGGTAACTAAAGCACAGAGAAGTTAAGTGGCTTGCCCAAAGTCACACAGTTGACAAGTGGCAAAGCTGGGATTAGAACCCATGACCTCCCAAGCCTGTGCTCTTTCCACTGAGCCACGCTGCACTGTACTAAGTGCTGGGGAAAGCAAAATAAAGCCATTAAGAGGACAATCCCTGTAAATAGCGAGCTCACAGTCTAGAGGGGGGGAGACAGACATCAGCACAAATAAACAGACATCAATATAAATAAATGAAGTTACAGATATATACGTAAGTGCTGTGGTGTTGGGAAAGGTGGGAAGAGCAAAAAGAGCAAGTCAGGGTGAAGCAGAAGGGAGTGGGAGTGGAGGAATAGTGGGACCTAGTCTGAGAAGGCCTCTTGGACGAGATATGCCTTCAGTAACGCTTTGAAAGAGAGTGATTATCAGATTTGAGAAGGGAGAGTATTCCAGGCCAGCGGTAGGATGTGGTCCAGGGGTCGGTGGTGAGACAGACAAGAATGAGGCACAGTGTGCCTCAATGAGGCACAGAAGGTTAGCAAAATGTGCAGGCTGAGTTGTAGAAGGAGAGAAGCGAGGTGAGGTAGGAGGGGGCAAGGTGATGGAGTGTGTTGAAGCCAATAATGAGGAGTAGTTATTTGATATGGAAGTCGGTAGGAACCCACTGGAGATTTTTGAGGAGGGGAGTGACATGTCCTGAACTTTCATGTGGAATGATAATCTGGGCAAAGGAGTGAAATATTGACTGGAAAGTAATGCAGTAAACTAGGAGGGATAGAATGAGTGATTGTACTAACGGGGTAGCAGTTTGGATGGAGAGGAAAGGTCGGATTTTAGCAATGTTGTGAAGGTAAAACCGACGGGATTTGATGACAGATTGGATATGTGTGTTGAATGAGAGAGCGGAGTCAAGGATAACGCCAAGATTGCAGGCTTGTGAGAAAGGAAGAATTGTGGTGCAGTCCACAGTGATGGGAAAGTATGAGAGAGGACAAAGTTTGGGTGAGAAGATAAGGAGTTCTGTTTTGGACGTGTTAGGTTTGAAATGATAGGGGGACATCCAAGTAAAGATGTCTTGAAGGAAGGAAGAGATGTGAACCTGGAGAGAGGGAGACAGACCAGGATAGGAGATGTGGTTTTGGGTATCATCCCCCTATAGATGGTAGTTAAAGCCTTGGGAATGAATGAGCTCTCCAAGCGTTGCTCCCCGGGGTTTCGGGGGCAACTCTCGGGTTCTTACCCTTTCCGGGTCTTCGGACGTCTCCGGACGCAGGCCGCGCGTTCACACCAGGAAGAGTCAGCCAGAGGTCCAAAGCTTGGTTGCCGTTTATTTGCTATCAGCGATTACATGGTTAATGAAGAGAGAGAGAAAGAGAGAGAGAGAGAAAGGGAGGGAGAGAGGGCACCTGTGTGTGCGTGTGAGCTGCGTGCGTGCTTGCTCCCCCTTGTCTTGTTCGTCTCTTATACCCCCCGTTGCCCGGGGGCAGGATTTTCTCAGGCCATGTAGCACACTCACTCGCCACCCTCCAGCCACTAGCCTAGCAACAGCTCTGTCCATCACGAAGCGTTTGCTCTGGCTGGCCCCCAGCCACCCGTTGCCAACCATTGCTGGCTGTGGATATGGCCTTGAGGTTGCCTCCGAGCTTTGCAGGTGCAAGGTTGTTTTTCTTGCCCTGGTCCCTTTATCTCCTGTTGTTGAGTCTGTTTGGCTTTGAGCCGTTGGGTACGGTTTGTGTGCACATACTCCCTATCTTTCCCACGCTCCCCACGTGTCCCCCTCCCGTTATGGCGGGGACCGCTAAGGGCGTCCGCACAATGGGAGCATCTCGACCTTAAGCTCGCGGACCACCCGGGCAACAATGGAGCAAAAGAGACGAAGGAGGCACGGGAGGCACATGAGCAAAAGCAAAACCCCCCCAGTGGTGGCAAGGACCGAGACCAGCCAAGGGGCCAATCCCCCGGCATCACGCGTTTAATCCAGTCCCAAAGTTCCTCCACCACGTCCTCCCCGCGGCCTAGGTCGTCCCAAGCCTTGGGGAAGCGCAGCGACTGGGCGTTGAGCTCGTCAATAAGGCGGCACAGTTCCTGTAACTCGCCGGTCACGTTGGCGGCCAGGAAAAGTCCCTCCAGGTGTTGCTTTACTCCGTCCCAGGAGGCAGGGAACGAAGAGTTGGTGGCATTGCATCGGAGCGGAAGCACGCAGACATGCCGATACCGGTAGTCGCATTTCACCGCCTGCCGTAGGGACAGGAGGCGAACCTCGTCGCCGAGCGTCTCGATCACGTGCTCAAGGCCGATCAGCTCCTGCTGCAGGGAAGCGTCCAGGTGACGCTGAACCGCCCACGCCAGTTGGGTGGAATGCATGAAGGCCGAGAGCTGAGACGCAAGGAAACCAGTCCGATCGTACAGATTCAGGATTTGCCATTCCTGGAAGGCGGAAAACGCGAGGTTCGCGATACCCAGCATGGCCTCAAATAATTCCCTGCGGGTGCGCAAGCCGCGCAAGCGGGTCGCTAGGGTGTGCCATCGATGGTCGGAGGCCTGGGAAAACCAAGGGTCAGCGGACTTAACAGGTATAAGGGTGTAGCGGGGCCGCCGGACCAGCCAAACGGCGTAATCTGCCGCACCCTCCGTGGTCATGGGTCACGCCTGAGACATAAGGACGCATCGTGAGGAACCCGTGGTGGACAAGGAAAAGTCGCCATAAGCTGACCGGGAGGCAGTAAGGTTCCAGCTGGGATCAGTACTTGGGCAGGCTATAAGCGCGTAAGGGGCAGGGATAAGGGCGTTCCCTTTAAAGACATAATCATGGTCTGCACAATTGCCCTGCAAGTGCAGGGAAACGTTCAGACCCTCACGGAAAATAATACGATACACTGAGAAAGGGTAATCCTGGCACGTCGCCCCGTCAGGGCAGGCGCACGAGCGGACCCTAACAGTCGCGGTGGGGGAGCGCAGGGAAGCAAAGGCTTTCCAGAGACCGGGGTGATGCGTCCCCCACGGTAGCGCGTAAAGCCCTGGCGCGGCCGCCTCTGTATATGTGCGGCCCCCAATGTGGTCATCCCAGGAGAGCAGGAGGGTACCGTTAGCACTATGGGGAATACAGCGGAATATGCCTGTGGAACAGTCAGTTAGAGGCATCCAAACCCCACCCCGACCCTCGGCGCACATTCTCCCGGGACCGGGGAGCAAGCTCGCATTTCGGATAGGGCCAAAATACCCCCCGCTTCCCTCGCTGGAGTTTGTGCCGCCGGGGGTGCACTGAAGTGTGCCGTGGATCCCCAGCAGGGTAAGGTTTCGGTGTGTGGGGTGCCCCTGACCTTGGGGAATGTTGACTTCCAGTGTAGAAGTAAAATTTAGCAACCGCAAGCAAGATCGGGTCACCTCGGGCCGGTTCGAGAAAGCCCCATTGCCGGTGTACCAGCATATGGGGGGACCAGTGCTGCGCAAGATAGCGCCCCAAATACGGATCTCACGCTGGTCAGTGTCTGGGGACTGACCCTGGTGCTGGCCCGTAAGCTTGGTCACATTCCCTTGAAATGAGAGTTGGGGGGAGTCCTCCCTCCAGGAGACCATGCGTAACAAAGGCGCATTGGCGAGGAGGGCCCACCTCCAAACCCCGCTCTGCTCCTCAACATCCTTCAGGTGGCTATTTACCAGAGCAGTCCAGTTAATCCACGTCCCGGCCTCCCTCCCCACCGCGCCCCCGGGAAGAAGAAGGGGAAGGGGAAGGAGGGGGAGGAGGAGGGGAATCAGGGCGCTGGGACTTCCCCTGCGGCCGGGCATCGTCTTCCTCGACGAGGCGGAGATGTCGCGAGGAGATCCAAACGGGGCCGTCACCTGTGGAGATACAAGCATATCCTCGACCCCGAATTAGTACCGGATCAGGACCGCGCCAATCGCCCTCCACAGTACGCCACATCGCTCGCCCCATAGTGCGGGCGTGCGGGTGGTGGCGCCGGGGTTCCACGGTCGCGGACCTGTGGCAGAGTTGCCGCATGGCGGGGGAGAGTCCCGTCTCCCGATCAACAGATAGAAAGTTATGGGTGTACGTTGCCTTGTCTAGGGCGCACTGCGTGACCCGCTTCCCCACCCCCTGCTTCTGCAGGAGAGTTTTCAGCGTCCTGTTTGCCCTTTCCACTATACCTTGACCGTTGGGGTTGTAAGGTATCCCAGTAACATGGGAGATGCCAAAGGAGGAGAAAAAGAGGGACATGGCTTTGGAGACATAGCAGGGGCCATTATCGGTCTTTATCTCCTGGGGTGTGCCTATAGTGGCAAAGCAATGGTACAAATGGTTTTGCACATGTTTTGCGGCTTCTCCTGCTTGGCGTGTCGCCAGCATGAATCCAGAGAAGGTGTCAATGGTCATATGAATCGTGGAGGTCCCCCAGTGGGTGACATCCATTTGCCACAGCTCGTTCGGCGTGAGCCCCCGGGGGTTCACACCCGTCGACCCTGCCGGCCGTGGGGTGAACGGAAGACAGCGAGTACAGCGCCGGACAATAGACCGGACTTCCTCTCTAGTGACCCCATACAGCCGACGGAGCGAGGTGGCCGGGAGATGGAACTCCCTATGCGCCGCAGCCGCGGCATCCAGCCCCATTAGTGACGGCCCTGTGGCGTGTAAGCTGGCATCCACAGTTCGGTTGCCGTCAAAGATCGGCCCTTGTCCGTCCGTGTGGGAACGGACGTGCATGAGGTATACCTTACATTCCCTAGCCGCTACAGCAGCCTGAAGCTGAGAGATCATGTTCCCAATCTCCGAGTACCTGTCGAAAAGTATGGAGGTTTCAATTCGCCGGGCAAGATTAACGGCATACAGGCTATCCGAGATAATGTTGATCGCCTGGGGGTAGGTAGTCATTGCCCATATGATAGCGAAAAGTTCATTTCGCTGAGTCGAGCCGTATGGCGTGTCGAGCACCGACAAGGCACCGGTGGTCTGATTGAAAACTGCCGCCCGGTGTTCCTTGGTAGCGTCCGTAAAGACATTGTCTCCTCCGACCGGAGTATCGGAGATCACCCGAGGGGTCAGAATGTCCGATCCCTCGTATAAGTGACTAAGAGTCAACGGGGAGCGTTCCGTAAAGGTGGCCTGCTGTAAGAGCATGGCCCACAGGAAGCTGTCCCTGGCTATCGCCTCAAGGTCTCCCATGGCTATCCCGACATGGACTATAGGGTAAGTGGCCGAAAGCGCCACTACCCGCTGTATGGCGTTCTGGCAAAAGCGACCGAGAAGCTCAGTCTCCTTTGGGAGAACACGGGAGGGGTTTCGAGGATGACACCATTCGAGAATCTCGGTCCCCTGGTGTATAGCCGCGAAAAGGCTACCCTCCCGAAATATCGTGACCTCCATAGGGAGGTGGGGGTTCAGCTCGACAAGTATGGCTACCCGCCAACCGCTGTGTGATTTCTCGGAGTGCGCTTTTCGCGGCTCCGTCCATTCGCGGTGCGATTTAAGATTGGGGTCTCCTTTTAGGAGATCGTACAGGGGTTGCATGAGGGCGGAGGGGATGGGCGTTCTCGCGCGCATCCATTGAATCCTCCCTACCAAACCCTGCATATCGTTTAACGTGACATATTTTCGGGGGTCAATTTGGGGTGGTCTTTGAGTCACCCGGGTCTCGGTGACGTCAAACCCAAGGTACGTGTACGGGGCTGATTCTTGTACCTTCTCTGGTGCTACGAATAAACCCTGGGCTGCGAGGGCAGCCACCACTCGCCGGGTGAGCGTCTGTACCTGCCCTTGATCGGGCATACCCAGAAGGATGTCGTCCATGTAATGGACGATCGTCGCCCCTGGGAATTCCTTGCGGAAAGGGGCGAGTATCTGCCCCACGAACCACTGGCATATGGTGGGACTACAAGACATGCCCTGTGGCAGCACCTTCCACTGGTACCGGAGTGCTGGTTCCGCGAAATTCGGGCTCGGGACAGTAAAAGCAAACTTCACCCTGTCGTCAGGGTGTAACGGGATGCTGTAAAAGCAGTCCTTAATGTCTATGACCCGGATCTGGTGATTTTTTGGAATCATGTTAGGGGAGGGCAATCCGGGTTGTAGGGGTCCCATTGGCACAATGAGCGCATTGATTTTTCTTAAATCCATGAGGAAGCGCCACTTCCCTGCGGCCTTCTTTTTTATAACGAATACGGGGGCATTCCAGGGGCTGAACGATTCCTCTAGGTGCCCCTGTGCAAATTGGAGCGCAACTAATTCCCTCAGCGCCTGCAGCTTGTCCTTGGTCAGGGGCCACTGGTCCACCCATACCGGTGGGTGTGGAAGCCACACCAGCGGGGGTGTGGACAAGCCCCGGAACCCAGTGGCCCCACCTAAAAAGGATCAGCTTCATCTATAAGGTGGGCTCCCAGCCCCTGCAGCACATCTCTACCCCACAGATTCATACGGAGCCCTCGAACGCACAGCGGGACGAACGCACCTCGCCTTCCCCGGCATGACCAAATCAATGGACGGCCCACCTCTCTTGCGGCTTGCAGTCCCCCTACGCCTTGCACCCCCATCGAGTGGTTTGCTAGTGGCCACTCCGAGGCCCAGCAGCAATCCTGAATAACGGAGCGATCGGCCCCGGTGTCCAGAAGCCCTTTAAGGGGCTTTCCCTCAACTAAGAGGGTCCGCCACGGTTTATCAAGGGTTATTTCCTGTATTATTCCAATAGCTGGGGGCGGGGGATCAGGGGGCGGGGGGTCAAGGGGTGTAGCACGAGCAATGACCATTCCCGATCCTAGGTATATACCATACGGATGATGGTTGGTGAGGGGAATCTTCCCGGGCCCTTCCCCCCGTTCGGATGAATGAACGACCCCCGCCGCTCTTGTCTGAAGCCCCACCACTAGGGCCCTCCAGCGGAGGGGCTGGATTGGGACGGTTACAGTGTCCCCTGGTCGGATTTCCACTGGGGCCAGGCATCGGACTTCAGCCCAAGTGGCTCCCGGGACCGAAGCCTCTGGTACTCCTCTTTCCTGCCCCGCTTCCTCCTTGTCAGTCTGGCAGGTCGCGTCAAACTTACGAACGAGTCTCTCTGGCCCTTGAAAGGCCGCACGGAGGATACCGTGTATAAGAAAGTCCACGTCCTTTAACTCCCCCGGGTGGGAGTCTTCATAGGCCGTCATCTGTTCCCCAATAAAGTCCCATCTCTCCTCCGTGATCCCGGAATCAAGTATCCACGGGGAGGTCATAGTTACCTTCCCTATAAATTCCCTTATTGTTTTCAGCTCAATTTTTACCCCTTTACTTTTCAATATCTTGTAACAGTGCCGGGTGTACAATTCCTTATCTTCTGGCTTATATATGGGCAGCGATCGTACTGTCCCCATCTTCCCGCCTGACCTTTAGCTACCAGGCCTACGGGGCACTCTCCCTGATCTTCCCCTATGGGGGTACCCGAGCCCCACGTTGGGCGCCAGTCGTTGCTCCCCGGGGTTTCGGGGGCAACTCTCGGGTTCTTACCCTTTCCGGGTCTTCGGACGTCTCCGGACGCAGGCCGCGCGTTCACACCAGGAAGAGTCAGCCAGAGGTCCAAAGCTTGGTTGCCGTTTATTTGCTATCAGCGATTACATGGTTAATGAAGAGAGAGAGAAAGAGAGAGAGAGAGAAAGGGAGGGAGAGAGGGCACCTGTGTGTGCGTGTGAGCTGCGTGCGTGCTTGCTCCCCCTTGTCTTGTTCGTCTCTTATACCCCCCGTTGCCCGGGGGCAGGATTTTCTCAGGCCATGTAGCACACTCACTCGCCACCCTCCAGCCACTAGCCTAGCAACAGCTCTGTCCATCACGAAGCGTTTGCTCTGGCTGGCCCCCAGCCACCCGTTGCCAACCATTGCTGGCTGTGGATATGGCCTTGAGGTTGCCTCCGAGCTTTGCAGGTGCAAGGTTGTTTTTCTTGCCCTGGTCCCTTTATCTCCTGTTGTTGAGTCTGTTTGGCTTTGAGCCGTTGGGTACGGTTTGTGTGCACATACTCCCTATCTTTCCCACGCTCCCCACGTCCAAGGGAATGAGTGTAGTTGGAGAATAGAAGGGGACTGAAGGGGATTGTAGAACCCTCACACGCAACGATTTGGCCACCGACTTCATCTGGAAAATTAACACCACCAGGTCTAAACTTGAATCACCACTTTTCCGTCCCCCCTCCTCTCGACCCCCTCTTCTACTTTCCCATCCTTCCTTGCAGTATCTTCAGAGGAGATCTCCTCCCTCCTCAAGTGCCACCCCCTCCAGATGCACATCAGACCCCATTCCCTCCCACCTTATAAAAACTCTCATCCCTTCCCTCCTCTTCTCCTGAACTTCCATCTTCAACTGCTCATTCTCCTACAACGTCTTCCCCTCTGCTTTCAAACATACCCACGTTTCCCCCATCCTAAATAACCCTCCCTTGATCCCACAGCTCCCTCAAGTAATCGCCCCATTTCCCTCTTTCCCTTCTTTCCAAACTCCTGGAGTGAGTCGTCTACTCTCACTGCCCAGAATTCCTCTTCTCCAACTCTCTCCTGAACCCCCTCCAATCTGGCTTAGGTACCCTCTACTCCACTGAAACCACCCTTTCAAAGGTCACCAATGATTTCCTTCTTGACAAATCCAATGACTTCTCCATCCTAATCTTCCTCGACCTCTCAGCTTGCTTTGAAACTGTCGACCATCCCCTTCTCAACATGTTATCCAACCGTGGCTTCACTTACTCCATCCTCTCAGAGTTCTGCTCTTATCTCTCTGGCCATTAATTCTCAGACTCCTTCGCTGGCTCCTCTTCTCCCTCCCATCCCCTAACTGTAGTGGTTCCTCAAGGGTCAGTTATTGGTGCCCTTCTATTCTCCATCTATACTTACGTCCTTGGTAAACTCATTCTCTTCCATGGCTTCAGCTATAACCTCTACGTGGGTGATACCCAAATCTATTTCTCCTCCCCTATTCTTTCTCCCTCCCTGGCTCGCATCTACTCCTGCTTTCAGGACATCTCTAATTAGACGTCCTCCCGCCACCTAAAACTCAACAAGTCTAAGACAGAGCTCCTTATTTTCCCTCCTAAACCTTGTCCTCTCCCTGAATTTCCCGTCACTGAGGACGGCACTACCATCCTTCCCATCTCACAAGCCCACAACCTTGGTGTCATCCTTGACTCCGATCTCTCATTCACCCCACATGTCCAATCCGTCACCAAGCTTTTCAGTCTCACCTTCACAACATCGCCAAAATCTGCCATTTCCTCTCGATCCAAACCGCTACCACGTTAATGCAATCGCTCATTCTATCCTGACTGGATTACTGCATCAGCTTCCTTTCTTACCTCCCAATCTCCTGTCTCTCCCCACTTCAGTCTATACTTCACTCTGCTGCCTAAATTATCTTTCTACAAAAACGTTCTGGGCATGTCACCCTTCTCCTTAAAAATCTCCAGTGTTTGCCTATCTACCTCCGTATCAGTAAAAAAAAACTTCTTACTATTGGCTTCAAAGCGCTTCATCACCTTGCCCCCTTCGTACCTCACTACCCTTCCCTCCTTCTTCATCCCAGCCCGCATATTCTGCTTCTCTGGTCCTAACCTTTTCACTACGACTCATTTTTGCCTGTCCCTCCGTCGAACCCTGGCTCAAGTCCTACCACTGGCCTGGAACACCCTCCCTCCTCAAATCCGCCAATCACACTTCCCCCTTCAAAGCTCTACTGATGCCTCTCCAAGAGGCCGTCCCAGACTAAGTCCCCCGTTTTCTTAGCTCCTTCTCCCCTCCCAATCAGCCCGACTCGCTCTTTGCTGTACTCCCCGCCCCACAGCACTTGTGCATTTATATCTATAATTCTATTTACTTTTATTAATGCCTGTTTACCTGTTTTGATGTGTATATATCTATAATTCTATTTATTTATATTGATGGTATTTATTGATGCCTGCTTACTTGTTTTGATGTCTGTCTCCCCCTTCTAGACTGTAAGCCCATTGTGGGCAGAGATTGTCTCTCTTTATTGCTGAATTGTACCTTCCAAGCACTTGGTACAGTGCTTTGCACACAGTAAGCACTCAATAAATACTATTGAGTGAATGAATGAATGAATTTCTCTTCGCTGGTGCCAATTCACTCATTGTACCTCATTCTCATCTATCTCATTGCCAACCTCTTGCCCACATCCTGTCTCTGGCCTGGAACAGCCTTCCTCTTCATATAGACAGACGATCATTCTCCCCAACTTCAAAGTCTTATTAAAATTACATCTCATCCAAAAGACCTTCCCCGACTAAGCCCACCTGTCCTCTCCACCCACTCTCTTCTACATCGCCCTTGCACTTTTATTTGCTCCCTTTATTCAACACTCCTTCAGCCCCACAGGTTTTATGGCACTATCTGTAACATTTTTATTTATACTACTGTCTGTCTCCCTCTCTAAATTGTAAGCTCATTGTGGGTGGGGACCATTTCTACCAACTTTGTCATATTGTACTCTCCCAAGCACTTAGTACGATGCTCTGCACACAGTAAGTGTTCAGTGAATACAAGTGATTGTTTGAGATATGTAAATTACGTATTACAGATTATTTGTGTATATTAATGTCTTTCTCCTTCTCTAGACTGTAAACTTATTATGTGAATGGAACATGTCTACCAACTCTGCTGTATTGTACTCTCTCAAGTGCTTAGTAGTGCCCTGAAAACAGTAAGTACTCAGATTGATTGATTGATTGATTGATGGCATAAGCTTTGTGGCTGTTATCGTGCACCACATTTCAGGACCTTTTATCTTGATATTTGATTCTTGGTGTGACACAACATTCATATATATACACAATACATGACTAGTGTTGGTTCATTTTCTTTCCTACTTCTCCTGGAACACTGCTAGTGAGTCAGACACCCTAAGAGATGACCAATGTCGCCACAGTGATGGAATTCCTGCTCCTGGGGTTCTCAGAGGTCCGGGAGCTGCAGCTGGTCCATGCCGCACTGTTCCTCCTGCTCTACCTGATGGCCCTGACTGGGAATCTCCTCATCATTGCCATCACCATCCTCGAGCGGCGCCTCCACACCCCCAGTCATTCATTCATTCGATCGCATTTATTGAGCGCTTACTGTGTGCAGAGCAGTGTACTAAGCGCTTGGGAAGTACAAGTTGCCCCCATGTACTTCTTCCTCAGGAACCTGTCCGTCCTCGACCTCTGCCTCATCACTGTCACCATACCTAAATCCATCCACAACTCCCTGACTAATGACAGATCCATCTCTTTCCTGGGCTGTGTCCTTCAAGTTATTTTGGCTCTTTCATCAGTTTTACAGAATTGGTCATCCTCACAGTGATATCCTATGACCGCTATGTGGCCATCTGCCAACCCCGGCGCTACGAGGTCATCATGAATCGAGGGGCCTATGTGCAGATGGCCACCGCATAATGGCTGAGCACGGGGCTGTCTGCTGTGGTACACACAGCCAGCACCTTCTCCTTCTCCTTCTATGGGTCCAACGTTGTAGGCCAGTTCTTCTGTGACATCCCCCAGTTACTCACCATCTCCTGCTCTCCTGACCACTTCAGAGAGGTGCTGCCCATCTGTGTTAATGTGGCATTTAACTTCTGCTATTTCATTGGCATCGTCGTCTCCTACGTCCATATCATAGCGACCGTGCTGAGTATGCTGGCCACAGAAGGCCGGACCAAAGCCTTCTCTACCTGCCTGCCTCCCCTGGTCGCCATCACTCTTTTCCTCTCCATGGGGTTCTTTGCCTACCACAAGGCCCCCTCGGACTATCCCTCAGTTATGGACCTTCTGATGTCCGTGTTCTACACGGTGGTGACCCCCATCCTGACCCCCCTCATCTACAGCCTGAGAAAAGGGACATGAAGGTCACAATGGAAAATTCTTAAAGAGGAAATTTTGCACCAGGGAGAAGTATCTGCACATCTCCCATTTGGCTTAGAATATTCCAGGAGGCAAAATGCATACACATTTTCATTGGTCGTTATCACCACACTTCATTCCTTACTATATGCCAGCCACTGTACTAATCAATGGGGTAGATACAAGCAAATCAGGATTGACACAGTCCTCATCCCAAATAGGGATCACAGTCTAAATCCCCATTTTACAGGTGAGGTAACTGAGGCACAGAAAGAAATGAGGGATTTGCCCAAGGTCACACAGACTCCCCTTTTAGACTGTGAGCCCACTGTTGGGTAGGGACTGTCTCTATATGTTGCCAATTTGTACTTCCCAAGCGCTTAGTACAGTGCTCTGCACACAGTAAACGCTCAATAAATACGATTGATGATGATGATGATGACTTTAAGTTCGTTGTAGGGAGGGAATAGATCTATCATACTGTACTCTTCCCAAATGCTTAGTACAGTGTTCTGCATGCAGTAAGCTCTCAATAAATGCAATTGACTGACTGATTCACTTACTGACTGGCACCTGGTGGAGCCGGAATTAGAATACAGGTCCACTGATTCCCAGGCCTGGGATCTTTCCACTAGATTTTACTGCCTCGTTGTGCCCCAGTTACCTCATCTGTAAAATGGGGATTAAGACTGTGAGTCCCTTGTGGGACATGGACTGTATCCAAATTGAATGACTTCTTTCTACCCCAGTGCTTAGTACAGTGCCTAGCACATCATAGGAACTTAACAAATACAATTTGATAAATGCTATTACTATTATTGCAACCACTGTCATTGCTGCTATTAAGACGTATGGTATTTGTTCCATGCTTAGAATGTTCCAGGCACTGTTCTGAGCACTGGGGCAGATACAGGATAATCAGGTTGGACACTGTCCCTGTCACACATAGGGCTCACCGTCTTAACCTCCTCCAGGAGGCCTTCCCAGACTGAACCCCTTCCTTCCTCACCCCTCGTCCCCCTCTCCATCCCCCCATCTCACCTCCTTCCCTTCCCCACAACACCTGTATATATGTATATATGTTTGTATATATTTATTACTCTATTTATGTATTTATTTATTTTAGTTGTACATATCTATTCTATTTATTTTATTTTGTTAGTATGTTTGGTTTTGTTCTCTGTCTCCCCCTTTTAGACTGTGAGCCCACTGTTGGGTAGGGACTGTCTCTATATGTTGCCAACTTGCACTTCCCAAGCGCTTAGTACAGTGCTCTGCACACAGTAAGCGCTCAATAAATACGATTGATTGATTGATTGATTGATTAACCCCCATTTTACAGATGAGGAAACTGAGGCACAGAGAAGTTATGTGACTTGCCCAAAATCACAAAGCAGACAAGTGCAGAATCGGGATTAGCATCCATGACCTTCTGACTCTCAGGCCCATGCTTTATCCACTAGGCCAAACTGCTGCTTACTGCTACTACAACTCTCCCCTAGGGCATTCTCCCTCTTGTCATTCAACACTGACCTCAGTCTCATTCACTTACTCTCCTTGTCCATGGTAAGTGCTCAATAAATATGATTAATTGATTTGCCTCCCAGGTCATTAGATCATTTTGACTCTCCACCACTCAAGCTTACTTTCATCGGGTTGGGTGGAGCAAAGGGGTTAACCGATAGAATAGAGCGGTGATTATCCTGAGTACCTCCACCAAGCTGGACTCCTCCATCCATTATACAGCAGTGGTATTGTCCTTTGTGTCTCCACAGTGCTGGACTCTCCTACTCCTACTATAACCCAACACACACACTTAATAAATGCCACTGATTGATTGCTCTTTACAAAGTAAGAACTGAATAAATACCATCGATGGATTAACTGATCTCTCTGCACATGGTAAACACTCAATAAATAGCATTGATTGACTGATTATGTGCAATCTTATTTTTCTTTTTGGTATCCATCACAGGGCATGGCACATAGTAAATGTTAAATACTATTATGATTATTACTGCTGTTTCTGTTGTTATTATAATAACCCTTTTGGGTACGTAAAAAGGATTGTATTTTTGAGACATTTCAGGCCACCAAGATATAGAAATGGTGAAGTCTCCCAGAGGGAGAGGTAGAGGATAGAGCTGGGACTAGAACCCAGGTCTCCTGATTCCCTCTATCGCCCCCTGACAATTTGCCAACTATCCCTCTGAATGGAACTCCAAAGATTGTCTGCCGGGGCAGGTGACCTGGCCTCATGGGTTAATGTCAGGAGAGATAAAGCGAGTTGTTTTCTCATTAATGTTGCCATGACCACCATCTGGATTGGAAGAAAGCCACTTCTATGTCAACTCAGCAACCGGGTGGTGGGGGGGGGGGGGGAAGTGGGTGGCATGCAGGTGGCATCCTACCCACCAGTACATGTGATCCTCCCACTGCGTAACCATCTCCATCTCGATGGAACACAGCTAATAGGAACAGCATGGCACAGTGGATGGAACACAGGCATGGGAGTCAGGTCATGGGTTCTAATCATGGAATCAGCGTGGCTCAGTGGAAAGAGTCCGGGCTTGGGAACCAGAGGTGATGGGTTCAAATCCCGGCTCCACCACTTGTAGCTGTGTGACTTTGGGCAAGTCACTTCACTTCTCTGTGCCCCAGTTACCTCATCTGTAAAATGGGGATTAAGACCGTGAGCCCCACGTGGGACAAGCTGATCACCTTGTAACCTCCCCAGCTCTTAGAGCAGTGCTTTTTACATAGTAAGCGCTTAATGCCATTATTATTATTATTATTCTTGGCTCTGCCACTTGTCTGCTTTGTGACCTTGGGCAAGTCGCGTGAGTTCTCTGTGTCTCAGTTACTCATCTGTAAAATGGGGATTGAGACTGTGAGACTCACCTGGGACAGGGACGGTGTCCAACCCGATTTGCTTGTATGCATCCCAGTTCATAGTGGTGCCCCCTAACCTAAACCCCCTCATCTACAGCCTGAGAAACAGGGATATGATGGAGAGGCTCTTAAGGAGGAAAAGTAACTCCCGTTCAGAGCCACCTGCACAGAAATATCAGTGACTTTGCGCAGTTAATGAAGATGGCTCAACTTCAGAATAGTGGTCTGTTTCAGTGTGTCCTGACTGAACCCATTTGCTCCGTGGAATGCAGGAGGGATTCCACATCTCCCTCCAGGTTCTGGTGTCTCTGGACGTTTTCCTCCTGGTTATCTGCTCCAACTCTGAATAATAATTATGGAATTTGTTAAATATGACCATGTGCCAAATACTTTTCTAAGCACCAGGTATAGATACAAGATAATCAGGTCCTCACATGGGGCTCACATCTAAGTAGGAGGGAAAACAGATTTTTTAAATGTTATTTGTTTAGCTCTTATTATGTGTCAAACACTGTTCTACGTTCTGGGATATATATGCAAGTCAGTTAGTTGGATACAGTCCCTGTCCTGCATGGGGCTCATTTTCCTGAATAGGGAATCAAGACATAGGAAAGTAAAGGGACTTGTCCTACGTCACACAGCAGGTAGGTGGCAGAGCCAGGATTAGAACACAGATCCTCTGACTCCTAGGTCCGTACTCTTTCCATTAATGATAATAATAATAATAATACTGTTATTTGTTAAGCACTTACTAAGTGCAATGCACTGTTCTAAGCGCTGGGGAATACAAGGTGATCAGGTTGTCCCACGGGAGGTTCACAGTCTTAATCCCCATTTTCCAGATGAGGGAACTGATGCACAGAGAAGTTAAGTGACTTGCCCAAAGTCACACAGCTGACAATTGGTGGAGCCGGGATTTGAACCCATGACCTCTGACTCCCAAGGCCGTGCTCTTTCCACTGAGACATGCTGCTTCTCTAAGAGCTTGGTAGAGTATAATCATCATCATCAGTGGCATTTATTGAAAGTTTACTCTATGTAAAGCACTGTACTAAGTACTAAAGCTCGTTACGGTTATATTGTGCTCTCCCAAGAGCTTAGTACATTGCTTTGCATACAGTAAGTCTTCAATAAATACGACTGAATGAATGCAATACAAGAGTTGGTAGGCACACACCCTCCTCACAATGAGACACTAATATAATTGAATAAGTCTACCAACTCTATGGCACTGTATTCTTCCAAGCGCTTAGAAGAGTGCTCTGCACAGAGTGAGTGCTCAGTGCATACTACTGAATGATTGGTTGATTGAGTTAAAGTGTTGGACTGTATGGCTCATTCATTCATTCATTCAATCATATTTATTGAGCGCTTACTGTGTGCAGAGCACTGTGCTAAGCGCTTGGGAAGTACAAGTTGGCAACATATAGAGACGGTCCCTACGCAACAGCGGGCTCAGTTTAGAAGGGGAAGACAGACAACAAAACATATAAACAAAATAATATAAATAGAATAGGAAATATGTACAAGTAAAATAAACTGAGTAATAAATATGTACAAACATATATACAGGTGCTGTGGGGAGGGGAAGGAGATAAGGCAGGGGAATTGGGGAGGGGGAGGAAGGGGAGAGGAAGGAGGGGGTTCAGTCTCATCACGTCCCAAATACCTGTTGGAAATGGAACTATTCTCTGTGCCTGGTTCACATTTCCTAGATCATGGCCAACATCTCCACGGAGAGAGAATTCCTCCTGCTGAGATTCTCGGATGTCCGGGAGCTGCAGCTGGTCCAGGCCACGCTGTTCCTCCTGGTCTACTTGGCAGCCCTGACGGGGAATCTCCTCATCGTTGCAGTCACCGCCCTCGACTGGCGACTCCACACCCCCACGTACTTCTTCCTCAGTCACCTGTCCGTCTTCAATCCCTGCCTCATCTTCTGCACCGTCCCCAAATCCATCCTCAACTCCCTGACCTACCAAAGTTCCATCTATTATTGGAGCTGGGTGGCTCTGGTGGTCCCGTTTGCCAGCTCATAGTTGTTCATCCTCACGACGATGTCCTACAACCGCTCCACGGCCGTCTGCCACCCCCTGCGCTACGTGGTCATCATAGACCAAGGACCCTGGGGAAGGCGGCTGCTGCATCCTGGCTCATCGGGGGGCTATTTGGAGTGATATACATAGCCGGGTCGATCTCCTTAAGCTTCTGCCGACTCTACGAAGTCCAGAAGTTCTTCTGTGATGTCCGCTCCCTGTTGAAGTTCTCTCGTTCTGGTACACACGTTGTCATCGATAACAGTGTCGCCGTTGGTGCCAGTTTTGGTTTCACCTCTTTCGTCTCCAACATAGTCTCGTATGTAAGCGTCTTCCGGACCGTTCTGAGGATGCCGGCTGCCGAAGGCCGAGATAAAGCCTTCTCCACCTGCCTGCCTCACCTCTGTGTGGTCACCATCTTCTTTTCTACGGCCGCAGTTGCCCATCTCAAGCCCCTGTCAGGTTCCCCCTCGACGCCAGACCTGCTGGTTTCCATGTTCTACGCTGTGGTGCCCCCGCCTTGGACCTCCTCCTATACAGCCTGAGGAACCAGGACGTGAAGGCCGCTCTGGGGAGCATTTTCGGGGGTTGTCCATTGCTCCAGAATAAAAGCCTTTTTTCTTTGCCCTGACTTCAGCCCACCAGGATGCCTCCTAGCCTCCGGGTCTTTGCCAGCAGCGACGGTTAGCAGCAGGGAACAGATTCATCAAGAATTTTCAAGGTCAATGCTCCGGACTCACTTATTTTCTACCTTCCCTGATGACCACGTTTCCCTCTCCTCTCAACTCCTCTCCTGGATTCCAACCTTCTCTTAGACACGGGTGATCAGCAGTTGTTTTATACTGGACAGTCCTGTTTCAATAATAAAATAATAGTATTTATTAAGCACTTACTGTGTGCTAAACATTGTACTAAATGACAGAGTAGGTACAAAATAATCGGGTTGGACACAGTCCCTGTCCCACAGAAGGCTCAGAGTCTAAATAGCCTAGTAGAAAAAGTATGGATCTGGAATGTAAGCACTCAATAAATACGACTGAATAAATGAATGAAAGTCAGAGGACCTGAGTTCGAATCCCACCTCTGCTACTTGCTTGGTGTATGACCTTGGGCAATTGACTTTATTTTTCTGTGCCTCTGTTTCTTCAATGGTAAAATTCAGACTCAGTACTTATTCTCACTCCTTCTTAGACGGTAAACCCCAAATGAGACACAGACCTCGTCAGACTTGATTAACTTGTCGACTACGCCAGTGCTTAGAGCAGTGCTTGACTCACAGTAAATGTTTTACAATTACTATAAGTATTATTACAATAAGTAGGAGGGCATAGTATTTCATCCCCATTTTATGGATGGGGAAACGGCGGCACATAGAAGATAAGTGGCTTGCCCAACGTTACAAAGCAGACAAGTGGAAGAGCCGGGATTAGAACCTATGTCTTCCTGGCTTTTAGTGTCCTACACAATGTCCTATGCAATGGGCCAGACACAGGCTGGTAGTAGTAGTAGTAGTAGCAGCAATAATATTTATTAGGTGCCTACTGAGTACTAAGTGCTGGGAAAAAAGTTCACAGTTTATATATATATATAAACTCTAATCCTCACTGCTCACGCCAAGTGGCCAAACTCATGGTTCTGGCTTTTGTAATGGTACTTGTTAAGTGAATTTTATATTTCAAGCACTGTTCTAAGGGCTGGGTTAGATAGAAGATCATCAAGTTGGTTCAGTCTCTGACCCACATGAGGCTTAAAGTCTAGGTAGGAGGTAGAAGAGGTATTGAATCCTCATTTTACAGATGAGGAAATTGAGCCCCAGAAAAGTGACGTGACTTGCCCAAGGTCACACAGCAGGCAGGATTAGAACCCATGTCCAATTATATTGTATTCTCATAAATGCTTAGTTCAGTACTCTGCCCAAAGTAGGCATTCAATACATACTATTGCGTCCTTCCTGGGATGAAGCAGGGGGCATTTGGGTGCTAATTCTATTTTATTGTACTCTCCCAATGTCTTCGTACGGTGCTCTGAGCATAGTAAGGGCTCAATAAATACCATTTTTCATTGATTGATTGAAGTCATTGGCAAGGAGTGAGGGTTGGAGTTGGGGGGGAGGGGTGCAGGAATCCCTAGTGTTGTAGGACAGATTTTGGGCTCACCCCGGAGTGTGAACGCTAGTTTTGGGGGGAGCCCAGATGCACCAATGGTGTTCAGTGTGGACCCGATGTATACTAGACCCTATGAGTCACGTGAGGTCACGTGGGCAATGTCAGGTCACAACACAACGAGAGTGTGACCTAATGGATAGGGCATGGGCCTGGGCCGCCACTTGTCTCCTCTGCGATCTGGGGCAAGTCACATAGCTTCTCTGTCCCTCAGTTACTTCAACTGAAAAATAGGGACTTAAGACAGTGAGACCCATTTGGGACAAGGACTGTGTCAAAACACATTAGCTTGTTTCCACCTCAGTGCTTACTACAGTGCTTGGCACATACTAAGCACTTAATAAATACCACAGTCATTATTATTATTATTATTATTATTACTCACAACATTGTTTGGAGTTCATCCAAGTCCATCTGAGCTTGGGCATAGCGTCTGTTGGGGGCTGGAAGGGGGGAAGAAGGGGCGGACCCCTGACTCCATCACTGCTCTGGGGACACAATCTCTCTCTTCTGCCGAATTGTACTTCCCGAGCGCTTAGTATAGTGCTCTGCACACAGTAAGCACTCACTAAATACGTCTGAATGAATGAATGGTGAGTATTCAAGAAATGCCATTGATTGTGTTGTACTCTTTCAAGTGCTTAGTAATAAGTGCTCAATCAATACCACTGATTGATTGATTGATCGATTGTGTCTATTAGCTCTATTGTATTGTACTCTCTCAAACGTTCAGTACGGTGCTTTGCACGCAGTAAGTGCTCAATAAATATGTGATTGATTGATTGATTTATCGATTCAGTCCCCCTCTAGACCGTAAGCTCCTTGTGGGAAGGGAATGTGTCTATCTGTTACATTGTTTAGATTATCCTCTACCAAGTAAGCGCTCAATAAATATAATGATTGATTGATTGTGTGAAATCAGGTCCTATCACAAGATGCCTAAAAGCCTTCCACCGGTGTCCAACATATCCAGGTTGAGGGAATTCTTCCTGCTGGGATTCTTGGAAGTCCAGAGGCAGCAGCTGGTCCAGGCCCGTGCTGTTCCTCCTGGTCTACCTGGCAGCCCTGTCTGGAAATCTCCTTATCGTCGCCGTCACCGTCCTCGCCGGCACCTCAACACTGCCATGTACCTCTTCCTCAGGAACCTGATACATCTCTGTCACTGTCCTCCAATAAATCCACAGCTCTCTGACGGACCGTAGATCTATTTCTTTCCTGGGCTATACCACCCTGGTCTTCTATGAGATCAGGTTTGCCTACTCAGAGGTGTTCGTACTCACGGCCATGCCCTATGACCGCTACAACGCCATCTGCCTCCCCTTGAGCTCCGAAGTTGTCAGGGCTCGTGGGGCCTGTGGGAAGATGGCTGCCACCTAGTGGCTCAGTGGGGCCTGTTTAGAGTCTTGCTTTCAGTTTTGACATTCTCCCTGTCCTTCTGTGGGTTCATTACCATCCAGCAGTTTTTCTGTGATGTGCCCTCCCTGCTGAAGATCACCTGCTCCGAGGTCCACATCACCATCGACGTTATCGTCACCGCCGGGGTAGCATTAGACGTCGTCTGCTTCATCCTCATCATCGTCTCGTATGTGTGTATCTTAGGGGCAGTGCTGAGGATGCTGTCCACCCAGAGCCGGGCAAAAGCCTTGTCCACCTGCCTGCCCCACCTTGTCGTCATCTCTGTTTTCCTCTCTGCGGGTATATTTGTCTGTAACAAGCCGCTCTCAGAATCCTCCTTGATCGTGGACCTCCTGGTGTCCGTGTTCTACACGTTGGTGCCACCCTCCCTGAACCCCCTCATCTACAGCTGAGGAACCGGGACATGAAGGCCACCATGGGCAGAATCCTAAAAGGTCACTCACCCAGCCTGGGCTCCTGGACAAAATGTCTCCTTCCTTGAGAAAATGACTTCACACCACCACTTAACCAAGGAATTGCCCTTGGACCTAGCCATATACTTAGCTGTCCTATAGGGTTCACAGAAAACGCTGGAAGGTGATGAATTGTCAAAGTCTGGGAGAGAGGTGGCTAAAACTGAATTATGATTGACAATCCAGATTAGCGAAGTGTAATGGCCCAAAGGAAGGGGGAATCCCTGTAGACTGTAAGCTCACTGTGGGGGGGGGGGGGAATGCGTTTAATAACTCTGTTAAACTGAGCTCTCCCAAGTGCTTAGTACAGAAAATCATGTTTTGGGGTTGGGGTTGTTCTAATCCCTACTCTGCCACTTGTCTTCTGTGTGACCTTGGGCAAGCCACTTAACTTCTCCGTGGCTCAGTGACCTCCTCTGTACAATGGGGATTTAGACTGGAAACCCCACGTGGGACATCCACGTGGGGTGCTAGAAGGAGGGGAGGTGTTTTCCAGTTCAGTAACCCCCAACCATCACACACCTCTCCTCCTTCTTTCTCAAACCTCGCTACCATGCCACCTACCCGCCAGGCTATGGTACTCCAGCACAATGTCAGCATTGTGAACTGTCACTTTGGCCTTCAGTGGGTCCCAGAATCCCTTGCAGAGAGCGAATAATAGGCTGGGTAGAGAGAGTGGGACGAGCTTTGGACAGCCACTAGCACTATCTGCAATTCCTCCCTGTAAGAGTTCTTCCCAAATGTTGGGAGAAGACAAATAGCGGGAAAGGTTGTAATTCCTGCCCTCAAGAACTTTCCAGTCTACTGGGTTAGGTTGACACAACATAATTTACTATCAGGCAATTAATCTTGAATAATATTTATTGAACTCTTACTGTGTGCACTAAGCCCTTGGGAGAGTAATATTAATGATAGAAATAATGATAAAAATAATAGTAGTAGTGGTACTTATTAAGCTTTTACTATGTCCCAGGCCCTGTCCTTAGCGCTGGGGTAGATACAAGTGAAGCAGGTTGGATACAGTCCTTGTTCCACATGGGGCTCACAGTATTAACCCCCATTTTACAGATGAGGTAACTGAGGCTCAGAGAAAATAAATGACTTTCCCATTGTCACACTGCAGGCATGAGGCAGAGCCAGAATTAGAATCCAGATCCTTCTGACTCCTGACTCACAAGCCTGTGCTCTATCCACTTTATAACACTGTAACAGACACATTCCCTGCCCCTACTAGAAGGGAAAAAGAATGGAAAGATGAATTTGCAATTATTGTATGCCCTTTCACATATGAGGAAACTGGGGCCCAAAGAAGTGAAACGACTTACTCAAGGTCCCACAGCAGCAAAGGGACAGAGGCAGGATTTGAAACCATGTCCTCTGACTCTCACTAAGCTATGCTTGGGAGAGTACAGAGATGGTAGAGAGAACAGAGCTGGTAGATGTGTATGCTGCCCTCAAGGAGCTCACAGTCAAAAAGAGAACTCCTGGGCCCATACTTTTACCACTAAATGAGGATGGAAATGAGTTGATTCGCACTTGAGTTAGGTCTAATGGTTTAGAGGGCTGGGAAGTGAATCGGGTTAGCTGGGTGGAGGAAGGGGGATTTTAGCAGTGCTCAGAATTCAGAAAGAACTGTGCTCTCTCTGAGTTTGAGTGGATAAGAGAGGAAGTTCCAGGCTAGGATGGAAACAGGAGAGTCGGTCGCGAGTAACAACTACAAAGTTGCTCTGTGAGCTGAGAAGACAAGTTGAACGATGGAAAGAAGGTGAAGTGCAGTAATAGGGGGCAGAGCCTCAAGCCGATTGTGAGTTTTTGTTGCTTGTGAAAAGGCACAACTTGTCCTGAGGAGAGGTTGAGGAGAGGTGAGATGTAGGCTGAGCGATGCTTTAGGAAAGGACTAGATGAATGGTGAGATATGCTTGTGTTTGTGTGTATTTTCAAGTATGAATGCAGAACTGTGAGCCAATGGAATCACTATGATGTACTTGTGGGTTTTGTTTTTGTTTGTTTCATGGAATCGTTAAGTGCTTATTATGTGCCAGGTGCTGTACTAAGCACTGGGGTCGATACAAGCTAATCAGCGTGGACACAGTCCATACACCACACTGTGCTTTCAGTCATAATCCTTAATTTACAGATGAGGTAGCTGAGGCCCAGAGAAAGTAAGTGACTGGCCCCAGGTCATATAGCGGACAGTGGGCAATGACAGGATTAGAATCTAGGTCCTTCTGCCTACCAGGCTTATTCTTTTGACATTAAATGGATGCATTTATGCATAAAGGCAATTCTTGTTTCACTATAAAACCACGGAGAACATTTCACAAAAGTCAGGTTCATACCTTTATGTTCTCTGACTTCTCCTATCTGCTCTTCATTTTTGTTTCAGTTTCATCAACCAAAAATAATAGTCTTGATATTTATTAAGTGCTTAATACGTTTCAAACAAAGTATTACGTGCTGCGGGAGATTCAGGACAATCTGGTAGAATACAGTCCATGTCCCACGAGGGATTCACAGACTAAGTAGGAGGGAAAACAGCTATCGAATCATTCTTTTACTATTGAGAAACCTGAGGCGTAGAGAAATTGTCACATTCTAGCGGCTCTACAGCCAACAAGGGGTAGAGTTGGGATTAGAATCGAGGTCCTCTGATTCCCAGGACTGTGTTCTTCCCAATAGCACCCTGCTTCTATACAGTTCAAATCTTGGTATGTCCAATAATGATAATATTTGTTAAGCGCTTACTATATGCAAAGCACTGTTCTAAGCTTTGGGGGGGAATACAAGGTGATCGGGTTGTCTCACGTGGGGCTCACAGTGTTAATCCCCATTTTACCGATGATCGAACGGAGGCACAGAGAAGTTAAGTGACTTGCCCAAAGTCACACAGCTGACAACTAGCAGAGTTGGGATTTGAACCCATGACCTCTGACTCCAAAGCCCGTGCTCTTTTCACTGAGCCACGCTGCTATGAATGGAATATCCCTGGAGGCAGTGAACATATGTGCCAATTCCGTGTCTTCTGTAGGTACTCAATAAATAGAATTGATTGACTTAGTCCTAGTCCTTCAACCCCAACATCAATATCTCTAAATTGAAGTCTTCCCTCTTCCTGGGCAGTGAGTCGAATCATTCCTCAGAAATGTTGCATGTCTCCACTGTGACGGGATTCCTTCTGCTGGATTTCTTGGAGATCCGGGAGCTGCAGCTGGTCCTCACCGCGCTGTTCGTCCTGGTCTACCTGGCGGCCCGGAGGGGGAATCTCCTTGTCGTCATCACTGCCCTTGACCGGCGCCTCTACACCCCCATGTACGTCTTCCACGACGTCTGCCACATATCCGTCACCGTCCCCAAATTCACTCACAACTCCCTGACCGACCGTAGAGAAATCTCCTTCCTAGGCTGGGCAGCACCGTTCTGTCTGGTGATTTTCATTGCAGGTGCAGAATATTTTGTCCTCATGGTGATGTCCTATGACCGCTACCCCGCCATCTGCCTCCCCCTGAGCTACGAGGTCCTCATGAAAACAGTGGCCTGTGGGAAGATGGCGTCTGCCTCATGGCTCAGTTGGGCCTAACTGGAGCCTTGTTTTCAGCTTCGACCTGTCTTCCTGCGTGTCCAACATTGTCCAGCAGTTTTTCTGTGACGTCCGCTCCCTGCTGAAGATCACTTGGTCCGAGGACCACGTCCCCGTCGATGTGAGCATCACCGCCGTGTTAGCATGAGGCGTCGTCTGTTTCATTCTCATCATCATCTCCTATGTGCACTAATTCCGGGCCGTGCTGAGGATGCCGGCCACTGAAGGCCGTCCAAGGCCTTTTCCACTTGCCTGTCTCACCTTGTCGTCCTTACTCTCTTTGTCATGGCCTGTTTCTGTGGTTACCTGAAGCCACCCTCAGATTCTGCCTCAGCTCTGGACCTGCTGGTGTCCGTGTTCTACACCGTGGTGCCCCCTGCCCTGAGCCCCCTCATCTACAGCCCGAGGAACCGGGACGTGAAGGCCGCCTGTCACCCGTCGTCCAGGGACGGGTTCGTTCAGTAATCGGTGAGGCAAGAGAGAGAGAGAGAGGCCGGGGACAGAAAGCCTGAGTTTTATATAAAATTTATTCCGCGAGGCGAACTGAATTATTTGCTTGTTTAGGCGCAATGGATTGAGCTTCCCTATCGGGAGGAATGTAATCAATTAGCAATATTCGAGCTTCCCTAACGGGAGAAACACAGTCATACGTTAATCGAGCGTGGGTGAGGCGGCTAGCTCTCACCCATGTACACTTCCCACTCGGGAAGAATCCACTTACTTTCCCACATAGGAGGAATTCATTCCATTACCCGGGCACGTGGTGAGTGGCTAGCTATCTCTCACATGTGCTCTCCCTACATGGGAGGAATCCACTCATGATCCCTATCAGCAGCGAAGCACCTGTGTCCCACCCACGAGACACTCATCCGTCCTGTGGCCCTTGCTTCAATGTGTTGCTTCTGGTTGCAGAGCGGGCGTCTGGCCTTCTGGGCAGCGAAAGACACGTGGGCCGCTGCCGCTGATGCTGATGCTGCAGCATCTCCTTCTCCTGCTGCATGTCTCGGTGTTCTGTCCCTGAAGGTCACAGGCAACAGGTATTTATCACCTGTGCTTCTAGGCCACTCCAGCTTCAAGCCTCAGTTTATCCAATCTCGGCCCTGCCCCCTTCTCCATACCTAATTTGATTGGCACGAGGGTGAGGGACACCTTATGTATTCCCGGCTTGGGCTGTCAATCTAGCAGATTTGGTTGTAGAGGCGGTATCCCACCTACACGTCCGCCTGCTGGCTCAGGTGGTCACGAGATAGCTTTTGACCATGAGATGGCCGGTACCCTAGGGTCACCTTGGGACACCGCCCTGGGGAGGGAACTACTCAGGGAATGGCTTCCATCTTGGGGGCGTGAAGCCACCATTCTTTGCCTCCTGAAATTAACGTGTCCACAGTGAATGACCCCAGCATACGTCAGAGACCAGATCTTTATGTGTTTGGAGTGCTCAGTAAATACCATCTATTAATCCTTTCTTCCAGCCCTCTGCCAAGCCCGAGGAGACTTATGTAATTGGGGTCCCACCCCAGACCCTTCCCTGTTTAGCCAAACGTCACTCTGTGGTTCATTTTCCTCGTATAGAGACAGCTTCAATCGGATTCCCAGGACCTGCAGCTCTCTCTGTGTGTGTGTGTGTGTGTGTGTGTGTGTGTGTGTGTGTGTGTGTGTGTGCGTGCGCACGCATGCGCGCATGTGCATGGGTGTGTGTGCCTGCTCAGGGCACGGTAGGAAAATCAGGGATTTTAAGGAAGGGGAACATCTGGGTAGGGAACTGTGGGGAATGTTCTCCATCTCTCCTTGGGAACAGGTTTGGAGGTCAGAGAAGAGCCGAATGGGTGACAGGATACGTTTATGGATGTATGCGTCTACGAACCTGTTCGTATTGCACTCTCCTAAGTGATTAGCACAGTGATCTGCACACTCTAAGCGCTCGATAGATACAATTGACTCTGTACGACTGTCCGTCTATTGGAAAACCCTGGTCTTTGAATTAGCGTAAATGCATGTGACAGCATTATTTGTTTGGATATATGTACGTTTAGCTGTAATTTTGGGTGTGAGAATGAATTTGCGTGCTTCAGGGTGCCTTCTAGGGTTAGTATAGCCTTGCCTTTTGTGTCAACTGGGAGTTCGATAAACACCGTTATTACCATTATCAGTCAATCAATCATCTTAGTACAGTGCTCTGCAAACAGTAAGCGCTCAATAAGTGTGAATGACTGAATATTTCATTGAGCTCAAAGCAGAGCCCTATGTGTAGAGCACTGTACTAATGCTTGGGAGAGTACAGTGTAACAAAATAACAGACACACTCCCTACCTACAACGAGCTTACAGTCTCTGTTCATATCCGTAATTTCTTTCATAGTAACATCTTTATCCCCCTTTAGATGGTAACGCTGTTGTGGGGAGGGAACATGTCTACCAACTCAGTTATATTGTACTCGCCAAAGTATTTAATACAGTGCTCAGCATACAGTAACTGCTCAAAAATATGATTTCTTAATTGCTTGATTGATTGATGCTACAACTTCCACTGGGGAGTTTGCTGCTCTTACTGCTACTGTTAATGTGACTGCTTTCCCGTCTTATATCTTTGTCATCTTGTTGTCCCCACATGGAGAATTATGCTGTCAATCCTCCTTTAGACCTCCCTCCTAGTAACGTGGAAGTCTTTTACCAAGACTCTGGGTAATTTTCTAATTAATAACACTCTTCCAATATACCATAGATTGCTTCTCCCATAGACTCACTGGAAAAAACTCCTGTTGATTTATTCACCTCATCAAGATCTTTTTCCTGTGCAGGGAGTCATCATTATCTACCAATGTCCAAAAGCTCGACGGTGAGGGAATTCCTCCTGCTAGGTTTCTTGGAGGTCCGGGAGTTGCAGCTGGTCCAGGCCGTGCTGCTCCTCCAGATCTACCTGGCGGCCCTGTCCGTCCTGGACCTCTGCCTCCTTTCCATCACCGTCCCCAACTCCATCCACCGCTCCCTGACCGACAAGAGATCCATTTCCCTAGTGGGCTGTGCCGTCCAGATCTTCTCCGTGGTCTGGTTTGCCGGGTCAGAGCTGTTTGTCCTCACGGCCATATCCTATGACCACTACGCTACCATGTGCCTCCCCCTGAGCTACGAGGTCGTCATGGCTCGAAGAGTATGTTGAAAATGACCACTGCCTCCTGGCTCAGCGGAGGAGTGTTTGCAGCAATAATAATAATAACAATAATAATAATAATGGCATTTATTAAGCGTTTACTATGTGAAAAGCACTGATCTAAGTGCTGGGGAGGTTACAAGGTGATCAGTTTGTTCCACGGGGGGCTCACAGTCTTCACCCCCATTTTACCGATGAGGGAACTGAGGCACAGAGAAGCTAAGTGACTTGCCCAAAGTCACACAGCTGACAATTGGCAGAGCTGGGATTTGAACCCATGTCCTCTGACTCCAAAGCCCATGCTCTTTTCCATTGAGTCACGCTGCTTCTCACAATGTGTTCAGCTGGGATGTTCTCCCTGTCCTTCTGCGAGTCCAACAACGTCCCCCAGTTTTCTGTGACGTCCCCCCTATGCTGAAGTTCACCCGCTCGGAGAAACTCATAGCCATCGACGCTACTGTGGTTTTTGGGGTAGCCTTAGCCGTCATCCGCTTCATTTCCATCACTTTCTCGTATGTGCGCATCTTCCGGGCCATGCTGAGGATGCGAGCCACCGAAGGCCGGGCCAAAGCCGTCTCTATTTGCCTGCCTCATCTATTCGTTGTCACTGTTTTCCTTTCTGTAAGTGTATTTGTCTAGATCAAGTCGTCCTCAGACTCCTCCTTAATCGTGAACCTGCTGCTACCTGAGTTCTACACGTTGGTACCCCCCTCCCTGAACCCCTTCATCTACAGCCTGAGGAACCTGTACATGAAGGCTGCCATGGTCAGGATCCTAAAAGGGTCACTCACCAGCCTCTGCTCTTGGACAAAATGTGTCCTTCCTTGTGCAAATAATACCACACCACCACTTAACCAAGGAATTGCCCTTGGGTGTAGCCAAATACTTAGTTGTCCTACGGGGTTCACAGAAATCGCTGGACGTTAATGAATTGTCAAAATCTTGGTGGGAGGCGACTAAGACTGAAGACTAAGACTGAAGGCTTAGTCAGTCTTAGTAAGGCTGACAATCCAGTTTTGGGGAGGTATCATGGCCTAAAGGAAGGGGAGTCGTTGTAGACTGTGAGCTCACTGTGGGCAGGGAATCTGTTTAACAACTCTGTTAAAGTGAACTCTCCCAGGTGTTTAGTACAGTAAATCCTGTTTTGAGGCAGTTCTAGTCCGTGCTCTGCAACTTATCTTCTGTGTGACCTTAGGCGAGCCACTTTACTTCTTTGTGCCTCATTGACCTCGTCTGTAAAATGGAAATTAAGACTGTGAACCCCACGTGGGACAAACCAATTACCTTGTATCTTTCCCATTGCTTAGAACAAGGCTTGGCACATAGTAAGTGCTTAACAAATAACATAATTTTTTAAAAAAACTTTTATCATAGCCTACAGGAATGGGAATCGCTCTTGACTTTAAGCTGATTGTGGGCAGGGAAAGTGTCTACCAACTCTGTTATATTGAACTTTTCCAAATGCTTAGTACAGTTTTGGACCCAGAGTAAGTGCTCAATAAATATGATTGACTGACTGAAAATTGAGTTCTGATGAGGGCTCTGATACTAGCCTGTTTGTGACCTCGGGGTAGTTAGTTAACATCCCTAGGATCTCTCTGTCTCTCACGCTTTGAGCCCCTGTGGGACAGGAATATTGTCTGAACTGATTATTTTGTTTCAACTCCAGCAAGTGGAAAAATATAGGCACACAACCTCTTAATGAATACAATAATGATACACTCTTTAGTATGCCTCTGGAGGTGGGAATGAAAGTAGGAGAATGAGAGGTGTTATGGGAGAAAGGAAGAAAGATGACTAGCTCCATCTGTCTAGTCAAATCCATCCTCTCTCATCAATCCATCTTTCCTTCCTTCCATTTATCCATCCTTCCAATCATTCATCTACACATCCATCCATCCATCCATCCATCCATCCATTCATCCATCCATCCATCCGTCCATCCATCCAGAGCACGGGCTTAGGAGTCAGAGGTCAAGGGTTCAAATCTCGGTTCTGCTACTTGTCTGCCATGGGACCTTGGGGAAGTCACTTCACTTCTCTGTGCTTCAGTTACATCATCTGTAAAATGGTGATTTGGTCTGTGAGCCCTATGTGGGGCAAGAACTGTTTCTAACCTGATTACCCTGTATCTACCCCAGAATGTAGAATAGTGCTTGGCACATAGTAAGCACTTAACAAACCATGATTATTGCTATTATTATTATCAAAGGTATTTATTGACTACATCTTTTGTGCTGAACACTAGTAAGCTCTCAGGAGAGTTGAAAAGAGATAAAATCGCGTTGCTCCTGTTCTTCAGGAGATTATGATCTGATGAGGGAGAAAATCACAGAATAGATTACCTAGAGAAGGAAGGAGTGAATGGAAAGATGAGAAAGCGGATGAACGCTTGATTCAAGAGTACAGTTTATATACTCAGTATAAACAGAGTTTCAGCGGATATTTAATCAGGACAAGTCAGAAGAAACAGCTATTCCTAGTGGGTAGAGCACGGGCATGGGTTTCAAAGAGACGCAGCGTGGCTCAGTGGAAAGAGTACGGGCGTGGGGCATGGGCCCCTCTCCATCCCCCCTGCCCTTCCTCTTTCCGTTCCCCACAGCACCTGTATATATATATATATATACATATATATATATATATATATATATATAAATAGAGTAATAAATACGAACAAACATATATATACCTATATATATATATATATATATATATATATATAAATAGAGTAATAAATACGAACAAACATATATACATATATATGTTTGTTCGTATTTATTACTCTATTTATTTTACTTGTACATATCTATTCTATTTATTTTATTTTGTTAATATGTTTTGTTTTGTTCTGTCGCCCACTTCTAGATTGCGAGCCCACTGTTGGGTAGGGACCGTCTCTATATGTTGCCAATTTGTACTTCCCAAGCGCTTAGTACAGTGCTTTGCACACAGTAAGCGCTCAATAAATACGATTGATTGATTGATTGATTGATTTGGAGTCAGTGGTCGTGGGTTCAAATCCCTGCTCTGCCAATTGTCAGCTGTGTGGCCTTGGGTAAGTCACTTAACTTCTCTGGGCCTCAGTTACCTCATCTGTAAAATGGGGGTTGACTGTGAGCCCCCCGTGGGACCACCTGATTACCTTGTATCCCCCAGCGCTTAGAACAGTTCTTTGCACATAGTAAGCACTTAATAAATGCCATGATAATAATATTAAATAATTGTAATAATAATAATAATGACATTTATTAAGCGCTTACTATGTGCAAAGCTCTGTTCTAAGCGCTGGAGAGGGTACAAGGTGATCGGGTGGTCCCACGGAGTGATCAGGTTGTCCCACGGGTGCCTCACAGTCTTAATCCCCATTTTACAGATGAGGTAACTGAGGCACAGAGAAATTAAGTGGCTTGCCCAAAGTCACACAGCTGACAACGGACGGAGCCGGGGTTTGAACCCATGACCTCTGACTCCAAAGCTCCAAAGCTTTTTCCACTGAGCCCCGCTGCTTCTCTATGGATATGGACATGGAATCTGATCTCGGTTCCCCCATATGTCTGCTGTGTGATCTTGGGCAGGGTCGCTTAACAGTTCCGGGCCTCAGTGCCCTCATCAGTAAACTGGGGATTGAGATGTGAGCCCCATGGAGGACATAGACTCTGTCTAATATGATTAGCTTGTAACTACTCCAGCACTTAGTATAGTGCCTGATATGCAGTAAGCCCTTCACAAAGGTCTTAAGAAAAAGTTACAATTGGCTGGTTGACTGGCAGATTGAATGGTTCCGGTTGTGAATTAAACAAAGGTGAAACCATTCAAAAAAGCTAAAGACTGTCTTTGAAAACAGGAACCGTTGGGACGCTGGAATGCAGATGCTGCTGTTTCCAAGGGAACCCCGAGGGCTGGCACCATTACTGATGCTGCAGGGACCGGGCCCCTGTCTCCCAGGAGCCTTAGGAACCACGTCACCGTAGGGTACTTGGCTTACACAGGCCACGAAGTCCCTCGGCAGGGCTCCGAACCATCCTCCAGTGATGGAGGACCTCGGACCTTCTTCTGCTTTATCTAGAGGGATGGGGGCCAATCTGGAGAAGGGGGTCTGAGGGATACGAAGAGAGATCGAAGGCTCCTCTCTGTTCCTTCCTGGATGACTGAACCGTGAGTCCTAGGGGAAACAAGAGTCCAGCACAGCCCTGCAGAGGTCAGCGATCCCCAGCTCCATGCTGCCCCGGTGAGATTGACCGGGGGTGAGTGGGATGGAATGGCGGCGGGGGTGGGGGGGGGAGAGGGGGAACGAGGATGAGGATGGAAGAGATGGAGCCAGTCTGGTGCCTAAATTGGTGTTCAGACCAGGGCCACGGCCTCCAGCGGGGCAGGGGTGCTAGCAGGATGGGAGCTGTATTCCAATCCAGTAATCCCCGACCATCACACACCTCTCTTCTTTCCTCCTCAAACCTCGTTACCATGCCAACTCCCTGCCAGGCTACGGTGCTCCAGCTCAGTGTCAGCACTGTGGACAGTCATTTTGGCCTTCAGTGGGTCTCAGAATCCCTTGATGAGGGTAAATGACAGGCAGGGAGGAGAGAGTGTTACCAGCTTTGTACAGCCTCTGGCACTATCAACATTAACTTCCTGTAATGGTTCTTTCCAAATGTTGGCTGAAGACAATAGAGAAGCAGCATGGCTCAGTGGAAAGAGTACACGCTTTGGAGTCAGAAATCATGGGTTCAAATCCCGGCTCCACCAATTGTCAGCTGTATGATCTTCGGCAAGTCACTTCACTTCTCTGTGCCTCAGTTCCCTCATCTGTAAAATGGGGATTAAGACTGTGAGCCCCACGTGGGACAACCTGGTTTCCGTGTTTCCCCCCAGCGCTTAGAACAGTGCTTTGCACATAGTAATCATTTAACTAATACCATCATTATTATTATTATTAGTGGGAAATGTTGTAATCCCTGCCCTCATGGGCTTTCCAGCCTACTGTGCTAGGTTGACAGAGTATAATTTACTATCAATCAATTAATCTTGAATCATATTTATTGACAGTTTATTGTGTGAATTAAGCACTTGGAGAGTAATAACGATAGTTGTGCTTCTTAAGCTATTACTATGTCCCAAGCACTGTCCTAAACGCTGGGGTAGATATAGGTTAAGCAGTTTGGTTACAGTCCTTGTCCCACATGGGTCTCACAGTCTTAACCCCTATTTTATAGATGAGGTACCTGAGCCTCAGATAAGTTAAATGACTTTCCCAAGGTCACACAGGAGACATGAGGCAGAGTCGGAATTAGAACCCAGGTCCTTCTGACTCCTTCTAACTCCCAAGCCAGTGCACTATCCACTTTATAACACCATAACAGACACATTCCCTGCCCTTTCTAGAAGGAAAGAAAGAATGGAAAGATGAATATGCTATTATTGCGTGCCCTTTTGCAGATGAGGAAACTGGGGCCCAGAGAAGTGAAACGACTTGCCCAAGGTCCCACAGCAGCAAGGGAACAGAGGCAGAATTAGAACCCAAATCATCTGACAACCACTAAACTATGCTTGTGGGAGAACAATAGAACAGAGCTTGTGGGAGAACAAAGCCCTGCTGAGAGCTCACCTTCTCCAGGAGGCCTTCCCAGACTGAGCCCCTTCCTTCCTCTCCCCCTCGTCCCCCTCTCCATCCCCCCATATTACCTCCTTCCCTTCCCCACAGCACCTGTATATACGTATATATGTTTGTACATATTTATTACTCTATTTATTTATTTATTTATTTTATTTGTACATATCTATTCTATTTATTTTATTTTGTTAGTATGTTTGGTTTTGTTCTCTGTCTCTCCCTTTTAGACTGTGAGCCCACTGTTGGGTAGGGACTGTCTCTATATGTTGCCAATTTGTACTTCCCAAGCGCTTAGTACAGTGCTCTGCACATAGTAAGCGCTCAATAAATACGATTGATGATGAACAGAGCTGGTAGATGTGCATGCTGCCTGCAAGGAGCTCACAGTCAGGAAGAGAACTCCTAGGCCCATGATTTTTCCAGTAAATGAGGTTGGAAGAGTTGATTCGCATTTGAGTTAGGTGAAGTAGGTTTATCGGGCTGGGAAATGAATCAGGGTAGATGCTCGGAGGAGGGGGCGATTTGAGCAGTGCGCTCAGAATTCGGAAAGAACTGTGATCTCTGATTTTGAGTGGATAAGAGAGGTAGTTCCAGGCTAGGACAGAAACGATAGTCAATAGTGAGTAGCAAACAGAAAGTTGCTTTGAGAGCTGAGAACACGAGTTGAACGATGGAAAGGAGGTGAAGTGCAGTCATAAGGTGGAGAGCCTTCAAGCCGATTCTGAGTTTATGTTACTTGTGAAGAGATACAACTTGTCATTAGAGGAGGCTGAGGAGAGGAGAAGATGTATACTGAGCGATGTTCTAGGAAAAGACTAGATGAGTAATCAGGTATGCTTGTGTTTGTGTGAGTCCAAGTGTGAATGCAGATATTGAGCAAATGGAATCAGTTTGATGTATATGCGGGTTTTATTTTTGTTGTTTGTTTTATGATGTCGTTAAGTGCTTATTACATGTAAGGTACTGTACTAAGCACTGGGGTGGGTATAAGCTAATCAGGTTGGACACAGTCCATACCTCACATGGTGCTTTCAGTCATAATCCCCAATTTACAGATGAGGTAACTGAGACACAGAGAAGGTAAGTTTCTTGCCTGAAGTCATACAGCAGATAAGAGGAGAAGACAGAATCCATGTCCTTCTGTTTACCAGGCTCATTCTCTCTTCGGTAAATGGATGATTTTATGTATAAATACACTTCTTGTTTGAATCTAAGTGCAACAAAAATATTTCACAACAGTCATATTCATATCTTTGTTGTTTTCTGATCTCTCCTATCCTATGTTCATTTTAGTTTTCGTCTCCTCAACCAAAAATAAAACTTTTGGTATTTATTAAGTGCTTACTATGTTCCAAGCATAGTATTAAGTGTTGTGGAAGATTCGGAACAATCTGGTAGAACATAGTCCGTGTCCCACGAGGAATTCACAGAACAGGTAGGATGGAAAACAGGTATCGAATCCTCATTTTACTATTGAGGAAACTGAGGCATAGAAAAGTTAAGTCACATTCCCATGGCTATGCAGCCAACAAGTGGTAGAGCTGGAATTAGAACCCAGGTTCTCTGACTCCCAGACCTGTGTTCTTCCCAATAGTGCACCCTGCAATCTACACGGTTTGAAACTTGGTGCTTCCAATAGAGTGGAAGCTCCTTGGGGCAGTGATTATATATACTAGTACTGTGTCCTCCATAGGTACTCAATAAATAGAATCGATTGACTTAGTCTTATTCCTTCACCCACAATACCAATGCCTCTAAATTAAAGTCTTCCTTCCCTCTTCCCGTGCAGGGAGTCGATATCATTTCCCAAAAATGTTCAATGCCTCCACGGAGAACTCAGAGATCATTCTGAATCCAATAACTCTCTCCTCTGCTAGAGAATCACCAGCAAGTGTCCCGTCAGTTCTTTCATTCATCCCATCAATGGACTCTAACTGACTCTTCCCTCATCACATGCAGAAAGTCAATGCTGTCCCCCAAAATGCCCAACGCCTCCACGGTGGGGGAATTCCTCTTGCTGGGTTTCTCGGAGATCCGAGAGCTGCAGCTTGTCCACGTCCAGCTGTTCCTTCTGGTCTACCTGGCGGCCCTGACGGGGAATTTCCTCATCGTCGCCATCACCGCCCTCGACCGGCTCCTCCAGACCCCGATGTACTTCTTCCTCAGGAATCTGTCGGTCCTCGACCTCTGCTACATCTCTGTCACCGTTCCCAAGTCTGTCGTCATCTCCCTGACCAACAATAGATCCATCTCCCTCCTGCGCTGCGTGGCCCAGGTCTTTTTGGTGGTTCTATTTGCTGCTTCAGAGCTGGCCATTCTCACGGTGATGTCCTACGACCGTTATGCCGCCATCTGCCTCCCCCTACGCTATGAGCTCATCGTGAATAACAGGGCCAGTGGAAAGATGGCAGCCGTCTCCTGGCTCATCGGGGTGCTGTTTGGGGTCTTGTATTCAGCTTCAACTTTCTCCCTGGGCTTTTGTGGGTCCAACATCGTCCAGCAGTTCTTCTGTGACGTCCCCTCCCTGCTGAAGATCTCCTGCTCCGAGGACCATGTCGCCATTGATGTAAGCGTTACCGGTGCGGTAGGTTTAGATGTCGCCTGCTTTGTCTTCATCGTTGTCTCCTATGTGCACATCTTTCAGGCCGTGCTGAGGATGCCGGCCACCGAGGGCCGGGCCAAAGCCTTCTCCACCTGCTTGCCTCACCTCGCCGTCTTCACTGTCTTCGTCTCTACTGCAGTGATCTCCTACCTCAAGCCCGTGTCAGACTCCACCTCGACCCTGGACCTGCTGTTGTCCATGTTCTATGCCGTGGTGCCCCCCACCCTGAACCCTCTCATCTACAACCTGAGGAACCGGAACATGAAGGCCGCCCTGGGGAGAGCTTTCCTAAAGGAAAGCTTCCTCCTCCCTCCTCTGAGACAAAATGTCTGTTTCCCTTCGCTGACTATCCCATTCCTCATCAGGGCCCTGACCGTGAGAGTAACTATATAAAGAGATGTCCAAAGAGAAAGTCCAGCTCCTGAGGATTTGTCATTGTCTGGGAAAGAGGTTGATAAGCCATGGGTAACTGGACGCCCTGTGTGGACAGGGATTGTTTCTCTTTATTCTGAATTTGATTTCTCAAGCGCTTAGGACAGTGTTAGGCACACGGTAAAAACTCAATAAAAATAATTGAATGAATGCATAAATGACTGACAAGTGAATTTTTAGGTGGCATAATGGCTTAGTGGAATGAGCATGTGGCTGGGAATCATGAGATTTGAAAGGTCTGCCCGGTTCTGCCACGACCTGCTGCATGACCTTGGTCCAACCACGTAACTTCTTCGGATCTCTCTGTAAAATCGGGATTCAATATGTGCTCTCTCTTTCTCTTACAGTCTGAGCCCCTGCGTGTCAGGAAACGTGTCCAATCTGATTAGTCTGTTTCTACTCCAGCCCTTGGCAGTCTTTGGCAAGTAAATTCTTAATGAATACAATAATCACAGTGTTGATACTGCTATTGGTAATAAAAATAATTCTATGAATTTTAAGATCACACTTGGTGGTTATGAAAATCAGAAAATCGGAAGGTGATAAGGGAGAAGGTTTGCCATCATAGACGCTGTCCTTCACATTAGGCTAGTTGTTTTGATGCTTATCTCCCCCTTTCTAGACTGTGAACCCGTTGTGGGCAGGGGTTATCTCTATTTGTTTCTGTATTATGCTACTTTCCAAGCGCTTAGTACAGTGCTCTGCACACAGTAAGTGCTCAATAAATACAATGGAATGAATGAATGAATTTGACTGATCAAATCGTTGCCTAGAATCTATTCGTTTATCCATTCATTCATCCGTCTGACCATCCATCCGTCCGTCTGTCTGTTCACCCCTATGTCTGTCCATCCAACCATCCATCCATCCATCCAACCGTCAATCCATCCATGATAATAATAAAAATAATAAAAATAGTGGTATTTCTAAAGTGCTTACTATGTGCCAGGCATTTTATTACATGCTGGGGCGAATACAAGCTAATCAGATTTTACACAGTCCCTATTCCACATGGTGCTCACAGTCTCAATTCCTTTTTTACAGATCAGATACCTGAGGCACAGAGATGTGAGGTGCCTTGCTTAGGGTCACACAGCAGACAATCCACCCATCCATCCATCATCTATCCATCCATCTACCCACCCACCATTCCATTCATCCATCAATAAATGATATTTGTTGAATGCACTCTAGGTGTAAAGTACTGTAGTGAACTCTTCGGAGATATTAAAATAAATTAAACACCATCCACGCTTTCCAAGAGCTTAAAATCTATCAGGAGAGATAGACGCAGAAATAATTAATGAGAGGACGAAGAAGAGAATAGAAAGAATAGTAAATAGATGACTAAGTGCTCAAAGAGTACATCTTATAAAATCACTACGTACAAAACTATATTGGTGGGTGTGAGTGTAAAAATGGAGAAGTGGTCTAAGATGCTGATTGGTACTTGGGAGAAGATGACAGCGAGAAGAAAAATAAAGTGTGCGAGGCATCCTGGAAGTGGTCAGAAGATGGAAGGGCTTTGAAGATGGGGAAAGCTGTACTCTGATGGTCTAGAAAGGGAGAGGAGGACATGCGGGCTGAAATATTATTTCTCCTTTTTCCGTCACTGAGATATTTTGAAAGAGGACAGGACCATTCAGAGGAGAAAATACAGAGACTTCCTCATTCGAGTTTTGTACAGTGCCTCAGCTCTGAGGTGGAAGAGGACAAATCCTAGGCTACAGCCTATTCCTTCTTGAAACCAGGGATTTTCCCGTGTTCAGCCCCTCCCAAACTGATAATAATAATAACAATAACAATAATTGCATTTGTTAAGCGCTTACTATGTGTCAAGCACTGTTCTAAGCGCTGGGGTAGATACAACTTAATCAGTTTGTCACACCTGGGATTCACAGTCTTAATCACCATTTTCAAGATGAGGTAACTGAGGCCCAGAGAAGTTAAGTGGTTTGCCCAAGGTCACACAGCAGACAAGTGGCAGAGTCGGGATTAGAACCCACGTCCTCTGACTCTGTGCTCTTGCCATTAAGCAATGCTGCTTCTCATGCTGCTTCTCTGCGTTGATTCCCCAGGCCAGCCCAGGGGAGGGTCTTAGGATGGATTTATAGTCATTTCTCGTTCTTTCTAGATTTACAATCAGAAGACGTCAGAAAATACAACTGATTAAATGACCGATTGATTATTTGAGGTCATGAACAAGATGAAACTCAGAGAAGCAGCGTGGCCTAGTCGATAGAGCATGAACCCGGGAGAAAGAATCACTAGGGTTCTAATTTCGGCTCTGCTACCTTTCTGCTGTGTGACTTTGGGCAGGTCTTTTCACTACTCTGGGCTTCAGTTCCCTCATCTGTAAAATGGGTATTGAGATTGTGAGCCCCATGTGGGACAGGGACTTTTTCCACCCTGATTACCTTGTATCGAATCCCAGGACTTAGTGCGGTGCCTGACACATAGTAAGCGCTTAACAGGTACCACTGAAGAAAGAAAAGAAGCTGAAGCGCCCACCCGTTGAGCCAGATGGTCACTAACAGCGGGAACCATTAGGATGCTGTTGCTATGGGAACACTGCCGAAAGTGCCATCACTGATCCTCATTTCTGTGGGGATTCAAAGACTGTGGCGACAAGGCACCGTGATCAGGTACTATGGGGACCCCCCTCGGAGCGGCGGTGTTTTTATCAAAGAGGGCGGGGGCCCTGTCTGGAAAGCGCATCTCAGTGTCCGCCAGAGAGCAGAGAAGGGCTGACGGCTTCTCGCTGTCCCTCCGTGACTGCTGCATATATAAGGCTCCCCCAGCCCCACGCTGTCCCGCTGAGATTGGTCGGGGCTGGGGAGAGACAAGAAGGGACCATCAGGCTTATCAATGTGAGTGTGAGGGTCACTCTGGGAAGACGTTCATACCCAGGGCCCAAGGTGGAGTTTGAACCAAGGCTGCATACACAAGCAGAGGGAAATCATTTGTCCCTATGGTAGCCCCCTGGTCCCCTCCATCCACAGCCTAATCCCTGGCTGCCATGGCTAACGGGCTAGAACTTTATGGCATGGCGTCAGCCCCTTGCCATGGTGACTTCAACCACCAGCTAAACCATCCAGGCAGGGACAAGAGGGTACGACTGAGGCTGCACCAGCCGGATGTTTCATCGTCAATTCCTCGTCACAGTATTCCCCCCCCCAAATCTTGGGAGGAGGCAAGAGAGAATCAGTGTGGCCTACCAGATAGAGCATGGGCTGGGAGTCAGATGACTTGGGTTCTAATCACGTCTCCACCTCTTTTTTATTGTTTTAATGGTATTTGTTATCCGCTTACAATGTTTCAATCATTGTTCTAAGCACTGGGCAGGGATTGGACACAATCCCTGTACCTCATGGGGCTCACAATCTGAGCAGGAGGGAGAACAGGAGAACTGAGGCACAGAGAAGTAAAGTGACTTGCCCAAGGTCACATAGCAAGCAATTGGCAGTGATGGAATTAGAGCCCAGGCCCATGGTCTTTCCACTGGGCCAGGCTGCTTCCCTTCTGGGTGATTTGGGGGAAAGGCAGTTCACTTCTCTGTGCCTCCGTTACCACATGTATCATGATAGGGACTGAAATTGTGAGCCCTGTGTGGGACAGAGACTGTGACCTACCCAATTTTCTTTATTCACCACAGAGCTTAGTATAATGCCTGGCATGTAATGACAGCTAAATAAATACGATAGAGAGGTAAAAGACGTGATCCCTGCCCTCACAGACTTCCTAATCTAATAGGCTAGATAGGCAAAATGTCATTTACAACTGTCATTTACAACATGTCATTTACAAATGTCATTTACAGCATTTACAATTTACAACTATATGTTGCCAAATTGTACTTCCCAAGCGCTTAGTACAGTGCTCTGCACACAGTAAGCGGTCACTAAATACGATTGTTTGATTGATTGATTGATTGATTGATTGGGAGGAGAAAATAATGGAACAATAGATATGTGGAAGAGAAGCAGCGTGGCTAAGTAGAGAAAGCACAGGCGTGGGAGTCAGAGGTCGTGGGTTCTAATCCCGGCACCTCCAATTCTCAGTTGTGAGACTTTGGGCAAGTCACTTAACTTCTCTGTGCCTCCGTGACAACACCTGTAAAATGAGGATTAAGACTGTGAGCCCCAGGTGGGACAACCTGATTACCTTCTATCTTCCCCACACATAGTAAGCGTTTAAAAAATACTATCATTATTATTATTACTAGTGCTCGATAATCATATTTTTGAGTGCTTAATGTGTGCTGAGCGCTATTCTGAGTGCTGAGGAAAGTACCCTATAAAAGAGTTGGTAGTTATGTTCCGTATATACAAGGAACTCACCGTCTGGCAGGGAAGCAGACTTCAATCAGTTAACCAATCAGAGACATTTATTGAGCGCTTATTGTGTGCAGAGCACTGAACTAAATGCTTGGATCGATACAATATAAATGAGTTCGTAGACATGTTTCCTCAAGGAGCTTATAATCTAGAGAAATGGATCTTACATTCAGCAGCAATAACCTGATGGTCTGTGAACGAGTTAAGTCTGGAGATGGTCACTGACATGGTGGGAAGAAGTGAATTAGCTTAATCCTCCTTGAGAAGGTGGAATCCCAAAAGGTTTTTGAGGGTGGGATATCTTCGGGCTAGGGAATTGAAAAGGGTGGATTTCCAGGCCAAAGTAAGGGTGGGAGCCGGAAATAGGAGGAGGAAGCATAAGAAGATTCTTTTTGGAGAGTTGGTTGAAGAAAGCGGATAATGAGGAGGAGAGTGAAACCACAGAGCCCCATTTTTCCTCTCCTCCTCCCCATCCCCCCCACCTCCTTCCCCTCCCCACAGCACCTGCATGTATGTTTGTACAGATTTGTTACTCTATTTATTTTACTTGTACGTATTTACTATTCTATTTATTTTGTTAATGATGTGTATCTAGCTTTATTAATGTTTATTCTGATGACTTGACACATGTCCACATGTTTTGTTTTGTTGTCTGTCTCCCCCTTCTAGACTGTGAGCCCATTGTTGGGTAGGGACCGTCTCTATATATTGCCGAATTGTACTTCCCAAGCGCTTAGTACAGTGCTCTGCACATAGTAAGCGCTCAATAAATACAATTGAATGAATGAATGAATGAATGAATGATCAGATATTCACTGAAATCAACTCAACTACAATATGTTATTCCTACAGACTGTAAGATCGTTGTGAGCAGGGACTGTGTCTCTTTATTATTCTATTATACTCTCCCCAGCATTTAGTACAGTGCTGCACACACAATAAATGCTTAATAAATATTTCTGAACGAATTCATTTTCCACTTTATAGGAGTTGCTGCAATCAGGGTCCCTGTGCTTGAAGCTGTTTGTGTTTGTGTGTGTATGTTCAGGTAGAGCATTGGGTTGTGGAAGCAGCGAACAAGTTCAGGCATTGGGGAGGGTTGAAGACGAGGTACAAAAAGATCTCCCTTCAGACTGTAAACTCGATATGGACAGGGAATATGTTTACCAACTCTGTTGGGGTGGCGGAGGGGAGACAATCTCAGGAATCCCCTTTAAATAGATCAAAATAATGTGAAAATCTTGTTCTTTCCTTATCCCTGCCGGATAAGGAACTCAAAGATCATTTTGGTTTCAATAACTGTTTCCTTTCCATTGCGAATCACTAGCAAATTGCCTGTCAGTTTCTTCACTCATCCCACCAATGGAATTTAACTTTGGCTCTTCCCTCATCTACTGCAGAACGTAAATGCTGCCTCTCAAAAATGCCCAACGTTTCCACGGTGACGGGATTTCTCCTCCTGGATTTCTCGGAGGTCTGGTAGCTGCAGCTGGTCCATGCCGCGCTGTTCCTCCTGGTCTACCTGGCGGCCCTGATGGACATCGTCGCCGCTACCTTCCTTGACCGGCGCCTACACTCCTCCATGTACTTCTTCCTTGGGAACCTGTCTGTCCTCGACCTCTGCTACATCTCCGTCATCGTCCTCAAATACATCCACAACTCCCTGACTGTCCGTAGATAAATCTCCTTCCTAGGCTTTGGAGCACAGGTCTGTCTGGTGATTTTCTTAGAAGGTGCAGAATATTTTGTCCTCACAGTGCTGCTACACCGCCATCTGCCTCCCCCTGCGCTACGAGGTCATCATAAACTGAGTATCCTGTGGGAAGATGGCGGCCACCTCGTGGCTCAGTGGGGACCTGTTTGGAGTTTTGTTTTCAGCTCCAACCTTCTCCCTGTCCTTCTGCGGGTCCATCACCATCCAGCAGTTTTTCTGTGACATCCTCTCCCTGCTAAAGGTCACCTAATCCGAGGAACACGTCGCCATCAACGTGAGCGTCACAGCCAGTTTACAATAAGATGTCGTCTGCTTCATTCTCATTGTTGTCTCATATTTGCGCATCTTCCGGGCCGGGCTGAGGATGTCGGCCGCCTAGAGCTGAGCCAAAGTCTCTCCACCTGCCTGCCTCACTTTGCCATCGTCATTCTCTTTGTCATGACTTGTTTCTGAGCTTACTTGAAGCCACCCTCAGTTTCCCACTCAGTACTGGACCAGCTGATTTCCGTGTTCTACACCGTGGTGCCCCCCTCCATGAACCCCCTCATCTACAGCCAGGAACTGGGACAAGAAAGCCTCCATGGGTGGACTCCTCAGAGGGTCACTCAACCAGCCTCAGCTCTGGGATAAAATGTCTCCATCCTTGTGCAAATTATCCCACACCACCACTTAACCAAGGAATTGTCCTTGGACCTAGTCAGAAACATAGCTGTCCTACAGGGATCGCAGAAAACGCTGGATGTTGATGAATTGTCCAAGTCTTGGAGGGAGGCAGCTAAGACTGAATTAGGACTGACAACCCAGTTTTGGGGAAGAATCATGGCCTAAAGGAAGAGGAGTCCCTGTAGACTATAAACTCATTGTGGGCAGGGAATCTGTTTAACAACTCTGGTAAACTAAACTCTCCCAGGTGTTTGGTACAGTAAATCCTGTTTTGGGGCAGTTCTAATCCCTACTCTGCCACTTGTCTTTCGTGTCACCTTAGGCGAGCCACTTCACTTCTCTGTGCCTCAGTGATCTCATCTGTAAAATGGATATTAAGACTGTGAACCCCACGTGGGACAAACCGATTACCTTGTATCTATCCCATTGCTTAGAACAGTGCTTGGCACATAACATGTGCTTAACAATTACCATACTTTTTCAACTTTCGTCATAGCCTAAAGGAATGGGAATTGCTCTAGACTGCAAACAAACTGTGGGCAAGGAAAGTGTCTACCAAGTGTGTTATATTGAGCTTTTACAAGTGCTTAATACAGTGCTGGGTCCACGGTTAGTGCTCAATAAATATGATTGATTTATTGATTGAGACTTGAGTTCCAATGCCAGCTCTGTTACTGGCTTGCTTTGTGACCTAGGGGCAGTGACTAAACTTCCCTAGGATCTCTCTTCCTCTTTCACTCTGAGCCCCTATGGGGCAGGAATTGTGTCTGAACTGATTTTTTGTTTCTACTCCAAAAGGTTTCTACTCCAAGAGGTTAGGCACACAACGTTTTAATAAGTACAATAATGGTATAATTGTTAGTAATGACTATGAAAATATAATGATATGCCCTGTAGCATGACTCCGGGGTTGGAAATGAAAGTTGTAAAATGGGAGGTGCAATGGGGGAAGGGAAGAAAGGATGACTGCAGCTCCACCTGTACTTTCAAATCCATCCTCTCTTGTCAATCCATCTTCCCTTCCTTCCATCCATCCAACCTTCCAAACACTCGTCTATCCATCCATCCATCCATCCGGAGCACGGGCTTAGGAGTCAGAGGTTCAAATCCTTTTTCCTCTTCTTTTCTGTCATGTGACCTTGGGCAAGTCACTTCAATTCTCTGTATCTCAGTTACTTCATCTGTAAAATGGGGATTGAAACTGTGAGCCTCATGTGCGGCAGGGACTGTGTCCAACCTGATTACCTTGTATCTACTCCAGAACTTACAACGGTGCTTGGCACATAGTAAGTGCTAAGCAAAGACCATAATTATTACTAGTATTATTATCAATTGTGTTTATTGACCACATTCTGGGTGCAAAGCACTGTAGTATGCTTTGCATTTGAAGAGAGATAAAATTACATTGTTCCTGTTCCCAGGAGATTACAATCTAATGGGGGAGAAAATCACTGAATAAATTACGTAGAGGAGGAAGGAGAGAAGGGAAAGATGAGAAAGTAGACGAATACCTGATTCAAGAGTACAGTTCATATAGTAAGTATACACAGAGTGTCTTTAGATTTGCAATGAGGACAAGTCAGAAGAAGCAGCGTTGCCAAAGTGGGTAGAGCACGATCTTGGGAATTCAATGGACATGGGTTCTGATCTCGGTTCCACCACGTGTCTGCTGTGTGACCTTGGGCAGGGTCACTTAACTTCTCTCTGCCTCAGTTCCCTCATCTGTAAAATGGGGATAGAGATGTGAGCCCCATAGGGGACATGGACTCTGTCCAATCTGACTAGCTTGTAACTATTCTAGCGCTTAGTATAGTTCCTGATATATAGTAAGCACTTCACAAAGACCATAGGAAAATGTTACAGTTGGCTCACTGACCGAAAGATTGAGTGTCTCAGGTTGTGAATTAAACAAAGGTGAAACCATTCACAATGGCAAAAAACTGACGTTAAAAACAGGAACCGCTGGGGGACTGGGATGCAGATGCCGCTGTTTCCACGGGAACTCCGAGGCCTGGCACTATCGCTGATGCTGCAGGGACCGGGATCTTGTCTCCCAGTAGACTCAGGAACCACGTGAACAAAGAGTGCGTGGCTTGTCCAGGCCACGAGGTCCGTCAGCAGGGTCCCGAGCCATTCTTGAGGGATCCCCCTCGGAGCAGCTTCTGCTTTATCTACAGGGATGGGGCCCCATCTGGAGAGCCTCTCAAAGTCTGAGGGAGACCAGAGAGGGAAAGAGGGCCCCTCTCTGTTCCTTTCCGGCTGATGGAACCCAAGAGTCTAAGCGGAAACAGGGGACCAGCCCAGCCCTGCAGAAGACAGCGACCCCAAGTCCTCGCTGACCCGGTGAGAGTGACCAGGGGTGAGTGGGGTGGAAGGGCGCGGGGAGGGGGGTGAAGATGAGGATGGAAGAGATGGAGCCAGTATGGGGCCCAAATTGGGGTTTGGACAAGGTCCACGGCCCCAGGCGGGGAGGGGTGCTAACAGAAGGGGAGGTGTTTTCCAGTTCATTAACCCCAGCAATCAAACTCCTTGACTCCTTCCTCCTCTAACCTCTCTACGATGCCAACTCCCTGCCGGGCTATGGTGCTCCAGCACACTCTCAGCCCTATGGACAGTTACTTTGGCCTTCAGTGGATCCCTGAATCCCTTGCAGAGGAAAAATGACAGGCAGGGCTGAGAGACTGTGATCACCTTTGTATAGCCACTGGCACTATAAGCAATTCCTCCCTGTAAGAGTTCTTCCCAAATGTTGGGAGAAGACAAGTAGTGGGAAAGGTTGTTATCCCTGCCCTCAAGAACCTTCCAGTCTACTGGCCTACGTTGACACAGAATAATTTACTATCAATTAATTAATCTTGAATCATATTATGAGCGCTTACAATAATAATAGTAGTATTCATTAAGCCCTTACTATAATAATAATAATAATACTAATGATGGCATTTGTTAAGCGCTTACTATGTCCCAAGCACTGTCCTAAGCACTGGGGTAGCTACAAGTTAAGCAGGTTGGATATAGTCCTTTTTCTGCACGGAGCTGACAGTCTTAACTCCCATTTTACAGATGAGGTAACAGGATCAAAGAAGTTAAATGACCTGCCCATTGTCACACAGCAGACATGAGGCAGAGCCGGAATTAGACCCCAGATCCTTCTGACTCCTTCTGACTCCCAAGAAAGTGCTCTATTCACTTTATAACAGCATAGAAGACGCATTCCCTGCCCCTTCTAGAACGAAAAGAAGAATGGAAAGATGAATTTGCAGTGATTGCGTGCCATTTTTCAGATAATGAAACTGCGGCCCAGAGACGTGAAGCGACTTGCCCAAGGTTCCACAGCAGCAAAAGGACGGAGGCAGGATTAGAACCCAAGTCTTCTGACAACCACTAAGCTATGCTTGGGACAATTCAATAGAATGGAACTGGTACATATGTATGCTGCCCTCAAGGAGCTCACAGTCAAGAATTGACTGTGTTGCCAACTTATGTTGCCAACTTGTACTTCCCAAGCGCTTAGTACAGTATTCTGCACACAGTAAGCGCTCAATAAATACGATTGAATGAATGAATGAAAGTGAACTCCTGGGCCCATGCTTTTTCCATTAATTGAGGATGGACATAAGTTGAATCGCACTTAAGTGAAGTGGGTTTAGAGGGCTGGGAAATGAATTAGGTTAGCTGGTTGGAGGAGGGGGGATTTCAGCAGTGCTAAGAATTCAGAAAGAACTGTGATCTCTCTGATTTTGAGTGAATAAGACAGGGAGTTCCAGGCTATGATGGAAACAGGAGAGTCAATCGTCAGTAACAACTGCAAAGTTGCTTTGAGAGCTAAGACGAGTTGAACGATGGAAAGGGGGTGAAGTGCAGTCATGGAGTGGAGGGCCTTCAAACCGATTGTGAGTTTCTGTTGCTTAAAAAAAGACACAACTTGTCCTGAGGGGAGGTTGAGGAGAGGAGAAGATGTAGGATTAGTGATGTACTGTACTAAGCACTGGGGTGGATGCAAGCTAATCAGGTTGTACATAGTCCATGCCCCATAGGGTGCTCATATTTGTAATCCCCATTTTTCTGATGAGGTAACCGAGGCACAGAGAAGGTGACAGGCCCTAAGTAACATAGTAGAGAAGAAAAGGAGATAGGATTAGAATTCAGGTCACTTTGTCTACCAGGCCCATACTCTCTCCACTAAATGGATGAATATTTGTGTAAAGGCACTACTTGTTTAACTCTAAAACCACCGAAAAAATTTCACAACAGTCAGGTACCGCACTTTATGTTCTCTGAATTCTACTATTCATTTTAGTTTCGGGCTCCTCAACCAAAAATCATTCTCTTGATATTTATTAACTGTTTACTGTGTGCCAAGAAACGTATTAAGTGCTGAGGTAGATTCAGGACAATCTGGTATAACACAGTCCGTGTACCACAAGGGATTCACAGACGATGTAGGAGGGGAAACAAGTATCGAAACCTCATTTTACTATTGAGAAAAATGAGACGTAGAAAATTAAGTTACTCTCCCATGGCTATGCAGCAGAGACCTGGTTGAGCTGGGATGAGAATCCAGGTCCTCTAACTCCCAGGCCTGTGTTTTTTCCAATAGTGCACTCTGCGTCTACACGGTTTGAAGTTTGGTGCTTCCAATAGAATGGAAGCTCCTTGGGAACAATGATCACATGTACTAATACCGTGTCATCTGTAGGTACTCAATAAATAGAATTGATTGACTTAGTCCTATTCCTTCACCCCCAACATCAATGATTCTAAAATGAAGTCTATCCTCCCTCTTCCTGTGCAGGGATTCGACATCATTCCCCAGAGATGTTCAGTCTTCACGGTGAACACAAATATCATTTTGAATTCAGTAACAGTCTCCTCTCCATAGAGAATCACCAGCAAATGTCCTGTCAATTCCTTCACGCTTCCCATCAATTAGCTCTAACTTTGGCTCTTCCCTCATCACATGCATAAAGTCAGTGCAGCCTCCCCAAAATGCCCAACACCTCCATAGTGAGGGAATTCCTCCTGTTGAGATTGTCGGAGGTAAGGGAGCTGGAGCTGGTCCAAGCCACGCTGTTCCTCGTTTTCTACCTGGTGGCTCTGATGGAGAATCTTCTCATCGTCGCCGTCACCGCCCTCGACTGGCGCCTCCACATCCCCATGTACTTCTTCCTCAGGAACCTGTCCGTCCTCGACCTCTGCTATATCTCCGTCACCATCCCCAAGGCGGTCATCATCTCCCTGACCGACCTTAGATTAATCTCCCTCCTGGGCTGTGCCGCAAAAGTCTTCCTAGTGGTCATTTTAGCTAATTCAGAGCTCGTCATCCTCACAGCGATGTCCTACGACCGCTACACTGCCATCTGCCGCCCTCTGAACTATGAGCTCATCATGACCAACATGTCTTGTGGAAAGATGGTGGCCTCCTCTTGGCTCAGCGGGGTGCTGATTGGAGTCCTGTATTCAGCTTCGACATTCTCCATGAGCTCCTGAGGTTCCAGCATCGTCCAGCCCGTTCTTCTGTGACGTTCCCACCCTGCTGAAGGTCTCCTGCTCCGAGGACCATTTCGCCATCAGTGTGAGCATCACCAGCGGGGCAGGGTTATCTGTCATCTGCTTCGTTTCCATCGTCGTCTCCTAGGTCCACATCTTCTGGTCCGTGCTGAGGATTTCAGCCACCGAGGGGCAGGCCAAAACCTTCTCCACCTTCCAGCCCCACCTAGCCATCTTCACCATATTCCTCTCTACGGCCATCATCTCTAACCTCAAGCCCATGTCAGACTCCCCCTCGACCCTGGACCTGCTGGTGTCCGTGTTCTACACCATGGTGCCCTCCGCTAACCTCCTCATCTACAGCCTGAGGAACCGGGAAATGAAGGCCAACCTGCGGAGAGTCCTAAAGAGGAGATTCCTCCTCTAAGGGACAAAATGTCTATTTCCCTTTGCTGATTATCCCATTACTCATCAGGGTACTGACCGTGGGGGTATCCATATAAAGAGTTGTCCAAAGAGAACGTCCAGAGCCTGAGGATTTCTCAATGGCTGGGACAGAGGCTGAGAAGCCGTTTGTGACTGTAATCCCGGCATGGACATGGATTGTCACTCTTTATCCTGAATTGTACTTTCCAAGCGCTTAGTACAGTTCATTCATTCAACCGTATTTATTGAGCACTTACTGTGTGCAGAATACTGTACTAAGCGTTTGGGAAGTACAAGTTGGCAACATATAGGTGCAGGGGATTGGGGCTGGGGGCTACCCCTGCCCCTCCGCAATCCAGCCTGTACCTCCCTAGCCCGGGATCAGTCTTATTGAGCGTGCAGAGCACTGTACTAAGCGCTCGAAAGAGTCCGATATGGCCTGGCCTGGAATGCCCTCCCTCCCAACATCCGCCAAACTAGCACTCTTCCTCCCTTCAAGGCCCTACTGAGAGCTCACCTCCTCCAGGAGTCCTTCCCAGACTGAGCCCCTCCTTCCCCACCCCACAGCACCTGTATATATGTATATATGTTTGTATGTATTTTTTACTCTATTTATTTATTCATTTTCCTTGTACATATCTAGTCTACTTATTTTATTTTGTTAATATGTTTTGTTTTGTTCTTTGTCTCCCCCATCTAGACTGTGAGCCCGCTGTTGGGTAGGGACCGTCTCTATGTTGCCACCTTGGACTTCCCATGCGCTTAGTACAGTGCTTTGCACACAGTTAGCGCTCAATAAATACGATTGATTGATTGATTGATTGATTGATATAGAGACGGTCCCTACCCAACAACGGGCTCACGGTCTAGAAGGGGGAGACAGACAACAAAACAAAACATGTGGACAGGTGTCAAGTTATTAGAATAAACAGAAGTAAAGCTAGATGCACATCATTAACAAAATAAATAGAATAGTAAATATGTACAAATAAAATAAATACAGTAATAAATCTGTACAAACGTATATACAGGTGCTGCGGGGAGGACAAGGAGGTAGGGCGGGGGGATGGGGAGGAGAGAGGAAAAAGGAGGCTCAGGCTGGGAAGGCCTCCTGGAGGAGGTGAGCTCTCAGTAGGGCTTTGAAGGGAGAAAGAGAGCTAGCTTGGCGGATGTGCAGAGGGAGGGCATTACAAGCCAGGGGGAGGACGTGGGCCGGGGGTCGATGGTGGGACAAGCGATAACGAGATACAGTGAGGAGGTTAGCGGGAGAGGAGCAGAGGGTGCGGGATGGGCTGTAGAAGGAGAGAAGGGAGGTGAGGTAGGAGGGGGTGAGGTGTTGGAGAGCCTTGAAGCAGAGTGTGAGGAGTTTTTGCTTGATGCATAGGTTGGCTGGTAGCCGCTGGAGATTTTTGAGGAGGGTAATAACATGCCCAGAGCGTTTATGCACAAAGATGATCCAGGCAGCGGCGTGAAGTATAGACTGAAGTGGGGAGAGACAGGAGGATGGGAGATCAGAGAGGAGGCTGATGCAGTAATCCAGTCAGGGTAGGATTAGAGATTGAACCAGCAAGGTAGCGGTTTGGATGAGGAGGAAATGGCACATTTTGGCGATGTTGTGGAGGTGGGACCGGCGGAATTTGGTAACGGATTGGATGTGAACTTGGGGTGAACGAGAGAGCAGAGTCGAGGATAACACCAAGGTTGCAGGCTTGTGAGATGAGATGGATGGTAGTGCCGTCTACAGTGACAGGAAAGTCAGGGAGAGGGCAGGGTTTAGGAGGGAAGATAAGGAGTTCAGTCTTGGACATATTGAGTTTTAGATGGCGGGCAGACATCCAGATGAGATCTCCTGAAGGCAGGTGGAGAGAGAGCAGGGCCAGAGATGTATCTTTGGCTGTCATCAGCGTAGAGATAGTAGTTGAAGCCGTGTGAGCGAATGAGTTCACCAAGGGAGTTAGTGTAGCTAGAGAACAGAAGGGGACCAAGAACTGACCACTGAGGAACCCTTACAGTAAGGGGATTTTCATTCATTCATTCAATCGTATTTATTGAGCGCTTACTGTGTGCAGAGCACTGTACTAAGCGCTTGGGAAGTACACGTTGGCAACATATAGAGACGGTCTCTACCCAACAGTGGGGGATGGGAGCAGGAGGAGGAGCCAGCAAAGGAGCCTGGGAATGAACGGCAGGAGAGATAAGAGGAGAACCAGTAGAAGACGGAGTCTGTGAAGCCAAAGTTGGATAGCATGTTGAGGAGAAGGGGACGGTCCACAGTGTCGAAGGCAGCTGAGAGGTCGAGGAGGATTAGGATACAGTAGGAGCCGTTGAATGTGGCAAGAAGGAGGTCACTGGTGACCTTTGAGAGGGCAGTTTCGGTGGAGTGTAGGGGACGGAAGCCAGATTGGAGGGGGTCGAAGAGAGAGTTAGCATTGAGGAATTCGAGTAAGCGGGTGTAACGACTCGTTCAAGGATTTTGGAAAGGAATGGTAGGGGGGAGATAGGGCAATAGCTAGAAGGGGAGGTGGGGTCAAGAGAGGGTTTTTTTTAGGATGGGAGAGACGTGGGCCTGTTTGAAGGCAGAGGGGAAGGAACCAGTGGAGAGAGAGTGGTTGAAGATGGACGTTAAGGAGGGGAGGAGGGAAGGGGTGAGAGATTTCATATGATGAGAAGGAATGGGGTCAAAGGCAGAGGTGGCTGGAGTAGCACTTGAGAGAAGGGAGGATATCTCATCTGAGGATACTGCTGGGAAGGATTGGAGAGTAGGGGAGATGGTTGAGAGCAGGGAGGTTGAAGAAGGGGGAGGAGTGACTTTGGGGACCTCAGATCTGATAGAGTTAATTTTACTAATGGAATAGGAGGCCAGATCGTTGGGGGTGAGGGATGGAGGAGGGGGAGGAACAAGGGGCCTGAGAAGGGAGTTAGATGTACAGAAGAGCTGACGAGGATGGTGGACATGGGTGTCAATAAGGAAGGAGAAATAGTTTTGCCTGGCAGAGGAGAGGGCAGAGTTAAGGAAGGAAAGGATAAACTTGAAGTGAACAGTGTAGGTTTGGTGTTTAGACTTTCGTCAGCAGCATTCAGCAGCTCGAGCATAAGAGCAAAGGAGGCTGACAGTGGCAGTGATCCAGGGCTGTGGGTTAGAGGTACGAGAGCGGCGAAGGGAAAGGGGAGCGAGTGAGTTAAGCTGAGTAGAGAGGGTAGAGTTGAGAGCACTAATTTGATCATCAAGATTGTGTAGAAAGGAAAGGGAGGCGAGGTGGGGTGTGAGGTGCTCAGAAAGATGGATGGGATCGAGAGAGCGGAGGTCTCTGTGAGGTAGTAACACAGATTTACAGGAGAGAAGAGTGTAAGTGAGGAACCAGGTGAGAAGGTTATGATCAGAGAGAGGGATTTCAGAGTTGGTGAGGGTGGAGATAGTGCAGCGGTAGGAGATGATGAGGTCGAGGGTTGTGACCAAGTTGGTGAGTGGGCGAGGTGGGGTGGAACAGAAGATTGGCAGCGTCAAGGAAAGATAGAAGGCGGGCGGCAGCGGAGTCACCAGGGACATCCATGTGGATGTTGAAGTCTCTGAGGATCAGAGTGGGCATGGAAAAGGAGAGAAAGAAGGTGAGAAAGGGGTCAAAATCGTTAAAGAAGTTGGAGGTGGGGCCGGGGTCGGTAGATGACGGCTACAAGAATCTGGAGGGGGTGGTAGAGGCGAATAATGTGGGTTTCAATGAAGGGGAAGGAAAGGGAAGGGGGATCAGGGATAGTGCGAAAACGACATTGGGGAGCGAGAAGGAAACCGATACCTCCTCCTTTTCCGGTGAGTCTGGGGGAGTGAGAGAAGAAAAGGCCTCCACTGGAGAGAGCAGAAGAAGAGACCGTATCATCTGTGCCGTACAGTGCTCTGCACACGGTAAGCATTCGATAAATATGATCGAATGAACTAATTAATGACTGACAAGTGATCGTTTGGGTGGCATCATAGCTTAGTGAAATGAGTATGTGGCTGGGAGTCATGAGATTTGAAATGTCTGCCCGGTTCTGTCACCGGCCTGCTGTATGACCTTGGTCCAGCCACGTAATCTCTTTGGGTCTCTCTGTAAAATCGGGATTCAATATGTGCTCTCTCTTTCTCTTACAGTCGGAGGCCCTGTGTGTAAGGAAACGCGTCCGATCTGATCAATTTGTTTCCACTCCAGCACATGGCAGTCTTTGGCAAGTAAATTCTTAATAAATTCAGTAATGATAATGTTGATACTCCTACTGATAAAACAGTAATTCTATGAATTTTAAGATAACTCTTGGTGGTTTTGAAAATCAGAAAATCGGAGGGTGACGAGGGAGAAGGGACATAATCATGGAAACTATCCCCCTCATTTGACAGCTTGTTTACTACCTCCCTCTTCTAGACTGAGCCCGTTGTGGGAAGGGATTATCTCTATTTGTTGCTGAATTGTACTTTCCAAGCGCTTCATAGAGTGTTCTGCAAACTGTGAGCGCTCGATAAATATAATTGAATGAAAGAATGAATGAATTTGACTGATCAAGTCAATGCCTCGAATCCATTCGTTCATCCATCCATCCATTTGTCTGACCATCCATCTATCCATCTGTCTGTCTATTCACCCATCTATCTGTCCATCCATCCATCCATCCTTCCACCCACCCATCCATCCATCCATCCACCATCCATTCATCCACCCATCCATCCACCCGTAATAATAATAATAGTGGTATTTGTTAAGCGCTTGCTATGTGCCCGACAATGTACTGCATGCTGGGTCAGATACAAACAAATCAGGTTTTATAGTCACTATCCCACATGGTGCTCACAGTCTCAATTCTCTTTTTGCAGATGAGATAACTGAGACATAGAGAAGTGAAGTGCCTTGCCTAAGGTTACACAGCAGGCAACCTACACATCCATCCATCCATCCATCCATCCATCCATCCATTCATTCAATCGCATTTATTGAGCACTTACTGTGTGCAGAGCACTGTACTAGGCGCTTGGGAAGTACAATTCGGCAACATATAAAGACGGTCCCTACCCTACAACGGGCTCACAGTCTAGAAGGGGGAGACAAACAACAAAACAACAACAAAACAAAACATGCAGACAGGTGTCAAAACCGTCAGTATAAATATAAATGCAGTTATATGCACATCATTAACAAAATAAATAGAGCAGTAAATATGTACAAGTAAAATAAATAGAGTAATGCATCTGTACAAATATATACAAGGGCTGTAGGGAGGGGAAGGGGGTAGGGCAGAGGGGGGATGGGGAGGAGGAGAGGAAAAGGGGAGGCTCAGTCTGGGAAGGCCTTCTGGAAGAGGTGAGCTCTCAGTAGGGCTTTGAAGGGAGAAAGAGAGCTGGTTTGGCTAATGTTTGGAGGGAGTGCATTTCAGGCCAGGGGAAGGACGTGGGCCAGGGGTCGACGGTGGGATAGGTGAAAAAGAGGCACAGTGAGGAGGTTAGCGGCAGAGGAGTGGAGTGTGCGGAATGGGCTGTAGAGGTAGAGAAAGGAGGTGAGGGAGGAGGGAGAGAGGTGATGGAGAGCCTTGAAGCCTAGTGTGAGGAGTTTTTGCTTGATTCATAGGTTGACAGGCAAACACTGGAGATTTTGGAGGAGATGGATCCGTCTATCCATCTATCTACCCACCCACCCTTCCATCCATCCATCTATCCATCTATCCATCCAACAACCCATCCATGCATCCATCTATCCATCCATCCATCCATCCATCTATCCATCCATCCGTCCATCCATCCATCCATCAATCAATGGTATTTGTTGAATGCATCCTGGGTGTAAAGTACTGTAGTGAACCTTTCAGAGAGATCAAAATAAATTAAACACCGTACCTCCTTCCAAGAGCTTAAAAATCTAACAAGAGAGATATACACTGAACGAATTAAAGAGAGGACGACGAAGAGAATGGAAAGAATGGTAAATAGATGATTATGTACTTAAAGGGCACATTTCATAAAAACCACTCTGTAGCAAACTATAATGGTGGGTGTGAATGAAAAAATGGAGAGATGATCTAAGATGCTGAATGGTATTTGGGAGACGTTGACTTAGGGAGAATAAAAATGAATTGTGCGTGGCATCCTGGAAATGGTGGGAAGACAGAAGGGCTCTGAAGATGGGGACAGCTGTGCTCCGTTGGACTGGAAGGGGAGAGGAGGAAATGTGATACCCACCCAGTATCAGTGATTCTTTCCCATCACCCAGTTCTCAGAACCCCTCAGCCCCTCCCAAACTGATAATAATAATAATAACAATAATAATGGTTGCATTTGTTAAGTTATTACTATGTGTCAAACACTGTTCTAAGCGCTGGGGTAGATAGAACCCAATCAGGTTTCCCCACCTGGGGGTCACAGTCTTAGTCCCCATTTTCCAGATCGCATAACTGAGGCTTACAGAAATTAAGTGGCTTGCCCAAGGCCACACAGCAGACAGGTGGCGGAGCCTGGATTCAAACCCAAATCCTCAGACTCCCAAGCCTGAGTTCTTTCCACTAAGCTATGCTGCTTCTTATGCTGCTTCTCTGGGTTGATCCCCCAAGGCAGCCCGAGGGAGGGTCTTAGCATGGATTTATAGTCATTTCTCTTTCTCTCTAGATTTGCAATCAGAAGGTGTCAGAAAATACAAATGATTAAATAACCGATTGATTGTCTGAGGTCATGAACAAGAGGAATAAGAGCAGCGCGGCCTGGTCGATAGAACACGGACTTGGGAGTTAGAATGACCTGGGTTTTAATCTCGGCTTTGCACCTTTCTGCTGTGTGACTCTGGGCAAGTCTCTTCACGACTCTGGGCCTTAGTTCCCTCATCCGTAAAACGGGGAATGAGACTGTGAGCCCCAAGTGGGACAGGGACTATGTCCTACCTGACTAGCTTATATCGACTCCCAGGACTTTGTACAATGTCTGGTACATAGTAAGTGTCGAACAGGTACCACTGAAGAAAAAAGAAGAAGCTGAAGCGCTCATCTGTTGACCCAGATGGTCACTAACAACAGGAACCGTTAGCATGCTGTTGCCGTGGGAACGCTGCAGCCAAGTACCATCAGAGGATCCTCATCTCCTTGGGGACTCAAAGACGGTGGGGACGAGTCTCCGTGATCCGAACCTCCAGGGACTCCCCTCTGTGAAGCGGTGGCTTTATCTAAGGGGACACGGGCCATGTCTGGAAAGCGCACCTAAGTGTCCGTGGGAGAGTAGAGAGGGGCTGACGGCTCTTCACTGTCCCTACGTGGCCGCTGCATCCAGGAGTCCGAGGAGATAAGGGGGACAAGTCCATCCCAGGGCGGGTCAGGGCTCACCCAGACCGACGCTGGCCTGCTGAGAGTGATCCGGGATGGGGAGGGACAGGGAGGGACAATCAGGCTAATCGATGTGAGTGTGAGGGTCACTCTATGAAGACGTTCATACCCGGGTTCTAACTGCGAACACAAGCAGAGAGAAAACATTTGCCCCTATGGCAACCCCCTGATCCCCTTCTTCCATCGCCCAAATCCCGGCTACTACGGGCTAGGGTGTTATGACATGACGTCAGCCCCGAGCCGTGTTGACTTTACGGGGCCAGGACAAGAGGGTATGACTGAAATCGCACCAGCTAGACGTTTCATCACCTATTCCTCCTCACAGGATTTCCCTCCCAAATCTTCGGAGGATGCAATGGTCTAGGTGATAGGGCATGGGCTGGGAGTCAGAGGACTTGAGTTCTAATAACGGCTCCACCTCTTTTCATTTTTAATGATACTTGTAATGCACTTACAATGTGTCAAACATTGTTCTAAGCACTGGGCAAGTTAATCAGTACCCTGCACCTCCCCCTTTTAGACTGTGAGCCCACTGTTGGGTAAGGACTGTCTCTATATGTTGCCAATTTGTACTTCCCAAGCGCTTAGTACAGTGCTCTGCACATAGTAAGCGCTCAATAAATACGATTGATGATGATGATGATGATGCACCTCATGGGGCTCACAGTCTGAGCAGGAGAGAGAACAAGAGAACTGAGGCATAAAGAAGATACGTGACTTTCCCAAGGTCACACAGAAAGCAATTAGCAGAGCTGGAATTAGAGCCCAGGCCCATGCTATTTCCACTGGGCCAGGCTGTTTCTCTTCTGAGTGATTTGGGGCAGGTCACTTCGCTTCTTTGTGCCTTAGTTCCCTCATCTGTAAGATGGGGACTGAGACTGTGAGCCCCGTGTTGGATGGGGACTTCGGCCCACCCAATTTTCTTGTATTCACCCCAAAGTATAGTAAAGTGCCTGGTATATAGTGAGAGCTTAAGAAACACCATAAAAAGAGAGGTAAAATAATGATGGTATTTGTTAAGTGTTTACTATGTGCCAAGCACTGTTTAGATGTGATCCCTGCCCTCAAAGACTTCCCAATCTAATAGACTAGATAGGCAAAATGCAATTAAGAACTGGGAGGAGAAAGGAATGGAACAATGTATATGCAGGTGAGAAGCAGCCTGGTTAAGTGGAAAGAGCACGACGGTCGTGGAAGTAAGAGGTCGTGGGTTCTAATCCCAGCTTCTCCACTTGTCAGTTTTGTGAATTCAGGCAAGTCACTTAACTTCTCTGTTCCTCCGTTACCTCATCTGCCAAATGGGGATTAAGACTGTGAGCCCCAGGTGGCACAACCTGATTACCTTCTATCTCCCCCCAGTGAATAGAACAGTGGTAGGTACATCAGAAGTGCTTAACAAATGCTATCATTATTTTTAGTTCTTGATAATCATATCTTTGAGTGCTTAATTTGTGCAGAACACTAAACTGAGTGCTGAGGAGAGTACCCTAGTAAAGAATTGGTAGACATGTTCCCTGCCCACAAGGAACTCACCATCTAGGGGCAAAGCTGACATTAATCAGTCAACCAATCAGAGACATTTATTAAGCACTTACTGCTTGTGAAGCACTGTAATAATAATGATGTCATTTATTAAGCACTTACTATGTGCAAAACACTGTTCTAAGAGCTGCGGAGTTTACAAGGTAATCAAGTTATCACACGGAATGCTCAGAGTCTTAATTCCCATTTTGACAGATGAGGTAACTGAGGCACAGAAAAGTTAAGTGACTTGCCCAGAGTCACACAGCTGACAACTGGCGGAGTCGGGATTTGAACCTATGACCTCTGACTCCAATGCCCGTGCTCGTTACACTGCAACACGCTGCTTCTCTTACTAAATGTTCTGCTTCACTGTAGTATTGCTTCACTGTAGTAAATGCTTGGAGAAATAAAATATGAAAGAGTTGGTAGACATGTTTTCTCAAGGAGCTTACCGGTAATGAACCTTACCTTCAGCAGCAATATCCTGATGGTCTGGAGATGGTTACTGAGATGGTTACTGACAGATTGTGGGAAGAAGTGAATGAGCTAAATCCTCCTTGAGAAGGTGGAATTCCAGAGGGTTTTTGAGGGTGGGATTTATTAGGGCTGGGGAATTTAAAAGGGTGGATTTCCAGGGCAAAGAAACGGTGGGAGCCACATGTGGGAGGAGGAAGCATCGAAAATGATTAACAGTAAGAAGGTTCTTTTCGGAGGGTTAGTTGAAGAAAGCGGGTAATGAGTAGGAGAGGTAGAGCAGGTGGATTGCACTGAAGCCAGTGAGCAGGTATTCACTGAAGTCAACTCAACTACAATCCATTATTTCTCTAGACTGTAAGCTAGCTGTGGGCAGGGACTGTGGCTGTTTATCATTCTATTGTACTCTCCCCAGCATTTAGTACAGTGCTCTGCACACGATAAGCGCTTAATAAATATTATGGAACGAATTCATTTCCCACTAATCAGGTTCCCTGTGCTAAAAGCTGTGTTCGTTTGTGTGTGTATCTGTGTGCGCACAAAGCATTGGGTAGTGGAAGCAGTGAACAAGTTCAGGCAGTGGGGAGGGTCGAAGACAAAGATAGAAAAAGATCCCCTTTCAGACTGTTAGCTCGATGTGGACAGGGAATGTGTCTACAAACTCTTTTGGGGTGGCAGACGGCAGGCAATCTCAGGAAATCCCTTTAAATCGACCGAAATAATGTGAAAACCTGGATCTTTCCTTATCCCTACCGGATAAAGAACTCAGAGATCATTTTGGATTCTATAACTTTCTCCTTTCCATAAAGAATCACTAGCAAATGTCCTGTCAGTTTCTTCATTCTAACATCAATGGACTCTAACTTTGGCTCGTCCCTCATCCACTGCAGAAAGTCAGTGCTGCCTCGCAAAATTGCCCAACGTCTCCACGGTGAGGGAATTCCTTCTGCTGGATTTCTCAGAGGTCCACGAGCTGCAGCTGGTCCATGCCGCACTGTTCTTCCTGGTCTACCTAGCGGCCCCGATGGGGAATCTCCTCAACGTCGTCTTCACCACCCTCGACCGGCGCCTTCACAAGACCAGTATGTCTTCCTCAGGAGCCTGTCCCTCAACGACCCCTTCCTCATATCCGTCACTGTCCCCAAAATCGTCACCATCTCCTTGACTAATAACAGCTTCATTTCCTTCCTGAGCTATTTGACTCAGCTCTTACTGGTGATTGTGTTTGCCGCTTCGGAGTATTTTATCCTTACAGTGATGTCCTATGACCGCTATGCCGCCATCTGCCTCCCCCTGCACTACGTGGCCATCATGGAACAAGAGCCCTGTGAGAAGATGGCCGCTGCCTCCTTGCTCAGTGGAGGGCTGTTTGGAGTCCTATTTTCACCTTCGACCTTCTCCCTGTCCTTCTGCAGGTCCAACGTCATTCAGCAGTTCTTCTGTGATGTTCCTTCCCTGCTAAAGATCTGAAGCCCTCAGACTTCTCCTCAATGCTGGACATGCTGGTTTCCGCGTTCTATGCGGTGGTACCCCTGCCAATGAACCTCCTCATCTACAACCCCAGAAACGGGGACATGAAGGCCGCCATTGGGATAATCATAAAGGGGAGATTTTCCCACCATTTTCTCTGGAAAAAAACTGTCTCCTTGTGTTGATATTGCCATCACTGATCTCACTAAGACACCCTACAGAGTGGATATTTCCATCTTTCACCTCATTAAGACACCCTACAGAGTGATGCATATGAACAGTTGTCTTTTCTGGCTGAAAGGAGGCTTTCTCAGAGTCCGGAGGGACGTCTGATAATTTCAGTGTGTGATGGACAATCCTGCCCCAGAAGGCATTGCTCTAGGGTCGATACAAGCTAACAGGTTGGACCGAGTTTATATCCCACAAGGGGCTCAATCTTCATCCTCATTTTATAAAAGAGGGAACTGAAACCACAGAGAAATGAAGTGACTTGCCCAAGGTCCCACAGTAGACAAGTAGCAGAGCCGGTATTATCATTCAGGTCCTTCTTACTCCCAGGCCTGAGCTCTACCCATTTGTCCATGCTGCTTTTTTGGGTGAGTCATTTAACATTCATAATTAACAAAATCATTTTTTCCTTCCCAGACGATTGAAGCTCTCCAAAATCTATCACGTGATGTGGAAAAATTCCCTCCTTGTGTTGCATTCCTTAGTATTGGTGTCTTCTGAAGAAAGTTTTTCTATCCGACTTACTATTCCTTTCTGAGATTGAACGTGTTATCGTTACTGTGACTTGTGAAGTGAAGTAATGTGTTCTAGTGGAAAGAGCATGAGCCTAAGAGTCATTCATTTTTTTTGTTTTGTTTTTTTTTTGTTTGTTTTATTGAGCACTTACTGTGTACAGAACACTGTTGTCATTTATGTCAGAACGACTGGGCAGACTGTAGAGCTCATCAAAACTGCAAAGGCTGTGCCACAGTGCCAAAACCCGGCAAGTGGCTGCATGGTAGCCACAGTTGTGCAGTGGACAACAATAATAAAAATAATAATGGCATTTGTTAAGCTGTTACCATGTGCCAGGCACTGTCCTAAACACTGCGGTGTATAGAAGCCAATCAGGATGGAAGGGCCTGTGATGGTTGGGGTAATTGCACTGGACAAGGACCCCATCCTGCAAGTCCCCTGCCCAGTCCGGGGACGCAGCCCTGGACTGAACCCCAACATAGGTCCCGAGTGTGAGCATCTCACCAGATTGGTTCCAACTCTTCCATCCACCTCCTTGTCCCTCCCTGTCCCTCCACCCCCCCTCCACCAAAGTCACTCTCAATGGAGCATTGTGGGTCTGAGGGGCACTGACCTCCATCTGCCCTTGGTCTTCTTGGTGGGGCAGATCACGAAGCCTCCAAAAACTTGGCTACCGCACGTGACACACAAGAGGTGCTCAATCAATTGCAGTGATGGTCTACTGGATGGATTAATGAATAGATGAATGAATAGATGGTTGAATTCATTCATTCATTCAATCGTATTTATTGAGTGCTTACTGTGT